>NC_065516.1:18961078-19125572 GCF_006386435.1 Epinephelus moara
TTCAGAGATGGTCTTCTGCCTTGATTGTGACTAATGGTTATTTGAGGTACTGTTGCCTTTCTATCATCTTCAACCAGTCTGACCATTCTCCTCTAACCTCTTACTTAACTTAACTTAACTTAAACTTAAGAAACTTTGATATGATACATATGAAATGTAAAAATGTGACGTATCCATGGTTTGTAGAAACATACATTGCCAACATTTCCTCCTGGTGACTGAGCTGGACTTCGCCCATTCATCGGCTGCTGCTCTTCTGTGCGGCTCCTTGTTGCCTAAATCAAAAAGCCATCAATAAGTGGTCGTAGGCTGACTCATTTCCACTTCAGGTAGTGTTTGCTGAGGGTTTTAAGGTTTCGGGGGTGATGCTGGAGGAGGAAGGAGAGCACTTGAGTTTTCCAGTCAGTCAGGAGAGCTGTGTGGGCGACCACAATGGCCAGCAGGGAAATCAAAAGGAGTAAATATTGCAGATAATAACAGGATGGAGGCATAAAGGGGCCAGGGACAGCACCCGTAAACGTGGGGTCAGAGGTCACTGTGGAGAAGCAGGAGGAGGCGGGCGGGGCTTATTGTGCCCGGCCCGGCTGAGTGAAGGACGGGGTGAATGGGGATTAACCCCACCCCAGTGCCTCTCAATGCCCCCCTTCCACCACAGGGCCGAGGGAAGGTTCCCATGTGACACCACCACCTTTATGTGGGCCTCTCAGCAGCCTCGACACACCTCCTTTACTCCTCATATATTCACACATGCATCATGCAACTTATAGCCGAGGGAAACTCAGTTGATGTTAATTAGTGTTTTTCAGTTTTAGGTAAAAAATGTGCACCCGATGAGAGTGGAGTAAAGTCACACAGCCACATACAATGACGTGGGGTTGCAGCGGGGGCGTTGGGGATGGGGGTAGTTTTCTTTACTCATTTAAATCTGCCCCCACTTCACCTCAGTGAAGGAGGCTGAAGTCACTCAGAAAAACACACACACTTGTGCACACAGTGACACACTGACTGACTCGTACTACTGCCTTTGATAGTGTCCAAAGTGACGTAGGCGTTGTCAGATGGTCTAGAGTCCAGAGCAACCTGAGCAGGAGCTAGTTTATTTCTCCAAAGAGAAAGCCATTGATAACTATTACTATATGTTGTGGTTTTAAGCATTTGAGCCATAAATTTCCCTGAGCTATCAGAGGATCGATCATCACTAAGATATTTGGATCTTGTTTATTTCTGCAGTCATTTTCTTAGGTACTTAAAAATTATATCAAATACCATACTCCAAATAGCTTATCTTAATATAACACACCTCTGAATGTTTTCTTTTAGATTTAAGTTCAGAGAAGATGTGTTATCTTTATTCTTTAAAGGAATACTTCTCCCTCATCAGTTTGTCGTGCCATGTTCCCTTGAATTCATGAAGAAAACTGTTTCCCCTGGCATTCTCCCATCAAAAACAGCCACATATTGATTTATTGATTGACTGGGGACAAGTCTCATTTATCGAGCAGTGTGCGCACTACTTTCTAAATATATTCAAGTTTTGCCAAACCTTAAAATTGAACTAAAAGTGATCTTAAGTGCAATATTTTAGGCACCTGGACTTGCTTGAGTATCTTGAAGATATTTCGCCTCTCATTCAAGAGGCTTCTTCAGTTCTAACAGATTGGTGCACAGTGGCAGGAGTCACATACTAATTTATGAATTGATTGAGCCTGCGTCTGAAGAAGCCTCTTGGATGAGAGACAAAATGTCTTCAAGAAACTCAAGCAAGTCCAGTTGCCTATGATATAGCACTTAAGATTACCATGACCTGGATGACTGAGAATCTTCACCAACATGAACTAAAAGTGCTCTTTCGAAAGCCAGACTCCAATACTGAGGTTTTAGCGATACCTGGATGTGTTTCGGAAGGACTGAGCATATAACTGGATAAATGAGACTTGGATTAAACTGCTGCAGTTATGTGAGAGTTTGTAAACAGATGTTACAATATAGTTTTGCTGTTGTTAAACTTGGTCAACAGTCAAAACATACATCAGTATGTTCCCAGTTTTCCATGGAGGGAAGCTTTCGTCATGAATTAAAGGTAACACAGTGCCACTTAGGTGAAGTATTCCTTTAACTTCTCTGTCCCTTAAATGTTGCAGTGTGGTTGTGATGCCACTAGAGGGCAATATTAATGTGCTGCTATAGTTTAATTTTGGGTCTTGAGGAGTTTATATAGAACTATTTGACCAACTTTCTCTTTTTCATTGTATCTTATTAATTTAGCAAAACCACACTGCGCATTACACTGACAACAAAATACAATGTTTTTAAAAAGAAAAGAACCTAATGGTGCCTTTAAAGCATCCATCCTGTACGTTATGTGCACTATTTCATCAGCTTTCAACCAAAAAGAGGCACTGAAATAAATTAGACTGTGATACCTTAGTGGTTTAATTCACACATGAGCCATTATAACCAGCAGATCCTAGTTTTTTATACAGAGAGTGAGTTTGTTTTGGTGCAGATGCAGCTTGTTTACACATTTAGAAGCCATTTTGTGAATTAACTCCGCTGCGTTCTCACCTAAAGTTCCTTCAAAATGTCTCAAGTTTTGGAACCAGCATGGTGTGACATGTGCGTGACGAGGAAACTGTGTGTGCATGTGAGTGGGTGCCCATGTGAGAGCGCTCCGCAGCTGTGCGAGGCTCTGATCTGAAGCAGGCTATTGCTTGCTGTGAAAATATTATTGCAAGTGTTTATTATTGCTTCAGTGTGAAACAGTGGGAGTGTTGTGTGTGCTGCACGGGCTGGTGGAGTGTATGTGGAGGGATAGTGGTGGTACTGGTGGTGTGAGTGAGCGGGGAGGAGGAGATGGAGGAGGAGGAGGGGGGGTGTGCTCCCTTCTCCTCCTCTCTGTTTCCCACCGGCCAGCCCCCGGCCCGTGGCCCATTGCACCCTGGGTAATGGGGAGGCCTATTGGAGTTGATTAGTTCCGGCTGGATCCCAGATAGAGTTCTGACAGGCAGGAGAAACGAGCTCTCAGCGTGACCCCCCACTTCCCCCTCACACACCCCTGTCTCAGGCACAATGGGCAAGGCAGGGGAAGGGCTTTTTAAACAACTGCAGCTTCACTCTACTCCGCTGCTCCCCCCGAAAACCAGACCATTATTACTACAAAAACCACATTACACTGCTGCACAGATTCAACCTCTACTGTGTCTACTATTAGAGGTGCATGCGTGCATTTTTCCAAACCTTTCCCCCTGTCTCTGCCGGGACAAATAAATCTATCTATCAGCGACACAGTGTCACAACTTCCTTTGATGAATGTTATGGATGCAGCATGCTCAGTGTGTTGCCCACAGAATTGGCTGCATACATCAGGATCAGCCGCAGCGCATTGTATTTCCCTGACAAACCATCACATCCACTATGTTGGACACCTGTGGCATAAACTGACACCCATTGGACACATTCCTCAGCAGAGCAGCATCATTCACACACTCTTCCCTCCGCAGCTTCATCCCCTCTATCCTCTTTATTTCCCACTCCACCCCCCACCAGATCCTCTCTTTCTTCTTCTCTCCTTCTCCCTCTCCCCCTCTCTCTCCACACATAATTGATTAAGGGCCGTTTTCATAAATCAATTTGGGACGCACATCAGTCAGCCCTGAATGGAGGAACCCCCCTCTGAGCAGCGGTATTAATCTACCTCAGCATGCCCTGCCACTCTCACTTACACACACACATACGCATACACACACACCAACACTGAAATCTGTATAGTTTGTTTTCTTTACTTTAGGTTTTGGCCGTTGCAGGTTGCCAAACATGAAATATGCAAATGTTTTCAGCAGTTTTGCAGACACTATGACCTGGAACAGGCGATCTGACAGACGCACACACAGTTTCCACTGAGTCTGAACAACGCTCGCTGTTATGAAGGAACTGGAAGAGAAACACGGGTGTTTTAAGGGGGCTGGAGGGGTTGATGGATTAGAAGGGACGACAAAAGCAAAGGCAAGCAAAAATAAAAAAGCCTTTTTTTAATGGACGTGAAAGGAGTCCAATTCTTTCCACATGTCTGTGCTGTACATCCCTAAACAAACAAATATGTTGTTTGTACACTCAGCAGTCTGTCTCCAAGACAAACGCGTCTCACTGCTGTTTATAATTACACTGATTTAATTGCCATTACTATTAAGTGACTTCATCTCTTTCTCCCTCTCTCCTCTTCTCTCTGTGTGTTTCTTTCTCCAATTCAAAGTTGTTGTTTTGGATGTTTTGATATTAATGTAACCATGACACCGCCCTTTCTCATTAGAAAAACTGTGCCAAGTTGCAATGGATTCTGGGAACATGAGCCTGCAACAGCTGCAAGTGATATGCCTGACTTTTCCCCTCTTCTGTCAGTCTGGGTTTTCTTACACTGCCCCTTTTTCTCTCCAACCTTTTCCTTCACCTTGATCTTTTGTTCTTTTTTTTATTACCTTCTTTGTACCCCCGTTGCTCCGGCTCTATTTGTTTCTCGTTCTTTCACCTTCCCTCCATCGTTCCCCCCTCACCGCCGCCCCTCTCCGTGCTCCAGGGTGTTGGCTTTAGTGGTAGTGAAAGCTGCTTTGCCTTAAAAAACAGTTTGTCTTAATGAGAAGGGGGGGCCAGGCAGGAGGGAGGGGGCGGCGGGTCACAGCTGAAGCCAATTGCGTCCCTTTCCTGTCTGAGGTGCTGCTGGCCGGGGTCAAGCTCAGGGTCACGCTGCCCCATCACTCCGGCTGGGTCCTGGTGCCGGTTCTGAATTGCCGCCAGCGTGTGTGTACAAGACAGCGTGTGTTTTTGTACGAGTTAAGAGAAGAGGGGCAAGAGGCACATCTGTTTCTGATCCCCCAGAAAGCCTTGCTCTCCGGACCTGGAGGTGCTGGCGTGCCTGTGGAGGACTTGCGAGGGAGAAGGAGGGGAGGGGAGGAGAGGGCGAGTGAGCGGTCACACGCACACAGTATGTGTTGGGTACGATGTGGTGCGATGTGGCCTGTTTTTACCGCCACCTCCTCCTCCACTTCCTTCCACTCATGCCGCTTTTACATTTACATTTTCAGAATGTAAGCAAGTTATAATCAAAGTCGTCAAGTATAGGACATCATATACACCATAAATGGCCTTGGCTAAGCCGCAGCTGCTTAGCTTAGCTTAGCATTAACACTGGAAGGAAGGGAACACCGTTAGCCTGGCTCTCTCCAAACAAAATCTGACTGCCAACACCTCTAAAACTCACAAATTAACACGATACGTCTTGCTTGTTTAATCCGTACAAAAACCAAAGTGTAAATATGATATTTGGTGGTTTTATGGGGGTTTTGTCCAGAAATAGTAACAACTGCACAGATACTTCATGCCACAAAGTTTAATCAAGACCACATTTTGATCCTACTTAGATTTTCGACAAGTTAATATGTTTGAAAAGTTCAATTCCCACCTATATCTATGCATATTGCACACCAATAGGCTGTCGATAGCAGGTGGAAACGTCTTGATTGAAATTCTGTGACATGGAGTACGTGTGCAGGTGTTACTTTCCTCCCCATATATGCTGTTTTTTTATAGCCTTGCACCAACATGAAGTGTGTATAATTATTCTCCCTCAGCTTGCAGGACTATCTCCTGGTAAAGGACCAGTACCTTCCTTTAGCCTCCGCTGGTTGTTTGCCAACCATGTGTTGGCAACAAGACTTTTTAAAGTCATTTTTCACACTTTCACCTGGCGAGGCTAGCTGTTACCCCTGTTTCCAGTCTTTATGCCAAGCTAAGATAACTGTCTGCTGGCTCCAGCTGCAGTGTTTTTCTTCAGATATTAGAGAGGTATCTATCTTCCTATCTAACTCTTGGCAAGAAAGCGAATAAGCATATTTCCAGAAACGTCAAACAAGCTTGGTGACAACCCTCAAAAATAACGTTTTCCCCCTTGATTCCCCTGAAGTGCTTTTTAGATTGTTAAAATCATCTTCTAAGACACTCTCCAGCAGTTTCTGTTTATTCTGCAACGCAAAAGAGACATGACAGGTGTGACATGTAACATAACAGTGTCAGCCTCGAGTGTGACATATAACATACGCATCGTAACAATAACAGTGGCATAACATGACAGTAACAATCATTTACATCTCTGTTATATGGCGGCTGATCTCATCTTCTGCTCAGAAGATACCTCATTGGTTTCCAATTTGCGAACATTGTCGGGCGCTGTTCTTCTTTTAGTTAGCTGCTAACTGCTACAAACACTTTTTAAATCTCCTGCTGTGGGACGCACATCGTCAAAACATACCTGTACTGCCTATGATCCTTTCGTGCTGGCTGTCCCTTTTAAACAGATGTCATTGCAGCGCTGTTATTGCGTCCAATGCCACCTTAAAGGCGGGACAACTCTGTCCCCCACATTCCGTTATTGTACCTTTTATACAGAACGGCAAGGTGGCATAACCCTGTGAGATTCTTGCCTTGAAGAGGCAGTGTAAGAGGGACCTGTCCAGGACTCCAGGGCGTACCCTGCCTCTCACCCAGTGTCAGCTGGGATCGGCTCCAGCATCTTCGTGACCTTGTAAAGTATAAGCAGTCACAAATAATGGATGGGATGAGTTTCTAGCACCTGACTCTGACTATTTTCTGATAGGTCAACGTCTTCTTTCTAGTTCGTTCGTAAAATGTAGACTAAAATATTCTGTTCTTATCTTAACTAAGAGGATCTTTAAAAGTCTTTTCGTTAATTTGATGAAACTTGCATGCACATTTTTTTCCTCCCCTCTGTCCAGCTTGTGTCTGGCTTCTTCTTTGCCCCGACATCATCCTTTTATGAAAGTATCATCTTACCTCATGCTTTCTTTCCAGTGCTTTCAAGTCTTCAGTTTCTTGTTGTTTTGTTTGCTTCTGAGAAGTGCCTTCATGCTCCCACCTATATGACACAGTATTTTCCTATCAAAATATATTTTTCAAGCCACAACCTTATGAAAGTGTCTCACAACCCTCCGCACTGTAGGCCCCACTCCCCCCTCTTCCTCCTCCTCTTCCTCTTCCTCCTCTCCTCCGTCTCTGACTGCGTGGAGAAGGTAAGGTTGAGATGAAACACCACGTCAGTCTTTGAACAGAGCCTGTAAAACAGGCGCATATTAACGAGCATGACTAACAAGCTGCAGGACCTGCAGAGCTGGATCACACTGTGCAGTACACACACACACACACACACACATACACACGCACACACACACTCCATCATGTCTTCTGCGTGATATAGTTTTCTTTCTCTCCCTTCATGATGGTTTTTTTTTGGTCTCTAAGTTGCAGCTTTCCTCCATTTTCCACACACTTCACGGATGATATACTCCAGAGCTGTTTTTAAGTCTTTTTGATTTTTTTCTATGTTGTGTCAAAGCATAATTCCAGCTCACTTCGACTTTGAGTCTTATTTTAGTCACCTCGCCTTGGCCTCAGTTTCTATCGGTTGTGATAAGATTGTAGGCCGCTCACCAGAGTAATTGCTGAGGACACTGAGTCAACAATAAAATCTGCAAAAAACAGACAGATAACGAGACGTGTTGTAAACAAATCAAACGTTTAGACAGATGATCTGGAGGTAAAATGAAACATGAGCTTACCAAAGCTGTGACTGATGATCCTCATTTAACAGTGAAACTACAGCAAGCACATTATGTCAAAGTTCAACTGGGGAGTCTGTAAACTGTGACGGATAATTACCGGTTACGCTGGATGTTTTGGGTCATAATTCTACTGTTTGCCTTTGTTTTGTCCTGCATATACATTTTTCTAACTGACTGCTGTGTTTCTTGCTGTCTGACTTCTTTTTGTTGATGTTGCCGTGCTCCCAGATCAGCAGTTAACTTGAGGAGTGAAGTATCATCATATCCAGTAATACCGTTTCCAAACCTAGAAAAAAAGAGGCCAAGTTGTGTGAACTAGAATGACCCTTTAATTATTTTTTTTTTTACACAACTGAGACCGTCTTTTCAGTGCAGATGTCCAATGAGTAAATCATTGTGGTTTCTGGCTGTGCATGACCTGCCTGTTGGTCTGTTTTTTTACTGTCCGGAGATTTCACGACACAACTTATGTTTCTCTTTTTAGGTGCTAGTCAGCTCTTAAAGCAAGATCATGTCACCATATGGGATGTTGTCACTAATTTAAAAAGAAGAAATAAAACAATCTTCTGTTTACAAATGAAAGTTTACACGAAATAAAACACAAAATTGTCAGTTGTTTAGTTTTAAGTCGACACTTTTGTTACTTAAAGAAATGATTCAATATTTTGGGGAATAAACATACTGGCTTGAATGCTGAGAGTTAGATGAGAAGACTGATTTCACCCTCATGTTTGTACAATAATTATGAAGCTACAGCTAGCAGCCAGTTAGCTTAGATTAGCTTAGCGTAAAGACTGGAAACAGGGAGACATACAGCTGCAGCCACGTTACATTTGAAGCACATATGTCCTGACAAACTGTGTCAACCTGGAGGTCCAAGACAAACACACTAACCTGACTGTCATTTGAATCCTGCAACAACTCCATGTTGTGGTGAATAAATATGAGGCCAAACGCTTTATAATTCATACGTGAGATGTCATTCGTGTTGTAAGTAACAAGATGAAACCTTTTCCCTCTGCCCTTAATCCCTTGCGGACCCAGGGTTGAGGGGGGCTGATTAGACTAACATGGACTAATGTGTAGGTATGATGGATGAGTCATATAGCTGCTAGGAGGGTCACATAGCTGCTATACCTACTTGGAAACAGGTGGAAACTGCTAGCTTGGCTCTGTCTAAATGTGACAAAATACACCTACTAGCACCTCTAAAGGCCTTTACACACCAGGGCATTTAATTTGTGCAATTAATTCCCCAATATTTAATGAATGTTAATAAATCAGGTGTGGTTCTACAAGTACCTCGGCCTTAGCTGGACAGTGTCTGCTCTAGGCTACAACAAAGTCTTGATTTCTTAGGAAGACTTCGGGAGTTTGGGGTGGACCAGAGGATCATGTCTTTATTTTATCAGGCTGTTCTAGAGAGCGTTGGCAGGTGTGGTATGTCAGCATGGTTTGGGAACCCGAGTGGGGAGTTAAAATCCAAACGTGCTTGTCTGGTTCAGACAGCTATGAAGGTCATGGGGAGGAAGGAACACCAGTCCCTCCAGACACTGTATGAGCAGTCTGGTCTCTGTCTGTCTGACTCTTCCCACATTCTTCACACTGAGTACAAGCTCTTACCTTCAGCAGACGATACAGGATGCCAAACTTAAACTGAAGCATTTTAAGAATTAATTTGTGCCAACCTCAATCATGATTTTGAATAATGTCGCTTGAAGCTTTAGGTGCTATGTGGTGCTTTGCTTATGGTGCTCTGTTGTGTGCTGGTGTTATGTGCAATACATGAGTGGCTGATGTGCAAAACTGTTTTGTGTAGTATGTGTTTTTATGTTTTTATGGTGTATGCTTCATTTCTTCTGGACTGTCATTGTAAGGCAGCAATACTTGTGCATCTCCAGAGTGCAAGATAAATTTCACTTTGGGGACAATAAAGTGTATCGCATCGTATCTTATCGGGGTTTTTTTAACAGTTGTTTTTTTTCATGAGTACTTTCACACAGAACACAGATGTTACCTATGGTAGATATTTTTTTTTTACCTTTTGCAACACAAAAAAAGGCCATCAACTATTCACGTTATGTCACAACGTCACAAGAATAGCAGACCTTTTGCAACTGTCGTAAATTCACATTATATGGGCGAATATTTCGCATTTTTGTGTCATTTATTCATCAAGCCCCCGCTATGTAAAGGCCTTGAAGCTCGCTGGTTAACATCTTGTTTGATTAATTCATACAAAATCCAGAGGTGACATGGCGATAGGTGGATGTTGGTACCGCTGGACAGAACCAGGCTTATTTCTCCTGGTGCAAGTACTCCGCTTGTCGCTAGGCTAATTTATAAAATGTAAAATGCCATAGGCTTGTGCTAATAACGTTAATAAGTACTTAATAAGTACTTATGCTAAGCTAAGATAACGGGCTACTGGCTGTGACAAACAGAGAGGCCATGAGAGTGGTATTAATCTTCCCATCAAACTCTGGGTAAAAATGCAACTAAGTAAATTTCCCTCCAAAAAGAACTTTTTGTAAGAGTCTGACTCAAGTCTACAGCTCAGTACTTTCCTCTCTTCTGTCTGTTTCACTTTTCTCTCTTTCTCTTGGTCTCTATCCATTTTCTTCCCTCATGTCCTCCAGGGTAGACACACACACACAGCACACAGAGCTCTTTGCTATGACACACACTAATATCCCCCAGTCACTCTTTCACAGTCCCAGACTCTCTGCCCGACACACCTGAGCCAATAAAGTGGAACGTTTTTGCCAGGAAAAGCTATTTCATTCTGTCTCTGCCCTCCCCCTCTTTCCCCCTCTCTCCTCCCCCCTAAACTACCTCCATTTCAGTCCCTGAGGCCCTAAAAACTGCCCCGTACTTAACTTCTCCCAAACCCCTGAACACCACCATGTCCACCATCACCCCCCCAGTCCTTCTCCTGTTCCTCAACTCCTCTCTGGCTCCATCCCCGAGGGCCTTAAGCCGCCGAGCATTTAACTCGTCCCTCCCTCCTTCTCCTCCCCCTCCTCCCCCCTTTCTCTCTCCCCCTCCAGGCTACTCCAGAGAGGTTCTTTACAGCCCTGTCATCCCTGCCAGAGCAGTAAAAAACACATCTGGAATCGCACTCTACGCTCTACGCTCTCACCCCGTGTTTAAGAAGCCCACCCTCTCTTACCTCCCCCTTCATCCTCCCCCCCATCCCTTTCCCTCACACACACACACTCACTGCGAGGGCCACGCCGCAGGAAAAACACTCCCATAACGAGCTACAAACACTGAAATAACACTGTTACCCTAAGTGAGATGTTTCTAATGAGGGCTGGAGAGGAGCGTGACAGAGAGGCACACATTTTAGGGGGGGAGGAGGAGGACTGGGGGGAGGAAGGACACCGTGAAACAAGACGCAGGCATGTTGGATTCAACTGTATTCATCCACCCACACAGGCTGAGGCCATTTTGGATCTTGGTCAAGCTTCAGCTTTCCCTCCCTGTGTTCTCTCATAAGAGGAGTTTGTCGTACGACCCCGTGTTCGCTCTTTTCGGCCCTTTGTGTGAGAAAGTGTCTCCTGGGCTGAAGCGTGACTATATATACATTTAATAAGGGCCTGTGTGGTGTAGTAATGGGCGGTTGGGCTCGGCTATGGTACAGGGAGGAAATGTCAGCAACAGATAGAGAGCTAAGAGAGCGGAGAGAAAACAAATTGATTCCCTGAAATTGCCACCTCATCTTCTCTGATTGAGACTTGCGTGAAGAAACTTTGCTGCAGTGTTTTCGCGCGCAGTAGTGTGTGTATTTGTGTGTGTGTGTGTTTCCAAGCTTTTGGTCCACTTTACTATCTGTGTGAGAAAGTCTGAGCCATTGTTCCTCTCCCTCTGTCTCAGTTTTCCTGAACTGGCTCCAGAGATGGATAATAAAGGCTCAAGAAATCCTCCAGCTCTTTTGCTCTCCCCCTTTTTTTTACTATGCAACTTAATCAGGACAAGAAAAAGAGGGGAGAAAAGGGGAATGATTGAGGAGGGAAAAATAGGACTCCTCCTCTTTCGCATTTTAAAAGTTTTAGAAATGAGAGGAATAACTCCACGACAGATTGGGTTTCATTTGGAGCCAAGAACCTTCTAACCAAGACCATGTGCCACTTCTTGGGCTGGTTTGTGTGCATGTATGTATGTTCATGTGTGTGTGTGTGTGTGTGTGTGTGTGTCGGAGGGAGACAGAGGGTCAGGTTTCGGCGCTGAGGGGAGGCGCTCGGTGCTGTAAGGGAAAGAGAGCAGTGCTGCGGTAGGTAAATAGGGCTCTGACCCAGGCCTGCCAGTGGAACGCTCTCTTCTCCCTCTGCCAGAATCTTTTTTGTTTTGTGTTTGTGTTTTTTTTTTCTTCTTCTTCTTCTGCAAGACTTTTGGGGGGTGAGGTGGGGTGAGGGTGGAGTTTAGGTGGAGGGGGAATGTGTGTGTGTGTGTGTGTGTGTGTGTGTGGGGCTGGCTATTAACGAGCTCAGCACCATCGTTTTTCTAATTAGTGCTTTGGGGAATATTTTCTTAAGGACTGTCGACCCTCCCTGCAGAGCTTTTTGGGGGAGAAATGCATATGTGTGTGTGTGTGTGTGTGTGTGTGTGTGTGTGTGTGTAAGAGAGAGAGAATGTGTGCACGTGTGTGAGAGTGTGTGCACGTAAGTGTGTGTTTCTTTCCGTGCGTGTGTGTACAGTATGTTTGAGTTTTCTTTCTGCGGTTTTTCCCTTTTTGTGCAGAAACTTTGCAGAACTTTATTTTCTCTCCTCCTCTCCTCTTCATGACTTTTATACATTCGCACACACCCTCGTCACATCCTGAAAGGTATATGGATGGACACACACACTGTCACACACACACTGCACTCCCAGTTCATTAAATCGAGGGGTTTCAGATCGTCTCCCCTTCCTGTATTCTCAGAACTCAAGAGCAAAGGAAATTTTCCTTTCTCTTTTCTTCCCTCTCAAAACTTTCTTTTCTCCTTTCTTCCCTCCTCTGCTGTTTCTTTTCAGGGAGTCTGCTGCTCTCGTCCTCGCTTTGATCCCCCCTCTTCTTCTTTCCCCCCCCTACACCCCCTCCACCCCTCCCAGGGCCTCTAGCCAGCTCACTGGAGCGGTTTCCTGAGTCTGCCCAGATTAATGAGTGTAACTTAGTGTGTGTGTACGTGTGTGAGAGAGAAAGAATGCCTCAGTGTACCACAAATTGTGAGTGTGTGAGTTTGCATACTGTACAAGCCCTTGTGTGTGTGTGTTTGATCTGCGGTTTCCAAACCAAACTTTATTTTGTGGATTTTCTTTTTTTCAGAGATCATCAAAGTAAGTGATTCCACAGAAGGCTGGCTTTCGCCTCGCATCTGGGCCATTTTTTTTTTTAAAAAGAAATTCCCCCAATCACGAGGATGCTGGGATACGATTGCAATCAAGCGGCAGGCGTCTGCAAAAGAAGCCAAAAAAAATGCTCCCAAAACTCGTCTCTGCGACGCTGTGAGGGGGTCAGTTTGTGGAGCCGGGGCTGAAAACTTCATTCACGTTCTGAGAGTGTGCAAAACAATCACAATACAACTGATTAGCATTCCTCCATGAAAACACAAAGTGCTAAAAATAATCCCCTGATTGGAGCCATGTGTTGAATTTGGGGTGGTGGGGTGTGTGTGTGTGTGTGTGTGTGGGTGGGTGTACTGCGGTGGGTCGTACAGAAAGGCAGGAGGCAGCAGAGGGTGGGATGAATCAAACCGGAGTGAAAAAACAGTTTGTCTTTTCTCTGAGCTCTGATAATAACGCCACGTGAGTCCCCGCTGCACAGCGTTTATTTACTCTCACAACTCACAGTGTACACACTTTCACTCTCACACACACACACGCACACACACACACACACTGTCATCAGCACTGCAGACAAACACACATACACACAGACGCCTTCCAGCAGACTTACAAATATGGACATAAACATGTAATCACAACCATGCATGGTCCAGTTTCTCACTGATCTCTCTCTCTCACACACATACACACACACACACACACACACACACACACAGCTGGGAGGAGGAGTGATGGAGAAGAGGGAGCTCATAATGGCCAGGTGGTTTCAGTTAGGATGTATTCCACCTGAGAGCATATGAAATAAAGGAAAAAAGACAGAATGAATTAGTTGTCTTGGCCAGGTAAGTTTCCAGGAAATTCAACTTGGGTGGTTCTCACGTGTTACAGTAAAATGACATCGAATTTAAAAATGTTTACGGTAGAAATTAGAGTAAAGGTCTTTTTTTGGGGGGATACAGAAGCACTGTGAGACATTTGCAATAAGCTTTATAAACCCGTAACAGTCCAGTGTTTAGGATTTAGGGGCATCTGTTGTCAGAAATGGTATATAATATTCATAACTATGTTTTCAATCGTTTATAATCACCCAAAACTAAGAATCATTGTGTTTTTGTTACCTTAGAACGAGACGTTTATATCTACATATGCAGCGGGTCCTCTTCCATGTTGTTCTACAGTAGCCCAGAATGGACAAAACAAACACTGGCTCCAGATAGGGCCATTTACATGTTTGCATATTCGTGTCAGTGATGTGCAACCCCCCAGGATACCACTGAATCCCACACACTGGACCTTTAAAAGTTTCCCCCAGTATTTCAGTTCTATAAACTTGTAGGAAATTTACAAGAACGGTCAAAATCGAAGCAGTAGATTTCAGGATATCTTGACATTTAGTCTTAAATGTGGGTCAAGCTTCAAAAACACTGGATCCTACACTACCCATGATGCAATCTGGTGCTTTTTTTTTATCAGATCCTCAATGTTTGATAAGATGCCTGCATCTTTTAAACACCCCACCCCCAGTTTGTAACTTCTGTTAAAGATCTGTGTGGTCTCTCGGCTCAACCTGGGATAACCCTGGTGACATCACCATGACATCATCCCGGTAATTTTTGTCAGATCTTCGCCAACCAGTTGCCATGGAGTTATAGATGTTAAAATTCATGTTTTTCCTTAGCACTTAAAGGATATTTCGTCCTTTGGTCTTGCAGTTGAACATGTGCATTTCAATGACATCCAGCCAAGCATCACTGATGAAGATCATGTGGTGTGATTGAAAGCTCCAGAGTCAGTGTGATCTCATCCCTACATGTCATAATGTTGTGCTTGGGCTGAAGCCATTGGCGTTATTGTAATGATGGCGAGGGCCTCTGCCCAAGTGTCAAAGCATTTTGCATTGTAAGGTCGGAGATGAACCTTGAACTTAACTTATTTTACTCCCAGGACAAATAGATTACTGACTTTAAAACTGTGATGTAACGGCAACATTGAAAAACGTAGTGTTCAAGAGGTTATCGACTAAACCAAGAGGTAGTAAAAATACAAGAAATGTACCCATGGAATGAATGGATAGTTTTGTGTATCTGACTACATTTCAAATTCATTCATTCTTCCAGTCTGGAGCTCTCATTCAAGTGTCTGCAGCGACTCTCCAGACCCACATTTACTCATAAAGCCCCCATTGTGGGAGCCACCATCGGCCCTTATCTCTCTGTCATAACTGAGGGGGCTGCCATGGCAACAGGGAGGAAACACTGTGTCACATCTGCTTTGTTTGTGCGCGCATCTCTGTGGACTGTAAATCAGGCACATCCACAGTGATACATTGAAGGAGATGTAGATATTGTAGATTATTGCAGTTGGCGGATGCTGTCAGTAGCATGTGGTTGGTTCAGCTGTCAGTCATCACAAACAAGCCGAGGCTCCACAGCCCGGAGGAAAGTGGGCGGGATATCCTCTGGGAGCGCGTGGTTGGACAGCGGGCTAGGAGGCAGTGTCTGCTTATTTGATAAGAAGTCGTCCGTCAGGAAGGAAAATAAACAGCCGAGCGTGCTGCTACTGCAGAGCCAGAGGAAGAGCTGTTACTAGAGCACAACACAATATTTACACTGCTGGACCACCACACATCCACATAGACGCACTCGCGCTCGCCAGCACATATACCTGCACACATGTAGGAGTGAACAAACACTGAGACATGTGTACATATACACAGCACAGAGGGGAAACAGGTGCTGGAGGTGAAAACAGTCTTGGAAAAACATGATTTTAGTTGTACAAACAACAGAGACTGTGAATACGTGAAAATCAGGATGCATGTGAGGGCCTATATTTAGCACAGGAAGTAGAAAATGTCCTTTTCAAGTGCAATTACTATCACGTTATTGATGTTTCGGTGGGTGAATTCAAATGTACTTAGAATAACAATAACTGAGTGGTTCCCAAAGTGGGGGTCCAGAAATCAAAATGTATGTAACTAAAGCTAAAAAAAATCCTCTCACATTTTGGCGCCCTTAAAGCCCAGACACATCAAACCAAACATCAAATAGCTAGTTGCAATGAAGGCCAACTGTCACCTCATGTCGCCTGTGTCTCGGCCAAAAAGTTGCACTTGAAAACACTCCAAACACTACAACCAATGGCCTACTAGCACGTACATTCTGCACCTGCATGAGAGGAAATAACTCTCCATACCAGCAGGCAATTGTAAACTATATTCCTCATTCCAAAAGGGAAACTGGAGGATCGACAAGCAGGATTCAAGATGCTAGTTAGCCAGTTAGCCCATTAACAACACAACTTGATGTTGAAAGAACAAATGATAGCAAACTATAACACAAACTGACACGAATCATTCTGCTAAAGAGCTACATGGCTAGAAAAAGAATCTTATCTAATATAACAAGTTTGTTTTGATCTCACTCCCTCTTGACTTTAGCCGTTTGTTTGCTTTCCTCACTTCCGTTTCTCTTCTCGTGTGCTGAGCTGAACTGCCGATTACATATGCTGAATCAGCTGAAAAACAGCTGACAAAGACCGACAAGGGTGGACTGGTATAGTGTGGGACACACCGCAAAAACTAGACAACATTGACCAACAGCCGACCGTCATTTGGTGTGTCAGGGCCCTCAAAAGGCAACCAACGGCTAGAAATTATTTTTTTCCCCCAGTGTCAGTGCACTGTGACATCACTATTAGGTGTGGCACAGGTACAACAACCTTTAACCTTTCAACCGAACATGGCAGTTAAAGGTAGAGTCTGGAGGATTTTCCAGTTGCTGTTTGTAAACACACATTCAAATTTGGCCCCTCCTATCAGGCTCAACTCTCCCGGGTGTACGGAGCCCGGAGGTACGGAAGAAGGCTTCACAGAAGAGGTTCAGCCAAGGCTCGCGCTGGTGCACGCTCGGACATGCTCGGGCGCGGCTCAACTGTGCGCTGCCCCTACCCCTCCCGGCAGTTGGGTGTTACACAAAATGATTCAAAGCTCAATCCTCACACTACATCAAGCCATATATTAGCTAAACGTAAAGTTATTTGCATCGGTTGATAGTCGGAATTAGCCTCCACAACAAACTACGTAGGAATTACAGTTGTTGTAATGGAAAAGTTGATAAATTAGCAAACTAGCACAAGCTAACCGGCCTGTATTTGGGATTTACCTGTCCAACAGAAAGCAGGCCAACTCCGCGTCGCTGTACATCCCGAGCCTCTCCTTCAATGTTCGAAAGCGGGTGAAAGCCACCCCGATATTCACACGAGTTTTGGCCCGTGCTTTATCGGCTCGGCGTTTTGCCTCACTCACATTTAATTTCCTTTTCTTCGTGGGTACGTCTGTATCCGCCATTTCTCCCGGGTGTACGGAGCCCGGAGGTACGGAAGAAGGCTTCACAGAAGAGGTTCAGGCAAGGCTCGCGCTGGTGCACGCTCGGACACGCTCGGGCACGGCACCTGCGCTCTCTCATTGGCTGGGGAAATCTCCGCCCAGAAGCGGTCCGAGCTCACAAAAACATCAAAATACAGTTAAAGGGCAGGAGCTCTGCAAACAGAGTCACCACCACACATGAGTAGAAGCCCATAGGTGATGATTAAGCAGGATTTCATTTGTATATGTCTATATTTTGTTTTGTTTGAAAATCCTCCAGATCCTACCTTTAAGTGTCTGGTATGAAGACAGCCAAACATTTGCTTAATCTAGCATCTCAAATGTGAGGATTTGCTGCTTTTTCTCTGTTTTCTACCATTATAAACAGAACATTTTGAGGTTTTGGAGTGATGTTTTGGCAAAAGTTGAGAAAGGCATCAGCCAAACCATTTGTGCTTATTACTCTTCTGCATCACAAAAGAATGAAGACAAAGCAAATGTGAACTTCGAAAGACTTTTTTTTAAATCAATCTGACAAAACAAGCAATTTGAAGACCTTCACTTGGACTCTGTGAACTTGCGATGTGAATTGTTCACTACTAAATAAAGAGATGGACAAATAATTAAAATCATCATTAGTTGCAGCCAAAGATGGATGTGACCCTGATCAACAGGTTCCAAAGGTGTTGGTTCAATCCTACAGTTATTTTTGAGGCTACAACTGGAGGTATCGTTGTGCCGTGTTACTCTGTAAGGTGTTCATGTTATTGTGTCCACCCGGCTGTGCTCATATTCCGCCTGTTGGTGAGAGCATCCCGAGGATTTGTTTGTTTAGATAAGGAAGGAGGGGAGAGCCGAGGGACCGTGAGAGTCCTGACCTCCTGGCTCTGAGCCCCGCCCTCTGGCTGTGACTGACAGATAGCATCAGTTCAGCTCCTTATCAGCTCCCTGCCCTCTGATCTGGGATCTGCCTCCCAGCACTGCAGCGAGGAGGAGGAAGGGTGGGAGGAGGCTAGTGAGGAGGGGGTGGCATGCAGAGGCAAGAGGGCACACAAGACACAAAAACAGTTGTGTACATATATGGACAGGTAGAGCTGTGTTGAGAGAACAATGCTCTGGTTTGTGGTTTATGTTAATCCGACATATGTGACACAAGAAATTAATAAAAACAGAGAAAACAGGAGGAAAAACACAGTTTGATTTTTGTTTAACCAAAGAACCAGGCAGCTTTTTTACAATCTTTCTCCCTTACTTTCTTTACTTTCTCGTCAGAATTAGTCATAATCAGAGTTGCTGCCAGTGGACGCCTTGTATAGTGTGTGTGTGTGTGTGTGTTATTGCTCTTGGATAGTAGGCCGTTCTGTGTTTGCGGCCTGTGTTTGGGAGTCTCTGTAAGTCATTTGGTGTGTTTTTTGGAGGGGGTGAGATCATGCTTCGCCGCTGACGCTGAACATAAAGAGTCATTGAGTGGAGTGTGGACCATAGGCCAAGTCTGGAGGTACAGGGGAAACAGGGATCTGTGTATGCACACACACACACACACACACACACACACACACACACGCACACACACACACTCGTACTCTCTCAGGGCAGTGAGTGTAGAGGGCTCCTGAGGGCCAGGGGGACTATCGTTTTCCCCGTTAATTATGACCGTCTGGCAGGCTGGAAAGCAGGAAGTCAGAGAGGGAGAGATGGAAAGAGGGAGGGATGGTAGATAGATGATAGGAGGGAGAGGGTGGCGGGTGGAGGGGGGTGAGTGAGAAAGTGAGTCAAAATAAGGGAGGAGAAGGCAAAGCCAAGATGGATGATGGGAGGAAAGAGGGAAAAGTATGAGAGGGGAGTCCAGGAAAGGATGGGGGAGTGATAGAGAGACAGATCCAAATAAAACCATATGCAGGGAGGGTTTTGATGATAAAACCAGGTGCTTGATAAAAGGTGGAATGTCAGTTTTTTTTTTACCATCAGCCATGTCAGGTTTTGGCTGTTTTCTCTTCCCTCCGCCGCTCTGTCTTCTGGCGTTCACTCCCTGACTTCTGATATACAGCTTACACTCCTCAACCTTGGCTTTCATTCAACCTTTTGACCCTTTCAGCAGCACCAACTTGTGCCTATAACTTAGCTTTACTATCCAACCTTTTGTGCCGTCCACCTCCTCTGACAGGTCATTTTTCATCCGACTCCCCTGAGAGCAGAAACAAGAAGACGTAGATGTAGCAACACAGCAGCCTGTGCACATAGATATTGATGTTTGTTGTTTAAAAAGTGAAGTGCTGTAAAGACAGTTCAGGCCAACCCTGGGCCAAGCAGCTATGAGAGCTGAGCTGAGCAGAGCGGGTCCTGGATTTAACTGGCTCCAGGTCCAATTAGGACTGTCTGCCGCATCTGGACACAGTTAGAGTCAGAGTCAAAACTCACACTTCGCTCCAATAGGGATATAAAGTCACAACTTTTAGACTGCAGGCCAGTAAAGCTTCACACCACAAAGAGCAGAGAATATTTACAGCTCTGCGGCAGTCATAACACGGCTGCACAGATAAAACCTGAAAGAGGAGACGGCAGTGTGAGATGGAGTGAGGCTGGCGTGCTGCTGTCAGATTGTGTCAATAAGAGGATTTTTTCCATGTTGCAACATACTAGTTATGTTTGAGGCTTTTGCTGAGGGCAAACAATTACTGGAAAAAGTGCAAGATCAAGATCTCTACACTAACAATGCTCTGAGTTTTGCCTTCAAGTGTCTATTAAGCGTTCAAGCCAAGAAACACAGTTATTATCTCTACATACCCATGGAAAAAAGAAACAGCTTAACATGGAAAGATTGGATTCAAACAACTATTTCTATTTCTAGCATCTTTTTGTTGTTGTTGAAATAGAAAAAGTACATTTCACCAGTTCCCAGGCAGAAAAAGAAACTCAGATTTGAGACGCAAAATGTAAAAAGCATAGTTCCTATGAAGGGAATTTTTAAAAATTCCCTTTCCAAATGGAATTTTTAAAAATTCCCTTTGAAGGGAGTTGAGCTAGCTGTTTTCTCTCATTTCCATACCTTATGCTTAGCTAAGATAACCAGCTGAGAGTGGTAGCTTCATATTTAACCAACTCTCCAACTCTCTGTGAGAATGCAAATAAACATATTTCACAAACTGGTGAACTATTCCTTTAAATTGAGTCTGTGTAACTTATATTAAACAGTTGATTAACTGTAAATGCTACAGCAATGTGTAAAAATTGTAAGGTTAAAAAACATCAGTTATACAGTACAGCCATATCTACCTTTAATTAGCATTTAGCATTAGCATTATTATTAACATTAGCATGCGGCACAGTGGAACAGTGGTTAGCATTGTCGCCTCACAGCAGTAGGGTTCCCAGTTTGAATCCAGGGTGGGAGGTTCGAACTTCGCGGTGGGGGAGCCCCTCAGTGTGGAGTTTGCATGTTCTCCCTGTGTCAGTGTGGGTTTTCTCTGGGTGCTCCGGCTTCCTCCCACAGTCCAAAGACATGCAGGTTAATTGGTGACTCTAAATTGTCCGTAGGTGTGAATGGTTGTCCGTCTCTATGTGTCAGCCCTGTGATAGTCTGGTGACCTGTCCAGGGTGTACCCTGCCTCTCGCCCAGTGTCAGCTGGGATAGGCTTTGGTCCCTCGCAACCCAAACAGGATGAGCAGTCACAGAAAATGAATAAATGAATTAACATTAGCCAACATCAGACACTGGTCACACCAGACATAATGAGCGTGTTTCAGCAGCAGCGTTTCATCCAGACCCAGGAAGTTGATTAGTTCATGGAAAGCACCCTCTACTCCCTCCACCTCCTTCCTGATAGTCTGTCCAGCTGACCCCTCACTAAACCTCTCCCTGCAATGGCCATTGTCCTATTTTAGGATAGCAACCGTAACTAGGCATGAGAGGCCTGTCAGGCTTTCAGAACAAGGGAAAATGCCGAAATGGTGTACATATGGAACTGGCAAGTCCAACAGCAGATGTCTTCAAGGTTAAGAGGAGTGTTGTGTTTTTTGCTTTTCTGAAGCTAAAAACATGAGTGGAGAGATGTTGGATTAAACAGCGGAGGCCCTCACTTACAGCTTAATCCATCAAAGATCAACAACAACTCTTTGTTTGCTCAGAGGTAAGATGCTAATCAACGTCAGCGTTCTTTGCGCATTTGCAAATGAAGATGGGTGAATATTAATTAGAAGTTACGTATGTTTTAACTTTAAATTATGTTTAGGCTGTTTCCGCTTCAAACAAATGGAAGGGCAGGATAATTTAGCTCTGCGAGCAATGGGCTAAAACATTTATTGGATGAGTAGTTCCCAGCTGGTGGGTTGTGATCCAGGAGTGGGTGACGGGTCCATTCTGAGTGGACCACAAGTGACTCATGAATGTGTTAAGTTTAAAAAAAAACACACACACACTTTATTTTAAAGCACAGTGAATTTCTGACACAGCGATTTTGTTTTGAAGCGCCATTTCAAACAGACAGCTACTTAACAGAGACAGCAAGCTAAGTATGACGCTGAATATATTAAACTGTGTGGACCTTGGACTGATGATGAAGGAGAAATCTGGATCCCTTGGCTGGACCAGTTGGGAACCACTGTATTAGATAATGAAAACTATAGAGTGCCCCGGGGATGAGTCCTAAAACCAGGAAATGAGTTAACATTTTTGCACTCCCGGTTCCCTTGTCTTGAAGTCAGTGTGTTTTTTGAATAGGTTATTGGTTTGATGCCTACAATATGGTCAATGTTTCACACAAGCTTAAGAGACTTACATTTTGTTCTACGATATAAAATACGTCTATACATACTCCATTTGTGAATTTTGAAGCTTTTACGTGTCTTAAAAAGACAGTTGCTAACAAGTGAGACTACAGAATGTCATCACGCCGAACACATTTCTACAGCCTCGTGGTAGGGATGCTAAATCATGCGACCATGCTGTAGTTTGTTCACAGCCTAACGTTAGCTTTTTACATATGGCGACTGCATTCCAGCTTCAAAAATCATAAACGTGGTGTTCATTTATGAGGACAGTGTTGCAAGTATCATAAACATAATTTGCTACAGAGCCAATTTTCTGCAATAATCCAAAAACAATGGAAAAATCCCAAAGGCTTTTTGAGAGAACCAGGGCAACACTAACTTCAGCATTGGTCTACAGAAAAACTTGATCCCTGGAGCGCTCTATAGGGAGTCATAACTAAATACTGGCTTGAAGTAAAACAACGTGCCGATTTACCCTGCCATGCAAGAACATTGTTGTTCTTGTGTGGGACCAGTGAGCTCTTCCCTCAATCTTAATGTCCTCATAATTCAAAATACTCCGCCGACAAATAAGCCTATATTGTGACTGTAGCTCTCAAATAGTAATCCCTTCCCGTCTACTTCTCTCTAAAATTTTCGAGCTGTTATTCCAGGTATTTGCTATTATTTCCTCTGGTGTATCTCTCAGTGATACTGTTGAAAATGCCATATAGATGTGTTTTGTGCAGCTTGACAACCCTCAAAGGATGCGAGACTTAGCAAAGGGTCAGTTTATAAGTTATGCATGATGTTCAACTTTAATTCACATTTTCGCGCTTTTTTGCATCTTAAGAACGTCTTCCAGTTTTCATCAGGGAGCGGGCCTTTTTAATTACGATGGTTTATATCAATGTCAGGCTTCGTCACAGTCTTCTGCACGAGATTTCAGCTCCTCAGTGAGGTAGCAACGAAGCCAAATGGAAATAGCTTAAAGACGAGAACGAACGTTGGATCAGAAGCCTTTGCACTGTGGAAACAACTAACGGATGGAACAGCATCCAAGCAGAAATGGAAAGTTACAGATTTCAGCTCCGAGCTGCGACGATGACCCACGTCGACGCGCTGGATCGACGTCAAGTTTCAAAATCTCTGGAACAAACAAGTAAACACAGTAAATAAAATAAATCAAATGGATCTCAACAAACAGATGCCATCGCTGCTGTGAGAGCTCCGAAGAACAATAAAAAACAGTTGCAGAAAATTGCATCCAAGTCTCGGCGGAGATATGAGGCGGCCTCGCTGCAGAAAAACAACATCTAATCAGAGCAGTCACACACAGCACATTCCACATCATGACACACACAGTAACTCAGCCTGAGGTCCGACCCCACCTGAGCCTGGATCTCTGTCTCAACAGCACAATCACACTGGAATGAGAACCAATAACAGCCAATTACCCTCCATATCCCTCCAACACACACACATGGAAAGTAAGCTTTACATCAGTAAGAATGAAAAAGAACAATAAAATCTCCGGATATGAAAAGCTCCCAAGGCAACAATGTAGTTAAAGCACAAGATGCTCTTTCTTTGTGTGTGTGTGTGTGTGTGTGTGTGTGTGTGTGTGCACTTTAACAGAAGACATCTGAAAGAAAAAGACACCATAAATCTCTTCTCCCTGAGTCTTACTGAGAATTTTGATTGTGTGTCTCGATGTGAGGCCTGAAGCACAGTTTCCAGCATGTATCTGTAAAACTGAAGCAAGCTGAGAAATAGCAAAGTATGTTTCCTCCAGGAGCGTTCAGGTACTTTAGTACATACTTTATTGTACTTTATTACATTTATCTGATGGCTGGTACCAATAGGTAAACGTTGCATGATGAAAAATAAACAAAAAGATGTATTATTAGAGATTTTGCTGCCTTAAAAGAATCCCTCTGTCTATGGTTTATTGAGGAACTTGTCAGTAGCTACTTGATAGTTTTTTAGGGATGATGCTTCTTTTACGTAGGGAGGCACAAACATGGCAAGTATTATAAGTAAAACAAAAAACCTTTACTACATTATGATGGATTACTTAATAACCTAATGTAGAAGGGGTGTATCTTATTCTTTAGAGAGTAAGTTATTTTCTCTAGAGGTATGCAACTGTTCACGTCTGAGAGCCACAATCCAACAGGTCGTGGGAAATCTGACCCTCACCTCATTGCAATACATTTTTTGGCAGTAGCCAACGGGATTTCTGTAAGCTTGATGGAATAGCTATGTCTGATATTGAAATTTAAGAGGTTGCTCAAAAGGCATACCTCCAGATCCATCGGGAAAGTGACTCCATGGATTGTGGATAAAGCAGGTCTCCTGCCAAAAGCCTTGTAGTTTACTACACTGCCCTCAGCTAGACCACATCTAAAACTATATCTTGAGTTTAGTGTACCCTCCTCAGTCTAGATATTTCCGGTTCAGAAATTAACAGGGCTTCATAAACCTTAGAGATGTTTCTAACCATTCTTTGCCCTGAAGTCACTGAACTGAACATTCTGACACTAAAATTACATTTTTTAGACAATCAGGAGAAAATTAATCTTGCTCGAGACCTGTTTCTGTCTCAGCAACACACTCGCTGGATCTGGTAGCTATAGCTGACACAATCTTATACTTGGTTGAAACATTACATTTGTGCTTTGTATATGTTGTATTGATCTGAATCTGCTTTCATCCATCCACACAATGCTTACAAAACCTCAAAACAATGTGGGGGAAGAGACAGGACGACTTAAGAGACAGGAAGTGTATACCATTTCATATCATGCCGCAACTTGTAATGTGTTATCTTTTGTTACAGAGCATCTTTGGCTACACTAACATTCATACTGTCATTTTCCATAACCGCTAATCCTCTTGAGGGTTACGGGGTTGCTGAAACCTATCCCAGCTGACATTGGGTGAGAGGCGGGGTACACCCTGGACATGTCACCAGACTATCACAGGGCTGACACATAGAGACAGACAACCATTCACACCTACAGACAATTTAGAGTCACCAATTAACCTGTATGTCTTTGGACTGTGGGAGGAAGCCGGAGTACCTGGAGAAAACCCATGCTGACACAGGGAGAACATGCAACGGAGGGGCCCGAACCCCCCACCCTGCATTTGAACCAGGAGCCCTCATTGAGAATATTCTACTTCTTCTTATGTGAAACCATTTGAATCTTCTCAAAGAAGGTGCATTGTCACAAAACTGAAAACACGTCTGCATTTCTTGGCTCATGAAAAGGTCATATTTTGGGGATACATGGTTTTCAGTGACAGTGACAATTTAAGAATCTCAACAGCAATGTCTCTATAAAGAAGCAATTTCCTGATAATATCCTGGATCATCTACAGACCTCACTGTGGACAGTTTTTACTATGATATTCCGCAGAATATATTTTACAGTTCAAGAAAGTCATATTCTTTTATGGTTTGAGCATCTTTGGCTAAAAAAACACACCTTGGGTAGCTCAATGCTCTTTTGTGAACATCTGGTATCTGTGTGTCTATTTAAATACTGTACAGTAAAGTCCATCTTTTTCATAGCTGGTTTAGTTTTTCTATTTGAAGTCAAAGAATAGGTCAATTTGGATTGCAGGACTGGTGCTGTTGAGTAAAGGATTCGTGAACTTCCTCCTCCACTGGATTTTAGATAAATCATGTGCATGAAGCTGCAGTGCAGAGGTCATAAAACACCATCACTCAGTTCTCCATGAAGACATTTTCCCATGAGCTCCTTCACTGAGTTTTTTAAATTTAGGAGCACAGGAGAGACAGCTCTGACATGTGCTCTGCAGTTTTTCAACTGGCATGGGTTTATTTTTAAGTTTATATGCTCAGAAAATATCAGGAAGTAAAACTCCTGCCACTGAGCTGTTGACTCTCCTTCCCATCATGCTTCGTTTAATCCTTTCTTCGGATACTGTAATAGTATTATGTGTCATGAATAGGAAGGCCTTCACTGTGCTGGTAAAGAAACACCTGTTGTTTGAATGTCTGGGTTATTGTAATGATTTGAACCATGACTGAGGGTGTTTATGCAGCGACCAGCAGCACGTTGCTCCAGTCAGTGGAGATGAACCCTGAAACTCCCACAGAGCGTTAGGCTGTTGTTGTTTTCACAGAAATATTCAGTCTGTCACTTTAAAGAACTGGTTTGGATTGTTGCCAAGGTTATCTTAGTGTATTAAAGCCTTTACTGGTTGTTAGGTGAAAACCCTGTAGTGTAGGGGACAAAATTCACAGTCCTCATTTTATGTAAAACGCACTATGAAATAGCAACAGTCTTGCAGGTTTATGTCACACTGTGTGAGATAAGTCTGATAAAAATCTTGGTCACAAATCTGTGTCTGACTGTACAGTATCTGTTTGTGTGGAAGGAGAATTTAGTGAGGGCCAGGTGCAACTATGATGCAAACAAATTGCAAGTATAGACACATCATCAACCCGCATCATCCATCTGCACCACCGTCATGTTCTGTAATGCAGGAAAACAAGAAACATCTCTGGCCGAGAACCAAGAGAGTTCAAGGAATAGTACTGGTACTGTTGTTTTTTTTTACTTAAAGGAATACTTGTATGTCAGGTACTCAACTCATGTTACAGAGAAGAACTTTGTTTTTCTCAATGTCCTCTGCAATGAATGAGTAATCCAAAAATGGAGAAAACTCTTGATGAACTGAGGTGAAAGACGTGCAGGTTTAACGACAGCAAAAATATATAAAAACATACATTAAAGGGATAGTTCCGTGTGTTTTTGTTTTTTTTAATTCTGAGGCAGTAGCAGGTCAGACAACAGAATCCTACAGCAGAAAATTTGAACAACAGGGTGAAGCTCATCATTTGCGTCCATAGCACTTAGATGACTAAATGAGAAATGGATGTGCACTGGCAATACTAGGTCTGAGTGTTTTGTATATAATGTACTTGTAGATTGTATTACGTATTCAGTATATATATTATTTTACATTGCCAGCATGCACATAATATGTGTGTGCTAAATAGTGCATATACAGTGTACCTTTGTGTTTTTAATGGTATACGTATGACTACATGAATTTCCCCTTTGTGGATAATAAAGTTTACCTGACCTGACTCTGTGGACGTGTACCACAGAGTCCAGTGTATAAGGGCCTTCAAGTTCAGCTGAAGGTAAAGTGAGACTTCAGCAGCATGAGATACTAACATTAAGTGGTGGGGAAACACTTTTCAAGACAGACGTTTGTTAAAAAAAAAACAAGACTGAAACAAATAGCACCGGCGGTGAGACAAAAGCCCTTTTTACACAGAGATTCCGCTACAAAGTCCCTTCTTTGTGCCGCATTTGCATTTTTACACAGAACCAAACAACGGCAGCATCATGCTGCTCCAGTATGTGATTTTAGACAGCATGCTGGCATCAATCAAAAGAGGCGTGACAGGCATGACATGTAACACAATAGCATCAGCCTCCAGTGCGACATAAAACATACACGTTGGCAGTGCTTTATAAACAATAACAATGACATAACTTGGCAATAACAATCATTAACAGTCTCTGTTATATGGCGGCTGATCTCGTCCTCTATTCTAAGACTAAGGACATTTATGGCTGCTGCTCTTCTTGTTTGAGTTAGCTGCTAACTGCTAACTGTTAACAGCTACTTTTTAAATACCTCGGTGGGTCACACGCATGACACACTGTCAAAACATCACATCTGTCCTGCTGGCTGTCCTGTTTATACAGACACCATTTAGGTGCTGTTTCACTCTGTCCCCCTATTTTGCGATCGTACCTCATATGCAGCACAGCAAGGCCGCATAACGGTGCGATATTCTTGAACAGGCAGTGTAAAGGGAGCTAATGCAACAAGATTGACGATGTCCAGTCTGAGTAACAGATCCACGACTTTGAGGCTTATCGGGTGGCAAAATACTGCACATATCATACTATGAGACAGGATTTCATGTCACGGTCACGACCATCTTATCCTCTATTAGGACAATAGGTAGGTAAAACACTTGCATGTATTTAATCGGCCAGCACCGCAATGCATGACATTGCATTGCCAGTTTGAACTTACTTTCTTAATCAACTCTGGATTTTTCACTGGTTCATTTCGCGTCAGCACCTCCACTGTGTTAGTGCAGTGGCCCCAAGGAAATGAATGAAGGAGCTGCATTTTGAAGTCGCACTATGAAGGAATCACTTCCCGACCAATATGTATGGGGGGGATGATTACGGTGATCAATAACCATTTCAATGTATGTATAAAAACCCCTGGCTATCCTTTGATATTTCCTCTTGGCAACTTTAGATCAGCAGCACACCCTAAATGATCAATAGTTAAACAGTATACGAGCGTAAAAGAGCAAGACTCCTCTTCTGTCTTGCTTTAATGAACGTGAGAGTGAAAGTGTGCTGATTTAGTACTCGTATACACCACAAAGCACAAGTGTGTGTGTGATTCAATCTGGTTTTGTCACACTGAGGAAGTGACACAGCTGCTAAGGTCAGCAGGATACAGAGAGGGAAGGAGAGAGCGGGTCGTTGTCATGGCGCCCAGCTAAACAATGGAGTGAGGAGGTCGGCAAGGAGGCAGCGTCGCACGGTTGAGACCCTTGAGGAAAAATCACCTCCTACTCCACACACACTCTCATTGATGAACAATACACAGTTCAATAATGAGACACACTGGACGAGTTCACACCTGACAGCCAACACCCAAAACTCACCCTGCGCTCTCACTCCATCTAACTTCTTCTTTGTTGGTAAAACGCACAAATCACACCACAGCAACACACGGCGCCGACGCCCCCCGTCTCTCCTTCTCGCTCTCCATTACTTTCATAACAACATTTATAATCATCTACATGACAATCTGTGTGGGGCTCTATAGTGAGGCTCGGGGGTGACAAGGGTTAGCGCTGAAGGGAAGCGGTGCATGCTGGGATTGCGGCCTGCTGAGAGAGTGGCATTCTGGGAGGCGGTGTCCTGCGGGCAGGGCCTCTGGGGGATGCAGTATGGTTAATAGGCCTTTCATGGCCAGCCCACAAAGCCTTTTGTCCCGAGCTAATTCATCCAGCCCTGCATGGAGAGATGGAGAGGGGGGGAGGGGCACCATGGAGGGGTTTTTTGGGGTTGGGAGTCCCCATTTTTTTCTCCCCACTCTGTCTCTCTTCTCTGCAGTGCAGTGCAGGGTGGCGCTAGTGTGAGGGAGCCACATACAAACAGAGCCCTGCTCGGTAGCAACAACACCAAAACATTGGCAGAGCTTGCTGGCAAACTGCAGCACAACACTGGAAAACACCCATGATTAATGACTGCTTGAAAACATCTTGAAGCTGGAACATCCTGCTGGGTATTAAGTCAAAGGGATGTGTGTACTCTAATGTGGAGTGGGGTTTTAATTAATTGAAAGTGCTGAAAAAGTGTCCACACACAAACATACCTTTTCACCTGAACAAGAGCAACAGGTGTCATAAAATGCCACAGCTGGTCGGTGAATGGAGCCCCGCTGGGTTGCAATAACCCCTCAGGTACATCATGGTGGGAGTTCCTGCGTTCACAGAGGCGAGACGCGGCCGGCTTCCCACCATCAGACCCCCCTATCAAACCCTGTGATCTGGGAATAGTCAGTTATTAATGAACTGGACAGGAACGGCTCCCCTCGTTTCAAAGTGTGCTGATTGAAGTGGAGAAGAGAATTCCAGAGTGAGAGCGGGGGGGTCAAGCTGTGATCACTGTGCTATGAGTGTGTGTGTGTGTGTGTGTGTGTGTTGCACAGTCCTGACTGGGCCCGTCCAGTTCACAACAACACAACACAGCACAGCACAGCACTGCACAGCTGCACTGGAGGGCCTGCAGGCCTCAATGGACGGGGGTCAATACAAACTCTGTGGGGACCAACGCATACCAAATCAGGGGGAACAGAGCAGGAGGAGGGGGAGGGGGCGCACTTTTCTCCTCCAGGACACCGTAGTTTTTAAGAAATTAAGTTTCTATGTGTTTTTAATTATCAAACACACACATATATACTTTAAAAGTATTGCTCCTGGTTCCAGTTTTACGCACAACCTCTGGAAAGTCCTCATGTGCAGTGAGTAGGGATCTGTAGTGTGGAGAAACGGCGGCGCAGTACCCAGCTCTGGGATTTTGGGAGCCAGTCCCTATTGTTCAGATCCCTCCTCCTGCTTGGGAAGTGGGAGGACCCGAAAAGGCGTCGCAAAAGGGAGAATTGTTTGAGAGCTCAGTCATCCAAAAACGGCCTTTCAATGTGAGAACTTGGGGAGCCGAAGAAAATGTCGGTGGCATCGCAGTAAATTACTAAAGCAGCGAGGCTTTAGAGGGAAAAGAGAAGTAAAAACTGCTGTTTCTTGGGACTAAAACTCACCGCAGAAGAGAGCAGAAGAGGAGATCGCTCGCTTAAAACGAGGTGTGAGCACCAAATACAGCAGTTTTGGTAAGTTTTACCTCTTCATGCGGTTCATGTTTTTGCGCTGTTACGCTTTGTATCAACATGTTTTACAAAGTTGTACACAAAAGTAGCAGATTTGGTGCGTGTTTGCAGCCTAACGGAAGTATTTACCGACTTATTTGCTACTTTATTTACACACAAAGTTGTGATTTAGGTGTTAGATTACTACTTCATCCTGGTGACTGCTTTGATAGCCGCATTTGTTTTGTTATTTCAGCTTATCGATGCGCGTAAACTTCCCTACAAACTTTACGCAACACAGATCCTCTTAATTTGGATGGAAACGCGTGCTTCTGCTTTTGGTTTTAAAGTTACATTAAATAAGAAACGTTAACTTTGCGTCCGGACTTAGCCTGTTGTTGATTGGTTGAGCGCTGCGTCCATATTTTTCCAAGTTTTCCTTAATTTTCTGCCTCTATCCGCAAACTATTGCAGCACGATGCATGTCTGTGGAGAGGAATCAGCTTTGTGTGACACGTTGCAGAAACTCAAAGCACTGTTTTTGGACATAGTGTGTTTTTTTTAGGGAAAATGCGTCTGCGTTTTGCAGGCCGCAGCCTATAGTCTCTCCCATAGGGTAACAGAAAACAGACATGGTGAGCCGTGCCAGATTTACCCCCATATTATCATCGGGGAGTGCAGCTATGCAGAGGCAGGCTGGGAAACAGTGAGGGAGAGCTACTAAAATGATGCACCATGTTTGTTAGTGATGCGCACGATAATAAAAATGTGTTACCCAGAAAATTAGTTTTTTTTTTTGAAAAATGCATGCTGTTATTGCACAAGATGCTGCTCAGAATGTATTGTTTGCATAGAGAAAATCATAACAGGAGTGCATGTCCATAGTGGCTCTCCCCCTTCACCCCCCAAATCAAAGTCCGGTGTCAGAATAACTTAATTAAAGCCTCCAATAAAGTGACAGCTGCTCAGTGCAGCCAGGAATGCAGCATCCTGCCTCCCTGTCAGGAGAGTCTCTCCTGATACCATCGTCTCATTCAGGTTTGATTTAATGAGAAAATGTTTGTCTTAATCCCCGAGCTGCTAATGAGTGTTTGGCCCGGGGTGTCACTCACCGTGGGGGCCGTGCAGAGAGGCAGAGAAGGAGGAGGAAGGGGGGGTACGCGGACATGGAGGAGGCCTGCAGGAACAGCCGCAGGGGCTCAAGTTTCCAACCCCAGGTGTCGTTTTGTTATTTGGATTACATTTAGCCTCCGCTGCCTCGCATGGAGGAACCTCGGCGATTCAGTGACAGGACATGGCATCAGACAAGAGGGCCCGATTGTTCCCGCTGAATCAATGTCACTTGGATTAAAAGTCGAAACGAATGGCCTGGCCTCCTCCAATTAGGCGCACAGCTTATAAGGGAATTAATTGGTCTCAGTAAAAAGGAGCCTCTTGTTGTTTGGTCGCAGGGTTGGTTGTTGTTGTTGATCATCTCTGGCAGTCGGGTGGATCAAAGTTGGACTAATTGATTCCACTCTGATTATCTGCTTGTTTCTCACATGGTTTGGCCCTTTTGATTACTTATGTGGAAACTGGAAAAACACAATTAGAGGAGTTCATAATCAATCTTGCAGGACGTAATGCAAAAAAACACAGAATATTTCAGTACTGTGCAGCTTCTGTTAGTTATAACTATGACATATAAACCCTGCAGAGGATAAAACAATAAGGACTGTAGTAAAGTAGACCCAATTCATTACTGAATGACACACTTCCCTATAGCAGGTTTATAATGATGTTATTCAGGATATGATGCTGAATGAACAGCTCTCAGGGTGCAGTCCATGGCCAAAGTGGAAGTACAATAGTTTCCTTTAATACAGAAATACAGCAGCAGAAAGTGAATCATCAACCACTTTGATCACTGGTTAATGTTTTTTGGGCATAAATGTCAAACACCCAGCTCCGCAGATGTGAGGATTTGCTTCTTTTCTTCATCTGTTTTGATCATAACTTTAGTATCTTTGGATTTTGGACTGATGTTGGGATGAAGAAAAGCTCTGAGACACTAATGAAACTGCAGCCCTAGATTCACTAAAGTAGACTCAATCCATTACTGAATACCACAGGCACACTTCAAGTCCCTATAGGAGTATTATAATATGTTGTTTTCTATACAGGACACTGTGGCGAATGATTTCAGGCCGCACTCCCAGGCCAAAACAACAGCTACAGCCTGGAAGCTGTCCTTAAAAGTGTATAATACCCTGCACGCTATACTTTTTGGCCTAAAAATGTGCATAGCTTTAGGCGAATGAGACCTCTATGTCAGGACAGGAAACTAACTTTATTGTCTTTTGGTTCCAGAGCCTGATATGCGTCAGATTTTAGGAGCCTTCTTTTTTTTTTTTTTCGTCTCACTGTTACAGCGAGGCTGGAACTTGAAATTATATGTGATTGATCTTGGTTACCTGCCAAGCAGAAATATAGCGGAGACAAAAGCTGCCAGTTTTCCACTATTTGTCCAGAAGCTTGTGGATAGTTTTTCATCCCAGTGTCTATAGGAGCTGAGATTTCATATGTGTTGCAGCTTGTAAAAGAAAAGTTACTGTGTGGATTTAGGTACGCAGCCAATAGCAATAGAGTTTCTTACTCGTATCTCATTTTCGAAATTTACTCTGCCATATTGAACCGTGATGTGAGATACGAGTGGCAGGATAAGATTTAACTTGTTTGGCTGTCGCCTGGTGTGTTTTTACATCTGGATGTAAATCAAAGTCTTTAGATGAAGATGGATGTCGAGATGCATTTCGAGATTACAAACAGCCAGCGGTTCCATCAGTTGCTGCTCCGATCTCAGTGTCTGTGAGCCAAAGTTCCAGAGGTTTGACTGCGGTGCTGGATAGCAGCATTGTTATTGTAGAGGGTGTAACATTGGCGTTAATTGACAAAGGAGGAAGAAAAAATCCTTCCTGAGGGCATGCTTTCATCTCTATGACAGCGGGTACACTCATGCAGTCATAACAGCCTGCAGGCACAATCTGTGGGCCTTTGCTGCACAGATGTGTGTGTGAGTGATAGTTCCTGTCCAATCAGGATTATCTCTTTGCACTGGAATGTATTACTTGTCACTGTGGTCCTCAACTGGCCTCACCTGCATGGTCGTTTTGAGATCACTGCATTAGAAGAAGGAAGAGAGTGTGTGTGAGGGAGAAAGGGGTAGTCTAGTTTTTCTTAAATGTTCATAAGGAACACACTCATCGCCAAATAAGGCTGCATCATTTCCCAGAGCCGGACGGTATTGGCCTGCTGACATACAGTGCATTAGTCCTCCAGCGCTGACAGATTGGAGGCACGGGCTCAAGCCCCGTGCCCCCGGGAGGGTCTCTGTGTCCGGACATTGGATAACCAGAGAGGGACACCTGGACCGGCAGGTGGCCGGGGTCCAGGCTCCTCCCCTGGGGTTGCATACCTCTCTCCTCCTGATCCTCCCTGTCAGCCAGGACCACAGACCGAGAGCAGGAGGAATGTGAGGGGGAATAGTGAGGGAGAAATCTGACAAAGAGTTGGAGAGGCTAATTAAACAGGCCGTGATCAAACAGAGGGAGATTATTGAGGCAGGGATGAAGATGAATTGGATGTAAGGAAAGAAGAGACATCTGTCACAAGAGAATTTGCTTTTTTAGAGATGGAAAACACCTTCTTTTAATGTTCCAACTAATATTCAGAAGCCATGTTGATGCCTGTCCAGTTTATATCTGTATCATAATCATAAATATAATCTCGCTCTCATTTGTTGTCTTAACCACCTAATAGGGATTATCCAAAGCCTTTAAACCAGCTGAGTTGATTTGTTCCACTACTTAAAGTAAAAGTTAAGAAGCTCTTGATTGGATAATGAAGTTACCCAAGCCGTACTCTCACTCTCTCCCTCTTACACACAAACACAAACACACATTGTGAGTCTGGAGTGAGTGCTGTTAGATCATTGATCAACTCCAGACTCGGGTAAGAAAGCAGTGTGTGTGTGTAGACAAATAGCCCTGTGTGTGCAAAGCAGATATTTGGACAAAGATTAGGGGGTGTTATTACGAGCCAAAAGCAACCCAGACGCTCTAATAGATCATTCACACACAGGCACAAGATTGCTCTCCGACTGGGGCTGTTCAATTTAAGCTCTGGCCAGTCATTCTTTTTCTCTTTGTGTCTCAGCACAGACATTTTTAAAAATTGGCGTCACTTTGGTCAGCTTTATTAGACCAGTTAGTTCTCGTACTCCTTTTATACACTGTAATGATAACTGCGTAATGTATTCCTGTCGTGATGCATGTGCGAACGAAACAATAAAAGCGCCAGAAACGTCAAGGAATCTGGGTCGTGTTCCAGGGCTTTAACCAATAATCAGATTTAAAGTGTTGCCCCAGAGAGAAAAAACTCATCATTGAAGAATGTCAAACTGGCAGGAGAAGACATGATTCAACAGAATAAATCACTGGGCACCAGATTAGTTAGTTATTGGGCCCCTGAGGTTATCACAACTGGAATTTTCCATCGACAGCGCTCCTCTGTGCTCTGCTTAAATGTGTGTGAGGTTTTATTTTATATTTCGCAGCCCCCCCCCCTTCCTCCTCCTTTAGGATAACGCACATCCGTGGCTCTGAGTGACAGGACAAGTGGTAGCTCTGCTGTACCATGCAAATCCAGCTCTTGACACCGAGAGCTCTCTTTGAAACAAGCCTCCTCCAGCTGTTTCTCCTCTTAAGAAACCCTTTCAGAGCAGCAGCTTTCACTTTATAACCGTGGAGTAAGCAGTCAAAGCCGGTTGCACCATCTCCTGCACAGTTGACGCCCCGCAACCCCTCGCTTTCTGTTTAATTTCCTGCCTCCTCTCCGTTTTCTAATTCCTCCCCGTAGCTGTTTTTCCTATAACGTTCTCCTTCGCTTGTTTCATATAACTTTACGGCCTTTCTCCATTCCCTCATCTCTCTTTCCGTCTGCCTTATCTCAATTTCCTAATGCCTCCTCATATCTGTTTTTCATATAATATTTCACTCTCTCTGCTTTTCTCTTCCTTCCTTCGTCTCCCACTGAGAGTTGTAGGGCCAGTCTATCTCTTTTTTTTCCCCCCTCCTGGTTCCTGCTGAATAATGGGGAGAAATTGCTCTTGATTTATAATTGGTTCCATTCACTCTGATGCATGAGCTGCCAAAGGAGTTTGGGGCCCCTTTCACCCCCTCTCATCCCTCCTCCCTCCCTCGCTCCTTCCCTCCCTACGATGCAGGAACACACAGGGAGCAGGCTGCAGATATGTACAGCTATGAAAGCCTATATTAGCGTGCACGAATGCCGTGGTGTGTACGTAGTTTATCTCGCGGGCCAGGGTGAAGTGGTAGTCTGTTTTTGTGCGTGTTGACATTTGGTGTTGGAAAAACTTCCTGAGGTCTGCATATTTATGTGCCTCTGTGAGTATACTTTTACCATGTAATAGGAGTTTGTGTGATTGCTTGCTTATGTGTCATCAATTGTGTGTGTGTGTGTGTGCAGGGAAAGAATGGCTGTGGGTAAATGAAATATGTAACTGCATGCGCGTGTGTGTTTGTGTGATGAGCACTGTGAAATCGTGGGTATTAGTTAGTTTTCCCAGCCCTGTATGGGAATGATTAAGTGTGTGTGTGATCTGTGTACTGAGACTCTTGATGCTCGCCCAAAGCTTTTCTCAAAAATGTGTGTGTGTGTGTGCCACCAAAGAAGACTCACACACGTACTATACTATATAATGATTGGGTTTTTTTCCATAGTGATGTTTTTAATTTCTTGGTTTGTCCAAAACTTGAAAGTCATCCAGTCTTTTTGAGAAGCAGCTATAAAAATGTTATTTATTTATGGTATTTTTTGCATGTATGATGATAACATGTTTACAGTGTGTCTTTCATTGAGGTTTAAAGTCAGCATGGTCAAAGTTTTTAGACTTGTTTTATTCTAGTGTTTTAGACTGCAGCTAGTCAGCCATCTTTGGTTTTCATCATTCCTTCAATCTGTCTATCCTCCCCTCTTTACTTCTGTTTCTTTATTTTCTGCTTTCCCTAACATCCTTTCTTTCCTCCAGCCACTCATCCATTTTATCTTTACTTCATTTTATCTGTCCATTCATCCACCTGTCTCTCCTTCCTTCCATCATCCAGTCATCTATTATTGCCTCTTTCCTTCCATCTATCATCTATCCATCTTTTTCAATCTTTCCTGCCATCTTGCTTCCCTTCTTTCCTCTTGTCTATCATCATCTATCCGTCCTTCTTTCTTCTTTTTCCCCTTCATCCTATCATCCATTTTCCCTTTTTCCTCTCGTCTATCCATCTCAGTGTCTTTCCTGCCTTTCATTCCTTCCATCCATTCATTCTTCTTTTCCTCCTTCCATCATCCACTCATCCCTCTTTTGCCACATCCACTTATCCATCTACCTTAACTTCCTTCATTCCTTCCATCTATCATCCATCCATCGCTCCTTTATCCTTCTTTCCTCTCATCTATACATCTTGCTGTCTTTCCTGCCTCCTTTCTATCCCTTCATCTACCTCTATTTCCTTCCATCAAGCCATTCATTCATCTTTCCCTCCTGTTCATCCAGCCCCTTCTTCTTTTCTTCCATCCATTCATCCATCTTTCTTTCCTTCCTTCTATCATCCATTCATCTATCATTGTTACATCACTTCTTTCCTTCCATCTGATCATTTTCCTCTCCCTAGTCCATCTAGGTGTCTTTCCTGCCATCTTTCTTTCCATTCATCTATCTTTATTTCCTTCCATTGAACCATTCGTTCACCTTTCCCTCCTTCTGTTCATCCAGCCCTCCTTCTTTTCTTCCATCTATTCTTCCATCTATCTTTTCTGCCTTCTTTCCCTCCAACCATCCATCCATCTTCCTTTCCTTCCTTCTATCATCCATTCACCTGTCATTGCTTCTTTCCTTCCATCTGATTATCCTTCTTTCCTCTCCCAGTCCATCCTAGTGTCTTTCTGGCCTTCTTTCTATCCATCTATGTTTCTTTTTTCCCATCCATCCATTCATTCATCTCCTTCCTCCCCCCCCTCTATCATCTATTTGTTTTTCTTTCCTTCTTTCCTTCTATCTGATCATCCATCCTTTCTTTATCCTTATTTCCTACTTTCTACTTGTCTGTCCATCTCGGTGTCATTCCTGCTTTCTTTCTATCCATCTATCTTTCTTTTCTCCCATCCATTCATTCATCTGTCCCTTCTGCTATCCATCCACCTCTCCTACTTTTTTCCATCCATCTACCCGTTCTGCTTTCTTTCCCCTCCAACCGTCACCTTCTTTCCTTCCTTCCCTCCAGCCTTCTATCATCTGTCCATCCTTTTTTCCTTCTTTCCCTTCTTGATATCTTTCCAGCCTTCTTTCTATCCATCCATTTTTCTTCCTTTCATCCATTCCTCCCTTCCTCTGATCTGATTGGCTGATGCTCCCTACATCACTGTTTGGTCCGTCTATCTGGCTCACACTCCCGTGGCAGTGCCGATGATCCGATCCTGTTCCCATGGCCCCTGGTGGGCACGCTGGCATCCCACACCAGGCCCAGGAATGTGGGTGGGTGTGTTCACCGTGGCACAGTAATTAGCTCTCCGTGGTTAATTCAGCTTCGTTATCTAAATTATGCAAATGCCTCGGTGCCTAATTGATTAGAACGCCCCCCTCCTCTACACGGCGGGCCTGTCCAGATCCCTCTCGTTAATCCTCGAGACGCTCTGTAGCTCGTTAGTGTCGGTTCGGGGGGCGAAGGAGGGGTTGGACGGGCATATAGCTTGTTAATACTTTGTGAAGCGTGCGCATATGTGTGTGTGTGTGTGTGTGTGTGTGTGAGTAAGTATTATGAAGGAAGAGGGGGTAAATTCTCAGCCTCGTTAGGGATGCTGAGATGCTTTTGATGTGTAATTTTATGGCATGAGAACGAGTGATGTCTCGAGTGGAGGATTTGGACTGGCCCCCTCTCCACCTGTTGGGCAGAGTTTCCATGCCAGGATAAGACTCCAGAAGGTTCTCTTGTGTCCGAGAGATAGATGGGAATAGATTTAAGATCTGCTCTCTGCCAAGTTTTTGCTCGTGTGAAGCGCAGCAGAGATTCTCCACTTCAGTTTGAATTATCGGAGACACTTTGAGGTAGAGGCAGCCACGTCCAACAACATGATCTCTATGAATGTCATGTATTTTGGTTATTTTTGACACACTGATACCCGACAGACCATTTCTTCCCTTCTAATCATCTTATGAGATGATTAGAAGGGAAGAAATGGTCTGTCTCAATAACAAGCAAATAACAAGCAAAAAGTTAGTTCATAGATACATACATTGAAAAAATACAATATTACTTGGGGATATCAGTGCAGATCAGAGCTGCAATAATTAATCGATTAGTTGTCAACTGATCCCAGCTTCTTAAATGTAAATATTTTTTGTTTCTTTACTTCTTTGTGACAGTACACCCAAATTATCTTTGGGTTGTGGACAAAACAAATCATTTAAGGATGTTATCCTGGACTTTGTGAAACACTGATCGTCATTTTTAAATGATATTCTGACATTTTATCGACCAAACGACTAATCAATTAGTCAAGAAAATAATTTGTAGTTTTAGCCTTAGCAATCCAATCACTGATTACTTATTATTTCCTAAAAATCTTCCCCCTCTGTGTTGTTGTTTTGTTGCTCTGGTACCATGTGATGGTCTGATGGTGTGCCACTGGTTTGTTAAGCAATCTCCGGATCCTCCTCGTCCTCCTCCACCCAGCACCAACCTTGGGCCAAACCGAGAGAGATCAGCAAACACATTGACAGAGTGAGGGGAAAATATGTTGGGACATTCAGCGACGCTCTCACACACGCTCTCTCAAACACACCCTCTCATTGACGAGGCCCTGCTCTCTCCTCCTGCTCACCCGCCAGTTGACATCCTCTCTATTAATTTGAGTCGCCGTTCTGCTTTCTCAGTCAACCTCTCCACCCCCCGCCCCCCACTGCCTCCATAAACCCCCTTCACCCATCTCACATCAATCCATAGAAGCACTGAACCCCCCCTCCCTCTCCTCCTTTCCTCCCCAAACTCTCTACTCTCAAACCTCTTGGTCATTGAGCCCCCCCTCCTTCTCTTTGGTCATTGAGCAGGACCCATCAGCTCTTCCCTGGGCCCTTCAGAGTAGCGTCTCCCCTTTCTCCAGGGGTCTGCGGGGTCTTTGTCCGTGCACCGGCTCACTGCTTTACAATGACTCTCCACTCTATTAAGGTGCGTTCTGCCTGTTAGCGTCGCCAGGGGCAACCGGCCTCCCGCATGGCAGCTATGCGGCATGGCATTGTGGGCCGCGGGCCCGAGCGGAGCAGTTGAACCCCCAGCACTCCTCACACTTGACACCGCATGTGTTTATCTAAAGGGGGGGCTTTGTGGTGTTTGGAGAACCTCGAGGGAGGAGGAGGGGGGGGCACGGGGTGTAAAAAGACGTAAAACTGGGGGAGGAGGGAGGGCAAGAGGGGAGTTTGGGGAGGTGATAAATATTCAACAGCTCAGCTCCTCAGAAGGAGTTACTACCCTGCTACCCCTCCACCACCGCTGCCCCTCCTGTGTGTCCTCTCCATGCCAGAAAGCAGATGGAATGTGAGAGCTCAGGGAGGTGGCTCCAGTCTGGTTTTATCCAATTAGCAGGGTTGTCAAAATGAATTTATCCACGGAGGCAGGGGGACAATGGGACTGGCAGTGGCCCGGGAGAACAGGGGCCCCGGTGTCTTTACTTAGCACGCTCACAATGAACTTCTGTCAAGTGACTCTCTCCCACAACGACATATAAGGCGCTTGCATACCTACACTCATGATGCATGCCTGCACACCATCGCCACAACCTGGAACTCTCCTTCCCCTCGCCCTCTTTATGATACATACACTTATAAGTCTTTTGACTTGGGTCCAAGTCAAGTCACAGATATCCAAGACAAGTCCAAGTCAGGTCTGAAGTCCTTGAAGGCAAAGTCATGAGTCTTTAAAACCAAAATACAAGTCAAGTCGCAGTCAGGCCTCTGTGTCTTTACCTTTTAAAATGAAACAGCTATTTCTTGTATCCATGGTAGGGATGCACCAATCTATTACTTTACTGATACAGATTCTGATATCTCAGCATGAGAGTCTGCCATTACTATACCAATACCTAAAACAAACAAACAACTTCATGACATTTAATGAAATCAGTAAAAACATCTTTACCTTAGGGAAAAGGCAAATGCATGCAACAAGTTAAGGATGTAACTGAGAGTGGAAACACTGACGTCATTGATTAGTGACGACATAGCCCGTATCCATTCCAATCAATAAGGTCTGTTGTAGGACTGCAATTAATGATTAATTTCATTGTTGATTAATATGTTGATTATTTTCTCATTAACTGAGTAGTTGTTTGGTTTATAAAATGTCAGAAAACAGTGAAAAATGCAAAATCTGTGTTTCTGAAAGCGCACAATGACGAATTTAAGTTTACTGTAACAGACGAAAAAATGAAAATCAAACACAAAAAAACAGAAAATATTCACATTTAAGAAGAATCAGAATTTTTTTTTCGCAAAAAATTACTTAAACCAATTGATAAATTCTTGCATCTTTATACCACACTTCATGAAATTCATTGAAATCATTTTTGTGTAAGGTATTAAAAGTAAAAGCAAATACATGTGACAAGCAACGCGTGTAACTGATGGTAGAAACACTAAATTGTGATGACATCATTGACAAAGAAACTCTATGTAATGTACATCAGTGATGTCATGTCCAATATCCAGTCCATTTAATGAGGTCAGTGTCTACACTGATATCCCTAATTAATGTTTTTGTCAGTTCATGTGTCTAATAAATGAATACATAACATCTGTTACCATGTAAGGCCCACCTGTTGCAGGGGCTAGGCGCCATTTGAAGTTTTTCGACACTAGTGCAGTACAATGCTGAGTATTGACAGCGAAATTAGCCTTTTTTTTTAAAACGTTACTTAAAGGAAAATAATCAAGCCTTTCTACAAAACCCTTTTTTCATTCAACAAGAAAAGCAAAACGTCTCAAATGTTACACGTCAGAGAAGTTGTGCAAGAAACTCTGATATGAATTAGTAGGTGTCTGATAAAACACAGCAAGTAAACACAGCTTTGAATTCGACCAGACATTTCATTTCAGCTTGACACATTTTGATTGGTCACCATAGCAGCTTTGAGGTTCATCCCAGGATTTTGCCAAGTCAGAATGTCAGACTTTTTCCCCCTTTTTGGTCTTTAAGGAGTCAGCTCTTAAGATCTCACAGTAGTCAAGTGTCATTTTCTCAACATGATTACACAAATAGCTTCACTCCCCTATAATCATACTTGTGCACTAGAACTGGCAGATTTGAGCAGTTCACACAGTTCTCCTCAGCGCACTGTCACTGAAGTATGTTTTAATACCACAAAGCTGCTCCCACAAAGTGTTGGCCACGCAGCGTTGTTCCTCACTGGTAAGGCTGTAACAAAACAGTCGCAGGAACACTTCAACACACACACACACACACACACACACACACACATTCCCTCGGTTCTTAATTTAGGGGAGCTGTCTGTGCGTATGCTCTGGTTTTTATCAGTCTCGCTGATGCGTAGGAGGCTCTTTTCCCTCTCTGTGTCTGTGATTTCTCTGGGAAGGATGGATGGAAAAAGTTGGACATAGATGTCAGGCCAACTTTTCATCTTGAGGCAGGGTATCCGCTAAGCAAACACAGGACCCAGCTGACTAATGAATCAGACGGACAGACAGGCTCAGAGGAGTATGGCTGTTTTTAGGGAGTGATGATATATGAGGGGCCTTCTCATACCGCTCTTATAACAAAGCTCTATCTCTGTCTCTGTCTCTCCTCCTGTCTCACTGTCGCCACTTTCATTTGTGTGTGAAAGACAAATTGGACAGGTAAGAGGTCTCACCGGCCGGTTAGCGTGTCCTGCTGTGTGTCCGGTCGGCAGATTGACTGGTGTGGTTTTTACGGTTAGTGACTCTCACAGTCGGGACAGGTGCTTCATACAGATGTGTGTGTGTTTTTCATGGGCAGCTGTCCCGGGTTGTGTCCATACAGCGACCAGCCACTGAAGCCACAGACCTTCAGCTTTGCTTCCTGGTTCCACAGCAGCTCAGTGTTTGTTTACTGAGCGAGGCCACGGCTGATGGGCCGCTCTGAGTGGCCGAGGGAGTGAATTAAACTGTACATGTATGTACGACAGCGACTGAGGATTATTTTCAATATCCAAATACTGAAACTGGCTGTCACAGTCTCCCAGTCCATGGTGACATCCCCAAATTGGAAGCTTAATAGAATAGCCTGAAGTAACTTAGGCAGTACAACTCAGACAGACTGCCAGATGCTGCTCTGGGTCAATATGATTCTAGTGGTTGTTGTAAATTTGCATCACAACCCTTTATTGAGCGAGTTTTGCAACTGTTGCAAATTCACATCACTGCTAATATGAATCATTTTATTCATCACCCAATGTGTAAAGGCCCTAACAGTCCCAAAACAAAGATACTCGGTTTGCATGAAGATGAATGAGAGAAAAGCTGCACATTTGAGAAGCAAGAGCCAATGTTGGTCATTTCTGCATTAAAAATGTATTTTATATGTACAGAGAATTATCACCCAACTCTTTAGTGTCTTTAAGCTCTTTGTTTTGGTTTCTGGGCCTGTAACTGTAGTGTTTTAATTCACTCTCACAGCTCTCATCAGTTTTAATAACTCTAAAAACAAGCTGAACACTAAAGAGGTGGGTTAAAATTTTCCAACCGACCACTGTCAGCCCAACAAGCGGCGATTGCCGATATATTAGCACAGGTGTGTGTGTGCGTGTTGTGTGTATGCTCCAAAAGCTCTCCTAGCTTTTTTAGTCCAATGACTAAATTAAATAAACTCACAAAATATCAAGAAAACAGACAAAAACAGAAAATACAATCGTACACCCTCTAATTCAAGTTTCATGTGTTCCTGATCTGAAATCTTAATTGCCTTGTTACCTCATCGTGAACACACTTCATTCAGACTTATCAGAAACAAAATAAAAACAGTCTTAGTCTTTTCACTGTTCCAACAATCACCAACTCTGGTTGAAATAAACCCTTAATTCACTGAGTTAGATGTGAAAATATTCTGGCTCTACACGCTGTTTTCTCACTGTCTCTTGCTACTAGCCGAGCAGCGGCTCTTATTTGTTGGTCTGAGGCAAACCATTAAATTAGCAAAATAAAATGACAAAAATCGCCCAAACATAAAGACTGGTGATATACTCAGCCATACAGCCGATAGATTCGTCAAATTACTCAACCCTGGTAACCTACCTGCTTAGGACCAAACAGCAGAAAGTTAGTAATTTGTTTGTAAACATATTAAAGAATTTGACAGCGAATAAGTGAGATGTTTCCCTCATGAGATGGTGGAGACCAAAAATAGAGCTAAAAGAGAGTGAAAATTGGACTTGCACTTATCAGGTGGTCAAAGACATGACTCCAAATGAAAGCTAATGCACCATTTACAGTGGATGTGTGAATAAGCAACTGTTTGCTCACAGGTCAACCATATAAACTTTAAAGGTGCTGTCAGTGTTATAGTGTGAACAGATTGTTTGTGCTGCAAAAAAAGAAATTGCTTTTTTGCAGGACAAATAAATTTATGAAAAAACTGCTGATTCACTATGTGAGTAATTGACTAGTCTTTACAGTCCTGCGAGTTGGACTGGAGTTCTGCGGAGCTGTTCATGTCGTGAGAATTAACAATTTAAAATAGTTTACACACATTCATAATATGCAATTAAAACGTCGCAGAGTAATGTGTGGCCTTAGTGTGGCAGTTGGCGTAGCTGACAGCTGTTTTTCCATCAGCCTGCTGCTTTGCTCATTTTCAATAAATGTGCCAGGCAGCTAAACATTTTCACTGCTGCCATTAGATGATGAAGGTGCACTGTAAGAGTTTCCATTCTCTTACTGTCCTGCTTTGGCCCCTTGTGTGTGTGTGTGTGTGTGTGTGTGTGTGTGTGTGTGTGTGTGTAGTCCCTAGTCTCTGAGCTTCATTAATCAAACCCCTTGCCATAATAAGATCAGGACAAATATGTATGAGAACGCTGTGTGCTTCCATTTTTACTACGCCGTCGCAGGACAGTTTATGCCCTGGAGTGTGTGCATGTTTGGCGACATGTATGTATATGAGACAGGGAGAAGGAGAGATTCAGTTTTGCAGGACCACCCTCCTCATCCTGACGGGAAGTTGTTAGTTTAACCTGACAGGAAAGAATTTGGGAAACTTGGCAGTAAGCGACAAGGGAGAGAGAAAAGCTCCCCTCTCTGCTTTAACTGTTAATAGACTGACCGTTACCGTCGCCTTCTCCATTTTCCCCGCAAATACAAACTGCATCCATAATACACCCCACCTCTCCTCCATCTCATGCACACTCCTCGCTGTTGTGATATATATTTCCCCCCCGTCCCCCTCCCCGTCCTCCTGCTCATTAGTTGTTCTTTGTCCCAACTCCTGAATGCAGCCTGTGTGTTTTCCCCTCTCCTCCCCTCTCCCTCCCCCTTCCTCCTCCTGGACCCTCTACCTGTATCGGTTACACCTGAGCGGGAAGGTGGAGGGGTCGGGTTACGGCCCGCAGAATGAGGGCGCCCCTTTGATGAACGCAGGCTGGATGGGTGCGGGTACAGGCGGAGGAGATGGGGTCAGCGGTGAGATGGGGGCTGACAGAAAAGAAAGGCTTTATTTGTGTCTGGAGTTTGGCTGCTGAGGGTACCGCAGAGTGCACCGCCTCGCCTGGGTTGTGTTTCCTTAATGGCTGCCTGTTTGTGTACGTGTGTGTATACAAGTACGATAGAGAGCAGCTTATGTATGAATCAAAATTGACTGTTTAGATGGATGATGTATGTTTCCCAGTTCTGGTAGCTTTGTTTTCTGTACAGTTTTGTCTGTGTGTTTGTGTCAGTCAGAAGAAAGTGGTTTATGCTGTTTGTTTTGAGTGTACCAAGTCTGTAAATGACCCTCTGACCTTCTTCTGTATATGTGTGTGTGTGTGTGTGTTTCAGGGGGTAGTGTATGGAAGATGTCTGGAAAGCGAGACTGGACTCCGTGGATGAAAAAGAGAAGGGCTCCAGTGTTGTGCGCTTTGGGTGCAGTACTGCTATGCTGCCTGCAGAGCGGCGCCTCTCTCCCCGGTGAGTAGACAAACTGAAATGGTTAAAAAAAACTGGATCAATCTGCATAAATAAGATTTAAAAAGTTTCCATTTTGTGCTTTTTGTCACGGTTTCAAAATGTATATTACTGACTTGATGTATGCTCGCTTTATGAATGCCTTTACATTAGTTTTTCCAAACACCTGGTGCAGGATAAGTCTTGCCAGGGACAAAATATTCTGGCTTAGTCAGGGGGAGGGAGGGAGGTGTGTTTTACGTGTCTTGGCAGCAGGCACAGCAGTTTATTTGAAATGAACTGAAGAAGTGGGTAGTTTCAGGCCATACCAGCCACCATGGGTGAACGAAGAAGAAAAGAAGCTCTGTATGAAGAGAACTAATGATTAGTAGATAAAGAAAATCAATCAGCCGCTCTTATTTATTTATTTTAGATTATTCTTTGGGATTGCCTTTATTGATAATTTAGCTTAAGACTGACAGGAAAAGTGGGAAAAAATGAGTGATGACAGGTTGCAAAGGGCTGCAGGATGGAGTAGAACCCAAGCTGCTGTAAATGACTGAGCAGATATGGGGTGCACACTCTACCAGGTGATCTAGAGGGCGCCCCGGTCAGGCACTATTTCATTATCTATTATTTAAAAAGTTATTTTCAAGCAAACATTCGATCATTTTAGGTTCTCAAATGTGAGAATTTGCTGCTTTGTTGAGCATATTTGTAGCTTTTAGACTGGTCAGTGGTGAAGTTAATTGCTAGTTGCAGCCAAAGACATTCAAAGACAAAAGATGTCACACTGCTGGCCTCATGTAATCAGTGGGAAAGGTCTTTATGTGCCAGAGGTGGAACCAAATCTTTGTTTTGCAAGTCACAGTTAAGCATCAAGTCTTTGCTCTCAACTCCCAAGTCCTAAACTTAAAGTTTCGAGTCATAAACAAGTCATAATGCGCTCTTAGCCAAATGTAATCCCATTTTAACCACAGGGTAATAATATATAAAATGTGCAAAAATCATGAATGGTTACTAAAATTTGTATTTGTTTGTGGAACAAGGTTGTTGAAGTTGTTGCTTCCTCGTCTGTAATTGTGACCCACACGTTTTGCATACTGTGATTTGGGTTTTTTCGATCACGTGTAGTTTTTATACACAAACAAAATGATCTTTTGTGTCAGTTTTTCCAGCTGCAGCTCAGTAACTTAATGTTAGTTCTTCATAGTTCTCTCCTGCAGCTTGGACACTGTTGGATCGGTTCCAAGAAAGTGCATTAGCGGGGAATTAAGTGTCATCTTGTAAGGAGTAAACGGCACCAATGTGAAGTTGATTCAGGAAATGGAGGGAAATGAATTGATTCGTGATACACTTTTGAAATGACATACGTTTTAGTCTTTGGGCTCAAGTATCAAGTATTTTCAAGTCACAAGTCTGAAGTTAAAGTCAAGTTGCAGTTCTCGAGTCCACACCTCTGTAATGTGCTGACTTGTATGAAATAAAATATGTTTCCCAAGATGCTTAATTTGTTTCTGACTGCTTTCTTTTCCCTCAGACAATGTGCTGCTGTTCACTGAAGAGCCCATGTCCGTGGTGCAGAAGCTAGGAGGCAGTGTGAATCTTCGCTGCAGCGCCCAACCCGCCTCCGCCAACATCAGCTGGCGCCTCAATGGCCAGGAGCTGATGGACGGATATTTGGGCGTTGTGCTGGGACCCAACAGCCTGTTCATCCCCACACTGTCCAACCTGACTGTGGGCAGATACCAGTGTGTGGCCAGCACCAGCGCAGGAGCCCTGGCTAGTGTACCCGCTAACGTCACCGCTGCCAGTGAGTAGCCACCCACACAAATCTGAGACAAATAAACAGCCCCTTTTTGGTTTGTCAGAGTATCCAAAGAACGCCTTTGACTTAATTTTCCTTGAGTAAAACAAAAACAGTGAAGGGGCGGTATTTGTTTGCTTTAAATCATCACCAATACAACCCTGTAAACCTTGTACTTTTCCACCCGTGAGTCCAACCCTCGACCAACTGCAGCTCTGATCAGGATGAGAAACTGCTGCATGTTATTGATTCCTGACATTCAGATAGTCACCCTGTCTGGTTTAATACAACAGCTGCTTTTATGGAGTGCCATATTGATCTAATGGAGTTCAAGTGAATTATTCTCACTGCTGACGTTTTTAGTGTGCTGCTCTGAGTGTGTGGTGTTATATTTGATATGCATCATGGGACTGAGAGGGGGGCCTGAAGCTGTGTAATCTGAGCCAGAGGAATGGAGGGGACCTAGGGGCCGGGGCCCGGTCAGAGCAGGGAAGAGGGGACCAGGACTCCAGCCTGGGGGCCCCCTGCTTCCATCGGCCCCTCTGCTCCCCACAACACCACATTCCTCTCCACAGGGCCCGACAGCAGGGCTCGCCAGAAATTATGGCCCCGTAATTGGGTAGAGGGCTCGGGGGGAGATAAGGGTGTGTGTGTGTGTGTGTGTGAGGGGGTGGACAGAGGATATGCCTCACTACAACACACCATTAGGTAAAAAAAAGCGCTGTTAGCTGTATTGTTTTACATGTAGTGATGTGATGTATGAGGCTGCCAGAGCTGGAGAAACTGGAGGTGTTTTAGGCCAGTCGAGACAAGATCCTCACACAAGATGAGACGTGATGTCACATTCTCTGTCTCCTCGAAGGCCTCCGTAACCTTACACACACTTACACACACGCATTTCTCTTCTTTTGCACATTTTTCACTCCTCACCCTGTCACTTTCTCTCCTCTTGCCTCCTTTCATTATCTCTCACTTTCCCCTCCTCTTTTGTCATCTTCGCCTCTCATGTTTTGCTGTTTTTCCTCTTTTCTTCAGAGCAGGCGCGCAGGCCGTAAAAGTTATTGATAGTTCCAATAGTGGATGAATCGTGTTGAGATAACCACATGTGGAGGCAGACTGTTCACCCCACCTCCCCCCCAAAAAACGTCTCTAATTTAATAATGGTCTCCTCTCGGCCACCCCCAAACCGCCTAAGGAATTGCTCCACGGGGAGTGTGTACGTGCCTGCTTTTCCATGTGAGCCCTCTTAGCTGTACGCACATGTTTTTTGTGATCAGGATAGGTTGATTCCAGACCCTCCTCGCTATCCGTCTCTGAAGACTCTGCGCTTTTTTGGCATAAGTTAAAAGCTCTTCGCTTGAATTCTTGTGCAGACAATCGCCCTCCCCCTTTTTTTTTTTTTTTGCTGCAGAAAACAGAGACATGTATCTGCGCAACGTGAACGCACAACACGTTGCACAAACATGTTATAATTCAGACACACACACACACACAGGCCTCCTACTGCTCCACATAAAGATGATGAATGCACTGTCTCTCTAGAAATATTTAAGTCTGCCTTGCCAAGCAGCCCTGGTGCGGGAGGTCTGCTTCACTTTATGAATACCATCAATCCTCCATCGCTGCAGGACGCACACGCACACACGCGCACACACACGCACACACACACACACACACACACACACTCACACAGAAATACATATGCACGCTCACACACCTGAGAGGCACCCATGCGGGGTTCTTCCTGTGAAGAATGCGGGGTGGTAGAGTTGTGGGGGGGTTAAAAGGTGCAACTGGAGGAATTTGGGAGAAGCAGGCAGGAGGAGGAAGGTGGGACGGGTAGATATGAGGGGGAGTCAGGAGGAGAAGGGGGGGTGGCTGTAAAAACAGCACCTGATTGATTTAGCAAATGGAGCGCCACACGGTCCCTCTTTAAGGCTTTCTTTCCCCCCAACACACACACACATACATACACCACTTAGCTTGACATGTCCTGGCTGGGATTCTCATCTTTCAGAATAAGAGCTCCAAGTCAGAGATGGAGTTGTGTTTTAGTGTTTGTCTGTGTGTGTCTGCCGCTAAAGCTCCCCCAGATGCAGACAGAGGGACAGATGCATGGTGGATAAATCATCTGTCCTGCAGTGAAGGTGTTTGTTTAGTGCTTTGAGTAAATCACCGTGATGTCCCTATCAGCAGATACCCTGGCCTTAACTAAACGTTTCTTATTGAATTAGAGCTGTATACAATGTCTCATCAGCTGACTGTGTGTACCAGCAGCTTCTTGCCAGAGAGAGCGGCCGGTCCAAGAAAAACACACCAGTCAAAGCACCTCCGGAAAGAATGGAGAGAGGCCGTGTTTGTTAAGAATAAATCAACAAAGGCTGGTAGACGGTTAATTACGTTCCTGGAGATTTATCTTTCATTTCGCTGCTAGACTACTTCATGACAAATTTCTCCAGTTGTTTTCCCCCTCCTTTGCTGCTCCCTCCAGTCCTATTTTAGTTTTCCTCTACTCCAAATCTACAAAATGGCAGCACCCCCCCGCTAAGATTTTTGTGGGTTTTTCCTTTTTTTCCCCTGGCCTCTTAAGAGCAAGAGTTTTGCTGTTTCCTCCCAAACTGGATATCTTTCTTTGAAACTCTATAGGATGGACACCTCTCACCTTTGACCCCGTGGCCAGGCCTCTGGGCCGCTCAGGCGGAGGGGGTTTTAGGAGGTCAGAGGTCACATGAGTGTCTGTGCTGTGCAGACTGTGTGTCTGCGGGACACAGTCGCAGCACATGGCCCCAGTAATCCCACTCCACCCATTTCCCACAGAATCTGAACCGGCTCCAGTCCCAGTATAATGTTTGACAGGATTAATGACACCTACTCCAATGTTACAGACACCACTCTTAGGCTTTGGATTTACCCAGAGCGACATGAATTGAGCAAAACAGAATAATTAGTCAGAGATATAAAATTCTGGCGACTTAAAGCAGATCATGTTAAGACAACATTACTAAATGGAGGTTTTCTTTCAAAGGGAAGGACATCGGAGACGTTGTGGGAATGTGGTTACAATACAATAGGGACATCCAACGTGGAGAGACACCCAATATGGAAACAGCCCAGTTATTACAGAGTTTATTATTGCTCAGAATATTGTGGTTTTCTGCTTCTGAGGCTGAGGACTGAATGTATACATGTGCAGTTAGATGTGATTTACACTGTGTATTAAGATGATGAAAGACGCCACTGACTTCTCCCCTCGCCTCGTGTGTTTTCCAGAGCTGCGGGACTTTGAGCCGGACGACCAGCAGGAGATCGAGGTTGATGAAGGCAACACGGCTGTTATTGAATGTCACCTCCCTGAGAGCCAGCCCAAGGCTCAGGTCCGCTACAGTGTCAAACAGGAGTGGCTGGAGACGTCCAAAGGTACCGAGCTGCTTGAATTCATTAGGATTTCCTATAATCACCCCCCACTTCCCTCTTAATTCTCATACTATCTTCATAATTTACCGGAATGCTATAATCCTGCTATCTGGCCCATTATAAAACCGGTGATAAGGGTATTATCTCGAGAATGTTGAAACATGGGAAGGCGGTTGTTTATTTTTCAAACTATTTACTTCTAAGTTGCCTGGAAGAGAAGAAAAGCTCCAGTGGTTTGTGGCTGGTATGTTGATGATGCCTGGGAGCTGTAGGTACTGATATCTGCAGCTTATCTGTGAGGAAATGAATACCACATTGAGGGGCATTCACTGAGTGTTCTCAGACTCTGGGGCTCCACCTTGTGGTGTAGGCTAACAGTGCATCTATGCACTGGAATGGCACATAGTACTCATATTACACACAGTTTCGCAATATGGACTTGATTTTTCTGTGGTTCCTGTTTGTCTTGGTCATATTCATGTATTGTATAATATATTTCCACATGGATGTGCTTTAAAGTTTGGAAAGAAGTATGTGAAACCTGGTCTCATGTCAATGCTGTAACAGTATTGCTTATGTAACGCTCTGCAAATCCTTTTCACTTCCCTGCACATTTGCACTCAAGTGTGCACAAATGCTTTTTGTGTAGTTTTCTTAACAGCTGTGATGAAGTTAGAAGTTTTTTGTCTTTGTCTGTGCTTTTTTTTTCTCATCTAATTCTTATTTTTACCCTTATTGTTATTCTGCACCACAAAGGCGAAAAACCTTAACTCACTAGAGTGTAACTGACTTTAAAATGACTTTAAAGTTGTTTTGGCATCCAGTTTAAGGAATGGTTGGCATAATATTGGAGATGTGGATTTCTTTGTATTGTTAATGATTTTTTTTTATATCTACTTAAAAATCTTGAGCTCAAAATTGACCTTTGACCTCTAATTTTGGAAGCTACGATATTAATAAGGGGTCAGACCAACTTCCATTTGATCTCTTACACTGTTTTTGATTACAATACTGTATTAAAATAATTATGACTTTGATAGAAGTTTTTGATGTATTATGAAACTGCCCACTTAATGTAATATAAATAAGAATAAACCAATCAATTTGTAGGGGTTCTTTTTAAACCTCTCTACTTTGATTGTCTTTAATGGTTCATCACAAGCTCACATCATTAGGACCAAATTGGGTCAAGAAATATTTGTTTTGAATTAAAACAAAAGCGTACATTATTGTTTTTCTTAATTCTCAAAGTTTCAAGTTGAAACACCAAAACAGTATCTTTATGCGTAAGTGCAACGTAACAAAACCAGAGAGCCTTAAGTGAAGTTACATGGTGATGCCTTCTCCCTCTATTTTCAACAAAAACATAACACAGGAGACTTGGGATATTTGTCCACATGATAGAGTGGGTCTTTATTGTTCCAAAAATGATCAAAATGAAGTTAAAGTCTTAACAAATTCTTCAGCCCATCAGAAGCAATAACTGCCCCTACAGATGACGACTCTAGGTGTGCACTCATGATTCATTTGTGGGTTTGTTAGTCCTTAAAAGCACACTTCAACATCTGTTTGTTTTTGTTTGTCTGCAGGGAACTACCTCATCATGCCGTCAGGGAACCTGCAGATAGCCAACGCCACGCAGGACGATGAGGGACCGTACAAGTGTGCTGCTTACAACCCCGTCACTCAGGAGGTCAAGACATCCACCTCGGCTGACCGCCTGCGTATACGCCGTGAGTCATGACCTCCAACGCTATGATGTTGAAATGGAACATAAAGTTTTTTATTAGCACTGCAGGTTTTGATGAAAACGCAATTTAATAATGTGCAAGAAGAAGTTAGGGGTCAAACTGAAACATTAACAGTGAAGAGCTATGTCAGAAAAGACATAATTAGAGAGCTTGTAAGTGTTACTGTAGACACATGTGGTGTACATGTGTCCCACACCCTCCACTTCAGTGTGACTTTTATCATCTTGCCAGGACACATTTAGTCACAGGTGAAGTGTGAACAATTCTTTGTATTTTAGACGTGATTTCAGCCACATGAGCAATGTAAAGAAATGAAGAAGGGCAGAAAAAAAATGCACAGATATTTTCCTACATATTGACCACATATTCATACCCTGCCTGTCCGCATCTTTTTCAGGCTCCACCTCAGAAGCAGCTCGCATCATTTACCCGCCGGCCTCTCGTTCCATCATGGTGACCAAAGGCCAGCGGCTGGTGTTGGAGTGCGTGGCCAGTGGCATCCCCACTCCACAGGTCATATGGGCAAAAGATGGGAAGGACCTGCGCTCCCACAACAACACGCGCTTCCTGCTCAGCAACCTTCTGATCGACGCGGTGGGCGAGGCAGACTCGGGCACTTACATTTGCAGAGCGGACAACGGCATTGAGTCGGCCGGCTCTGCGACGGTGCTTTATGACGTGCAAGTGTTTGGTGAGTAAAGTGGAAAGTTGTTTTAGCGTGTTGTGTGTTGGCTCCTCTGGGCGTTTATATACTTTGTTTTGATAATCTTTTATAAAGACCTCGAACTAATCTGTGAAACGCAGCTTCCTGTAAAAGCTTTTCATAGTGAATGGAGTTTATTCTTTTGACTATGCGATGATTTTCTTTTTTATAAGTAGAGTTTTGTTTGTATCATGGATTTAATAATTAAACCAACTCCTGTTTGGCGCACAGAGAAGACAGGGGTCTGTATGTGTGTGCGCAGTCATGTGTGGGAGAAGCATGTAAGCCTGGGCGGTGTTGTGTAAGAAAGAGTTTGTGGAGACAGAGCTCTCTATTCTGTAGCGGGACTTGATTGAGTGTGTCTAGGTTATGGATGACTGTTTTTACAGTGATTTTCTGTGTGAGTGTGTGTGTGTATGTGTCTGTGTGTATGTGTCTGTGTGTGTGTGTGTTGTAGGCTTGTCTCTCTGCAGCTGGCTCTAATTAAAGCCAGAGAGCTGCTGTAGCTGTAATGAGCTCTGTCTTTCCCTGATTCACAAGCAGCCAACCATCAACTAGCTGGCCTGGCCCCGCCTGCCTGGCTCTATACACCCCTCTGTCATGCAGCCTTTAGAAACACACACACACGCATGTATGATAGTGATTTTACTCACACATGTGCCCATACACGTGACGTTATTGATGCTTAGCCTTAAAAACTTTAAAAATGGTTGTAATTAAAAGAATAATAGTAATTTCCTGCTGATTAATCACCTCAGCTCTAAGGAAAATAATAACCATTTGCACGATCACACCTGTGCACGCACAAACAGGCTGTTCAACTTTGTTTCTGTGTCGTGCAGAGCCTCCTCAGGTGACGGTGGAGCTGCAGCAGCAGGAGGTGGTGTACGGAGAGACTGTGCGCTTCACCTGCCAGGCCCGCGGCAAACCCACTCCCTCAGTGATGTGGCTTCACAACGCCCGGCCCCTCTCCCCGTCTCCTCGCCACCGCTTGACCTCCAAGGTGCTGCGTGTCTCCAACGTGGGCCCTCAGGATGACGGACTGTACCAATGCATGGCTGAGAACGGGGTGGGCAGCTCGCAGGCCTCCGCTCGCCTCATCACAGTATCAACCGGTAAGCCAGATAGTGAGTAACCTTTTAGAAATGTAACTAGTTTAAGTCAAAGCCTTTTTGTTTCATGATGTATTTCTCTTCTCTTTAGGGATCTCATCCAGGGGGAAGCTGCCCTCCATCTATCGGCCGCTCAGCCCAGATAAGGTGCTGAGAGAGCAGCCGCCTGTGAGGCCGGGGGCCACCGGTGCCATGTTGCCTCTTGACTGCTCTGAGCTGCCGGGACATATCCTGCCTGCCGATGCTCCCATCATCCTCAGCCAACCCCGCACGGGCAAGGCTGACTACTATGAGCTCACCTGGAGGCCACGGCATGAGCGAGGAGCCCCTGTGCTGGAGTATATGGTCAAATACAGAAAGGTACTGCAGTCAGTTCACTGCACTCCCAGTTAAAATACACACAGATTCACTCTCTTGGCGTTTTGCCTCGGTATATTTGTGTGTTTTCTGTGCTGTGTCTCTTGGATGCCTGCTGTTTATGAACTGGCACCCAGTCGCCACCAAGACACAGAATATAAGTAGGAAGTAAGAAAATAGAGACGGAAGCATAGTCTGGGTCATAAGTGATGATTTTTTAAAGGAAAATTCTGCATAGCATGTCTTCAACAAACATACACACGTACTTTGTCAGTTACTCACCCTCCTGACTCTCTGTCTATCTGTCAGGTGGGAGACCCTCTAGCAGAGTGGACCTCCAGCAGCATCTCAGGCGCCCTCCACAAGCTGACTCTGGCCAAGCTGCAGCCAGACAGCCTGTATGAGGTGGAGATGGCTGCCAAAAACTGCGCAGGTTTGGGACAACCTGCTATGATGACCTTCAGAACTGGCAAAGGTAAAAACACTGTCATGTTAGCCTTGTCACTGAGAGCAAGTTAGCACGCTTACATTAGCATTTAGCTCAAAGTACTGCTAAATGCCCTGCCATCCCTCTCCAGACCCGGACCTGCAGCATTTGTAGCACTAGTTTAGCAACCCGCAAACTCACTGATCTTTTGCATGTGTTAAATTATCTTGTGATGTTACTCACACAATCAAATCTGTGCATTCTGATAAGCAATGTGACGCCAGTGAGTCGAGAAGTATTAACAAATTGCCTGCTGATTACAGCCTCACAGAGCTGCGAGCACAGCTGTGGACTTGTGAAAATGTTATTTCTGCCTTAAAAGAGAATTCAATTGAAATTTTATTTGGCCAAAAAGGCAGTTCTTTCATTTAAACTCTGATCTAATTGTGTTTTTCTGTCTTCAGGTCGCAGAGGTCCAGGGCAAAATGACCCACCAAAAACTCCTGCTGTTCCTTCGCCAAGCCTCTCTCGTAAGTATCCCTCCAATCCTCCTCGACCTCTCAATGCCTCTTTGCAAAATCTGTCTCCTATTAACTATACTAACTATAAAAAGTCACTTATACAAAAATAACTGTATTGTTTAACTTCTAACCATTCTTTTTACTAACATGCAAACTTCTTAATCTCTTTTCTTTCTGTCTCTGAAGGATGAGCTCTCAGTAAGTGCTGAATGAATAATGTTTTTCCTTTTAACTGACATGATTTACAGAATGTCTGTGAGTTGTTGTCCTCTGTCTGACACCATTCCTCCTTCTCTGCAGCTCCTGAAGCCCCCGACAAGCCCACAGTCTCCACGGCGACGGAAACGTCGGCGTACGTGACTTGGATTCCTCGCGGTAACCGTGGCTTCCCCATCCAGTCATTTCGGGTGGAGTACAAGAAGGTGAAGAAGGCAGGAGAGGACTGGGTGACGGCGGTGGAAAACATCCCCCCACAGCGGCTCTCTGTGGAGATCACGGGCCTGGAGAAAGGTCGGCCATCTTCCTTAAACAGTGTTGTTATTATTCACAGCAGTTTACTCTGAGTTGGGGGGGGGGGAAGTAGGATGTCGTACCGTATAATTACAGCGATGATGTCCTGCATAATTACATTCCCACGGCCCGTAAATTCATCAACATAATGAGTGTTGTTACAGTCATTTCAGTAATTGCTGCCATCAATCAAAACCATAACTGAATCGCTCGAAAGGAAAACATAAAGTGATGTGAAGACAAACATCATTAGTCAACACAACATAGAGCTTCAGTCTGGGCAGCTGGTGGCCCCCAGAGACACATTAGTAATAGTTGTCCCTCTCCCTGTAGGTACGTCATACAAGTTTCGTGTTGTGGCGGTGAATGTAATCGGTTCCAGTCCTCCCAGTGCCCCTTCGAAGGCGTACACAGTGGTGGGTGGGAGAACTCATGAACGCCCTGTTGATGGACCCTACATCACCTACAATGAAGCCATCAATGAGACTACCATCATGCTCAAATGGACGGTGAGTGACTGGAAGAAACAAAAATGAAAAATGACTGCAGTGCAATGTATCGCCAGTTCATTGTGATTCTAACATGATTGATTTCCCTCCCGACAGTACACCCCCGTAAACAACACACCCATCTATGGTTTCTACATCTACTACCGGCCGACAGACAGCGATAATGACAGTGACTATAAGAAGGATGTGGTGGAGGGAGACAGATACTGGCATTTAATCACTGACCTCCAGCCCGAGACCGCCTACGACATCAAGATGCAGAGCTTCAACGAGAAGGGAGAGAGTGAATTTGGCAACGTGGTGATCCTTGAAACGAAAGGTGAGGTCATTTTTGGGCGGAAAATTAAATGTACCATACAGGATGACAAGGACGTAGGTTTTGTCTCAATATCGGGCGGGGACACATATGAAATGGGGGGTTTGGGGGTCCTCTGCCAGAAAATTTTGAGCATCAAACACTTAATTTTCTGTATTCTGGTGCCATTTTTGCATCAATTTATGGTGTAAATATCTTACATTTTTTATCAGATTAACTCCTCTGAGACAAATGCACATGTTCTAAATATTGAGAGGGACGTGTCCTCCTCCAAAATCTACACCTATCTGAAGGCAGCACAGTTTCTGCTCTTGTTTGAACAGATCTTTCCCCTTTTGTCTCCTCAGCTCGTCCTAATCACCAGCGACCTGCTCCATCAGAGACCCCAGACCACGGGTTAGGACCCACAGGTGGACTTGTGCCTCGGCCCGGTGACCTCCCCTACCTCATAGTTGGTATTGTCCTGGGAGCCTTCGTCTTCATCATCGTCGCCTTCATCCCCTTCTGCCTTTGGAGGGCTTGGGCCAAACAGAGTGAGTTCTCGTCACAGTTCCTGTTACAGTCGTTAAAATATTAATCTTTGCATCTGTGTAATCTTGTCTTTCTGCTTATTTCAGAGCAAACGTCAGACTTGTGTTTTCCTGCTGTGGCCGCGCCCGTGTCGTCATGCCAGTACACCATGGTTCCCCTCCAGGGACTTGCCCTAGTTGGCCACTGCCCGCTGGACAGCCATATGACAGTGCCACATGGCATCTACCCTGCTAACGGAGAATACACCCCGAACGGCAAACCTCACCACCCCACACACTGTCTGCCAGGGCTGCAGCAGGTAAAACAAACTGAACTGGTCATTACAGGTTGTTAATTAGCTGTCCATGTTATGGAAGTCCAGTAGTGTTGAATATATGATGTATATGCTCTTGTGTTCTGCAGGAGGAGGTGGACTGTGACATGGAGTGTGACACGTTGTTGCCACAGACAGTGTCAAACGGACATCTTCCTGTTTACCACTACTCCACCAGGTATGTTTACGTATGAAGCTCATATACAGTATTTACTGTAATGCACAGGAGGGACTATGTAACAATTTGTAAATAATTGAGTAATGGGGAGCAATAATCTGTCCTTAAAGTGGTGCTGAAACAATCCTTTGAAAGCTGGAGCGACATTACATTTCTTGTGCTGCTTTCAGACGCCTTTCGCAAGTATTTAAACCTCTGAACCCGAATAATGGGTGCAGTTTCTTTCAAAAACAGGAGGAAAAAAGGCAATGAGAAAATTTGTAAAAAATATTCCACACTATATTTAGAAATTTATTAAAAAAAAAAAAAAAAACTAGGGAAAAACTCTATTTATAATTATTATTATTTTATATTTAAAATTATGTTACAGAAGTACTAGAATTTTCTAAGCTCTTTTTTTTGGAGTAAATTCCTTATTTGCTTGTTTTTTTTATTTTTCTCCTTTTACCAATTTCTTACTAATTTTTGGGGTAATTTCTTCTTTCATTGCTTATTGCCTTCTTCCCATGTATTTGAAAGAAACAGAACAGAAAAATAATTTAAGTAATATTTTTTTTATCAAAGACGCCAAACGTTTCTGCTTTTTGAATGTAATTCTCATGCTGTATGTTTTGAATGTATCTTCATATCATTGTAAATACAGTACTGACTGAGGGATGCGTTCAGGCACAGTATTATTGAGTGTAGCTCAGCCTGTGTTTTGGCCGCGCTCAGAACCCAAAACAAAGTTGCTGGGATTTTGCATGTAAAACAGGAGAAATAGACTTGAAGCGTAAAAATTATGGAAGCTTATTAATGCAGTCACTTGAGAGAATAAAATCTGCTTCGTTTTTCTGATTAAGGACATTATTATCTAAGAATTCTGAAAGAAGATTTAATGGAAAAAAAATAAGCTTGTTTTTCTGAATTAACAAAATCTTGTTAATTGAGACACAGGACAGATTTTTTTTTCCCCAAGTAAATGAATTAGCTGCCGTATAAAAAATACATTAAACACAAGCTGTAATAAACCTATTTGAAAGTTCCATCTTGGAAATAATAAGCTAATAATAAACTCAACCACCCCTCTTTGTCTCTCTGGGTGCTCTGTCATAAAAGCCACAATAAAAATTTTTTAAAGGTAATTTTACTGAAAATATTTTTAAGTTTAAGCACTAACATAAACGTTTTCCTCGTCTTCTTTAGTAGTCCAGATCATCATCAACAGAGTTGCTGTCCTCCTGATGACTCCACTCTTCAGCTCCTCAACTCTTCCCATCAGCACCTCGGTTCACAGGAACAGGAATGTGACGGCCACTTCTGTGGTGGAAATAAAGCAGAGGATGGCATCACTTACAGTACGTGTGGATATTTTCATTTACTGACTGAAATACTCTCAAGTTAGGGTTAACTAACACATTTAGAACGTAGCTTTTCTTGTATGTGAAGTCTACAAAATGAGCTTTATATTTGTCTGACCAGCTCTCCTCCCCTCCTCCTCTCTGCAGAGCCTGCGTCCTTTCCTCTTCTCTCTCTAGAAGACGAGGGGATCTTCACCACATCGTCATCTTCAGCAGCCACAACACCGCACTCCCAAGACATAACAATACAGCAAGTGAACATCCTCCCAAATGAAGCATCCCCTGAGGACGAAGGGACAGCCAACACAACAGATGCATAAGAGACTGTTAGACAAACAGAAGAAAACAAGAGAAAATATTTATTTTTGTATCACAGATATTTATATATTTATGCTTTTGTACATAGGTGTCTGATTATACTGTATATAAGGTTATTTTCATATTGAAAAAGAAAAGCTGAACTCTGTCTGCGTTTCCTGGGGAGGGACGTCTTTCCTTTGTATTAAGAAGATCAGTCAGGGGACCTTTAAACCTGCAGGGGATTCCTCTCAGCTCAGCACTTCATGTCAAGACCCTCCTCGCCCACGTCATTCCTCACAGACGTCCTCCATCCTCAATGTTTGGACCTTAGGTACTTAGCTTTATGTACAACAGAAACAAAGGGACCATTCAAACCAGTCTGATGCTGTAATCATGAGGTGCTTCATTGCCGTTGTAGTTCCGTTGCTTTGTCACGTTTTCAAAAATACAACTGTCTGTCGTCTTGTATAGCAATAACACAAATGTATTATGCATTGCTCATCATTAACAAACTATTAACAAGTGTATGCAACATAAATCATTCTGTTTCAGTAGTGAACAAGAGATTATATATTGTATAGTTATTTATTTTTTTGATTTTTATGTTATTTTTTTAAATCACTGAATGGGAGAGATTCTGGAAAAAATATCTTAAACTCAGTCATTGATAAGCTGAACTTTATACTGCAACCACTTCTGTGTTTACTCATTTGCTGGTTACCAAATGACTGCCAGGTGAGGGCGCTGTGACAGGTGTGTCAGTATTACTCCTCCCTCACAGGTTGGTGCATAAGTATTAGTCTTTGCCAGAGACATCTGCAATCGAAATGAAGGAGATCCTGAATCTACACTCCCCCTTTATCAGTGTGGCCGCTCTGTGGTTGCACATGCTGGAGCACTATTGCATGTAAATAAAAGCTTATGAAATTGAATTGTTTGGTGCATCTTTTCATTAAATGTGCTAACTACCATCTGTACACTATGATTTTTTTTTCCTATGCTTTGCTGTTTTTCAGTAAAAACAATTTGCTCTGCAATTTCCTTCTGCAGATGTAGCAGCTTAGTTTAAAATCCACTCTTGCTGGAATAAAGTCACCACTACCACCACTAATTTTCACTGTTTCTCCAACTGGTGGATCTAGAAACAACCCCCTGGAGCTAAGACAAAAGAAAAAGATAGCAACTGAGTTGAAGTGCCATCTAGTGGAGGGAGCAAGAAATGCACACAATTCTTCAGTTGGCAGCAAATACAAATGTCTCCTTATAAACTTTATTAATCAATTTTGTATTTACAAATACATACATAATCTAACAATTCTGATATGAAACACTGGTATTTACAAAATAGCTCTTGGAAAAAAACTGATTCTGTACAGTACAACCTGATATAAGTTAGTAAATTACATTGGTAGGTAACTGTGCAGAAGGTTTCTTAATGACCCAGAAGACACTGATTAAAGTTCTAAACCTAAATCTTGTTTTATCACCAAACTGTCGGTTTGACCAACGCTTCAAACAAAGTAGCTTTAAGGGACCAGATTTTCCTGTTGCCCTACAAATCAAAAGATTTTTGAAATGATACAACTTATAAATTTGACATCACACATATGCCAAAAGGAAAAACAATTTGAGATCGAAACTGTGAACATGTAAACAATCAGACAGACATGGTGTCATTTCATCAGGAGGTGCTTCACCACCACTTTGTTGAACATTTAAAAAAAACAAATCTCAAATTGAAAATGAAAGTCTTCACTTCAGAACACCAGCTCATTAAAATGCAGCAGGACGTCTCCTCACACAGCCGAGCTGCCGTCATGGCCCAGAATGTGGCTGATGTTGTGGGCAGGACGATTGGGCTGCTTGCCAGAGTCGGCAGCTGAGGTGTTGGAGAGAGACAGCAGGGGAGACATCGGCATGGCCGAACCGTCGGTGGGCATGCCTGTGGCGATCTCGGGGAACAGCGAGGTGAGGCTGAAGTTGGATATGTGGGGGGTGATTCCAGACGAGTTGGCAATGGGCATGGGGGGCATGTCTGGGAGCAAGGGGAAGCTGGGCTGGCCAAAACCCACAGGACGAGGTGGGGAGAGAATAGAGCCAAAGCGGTTGTTGAGCGGAGGAGCGCTGCCCTTGTCGGCACTCGGGCTGGTAAACATTTGGTTAGATAAGTACTGGAGGGTGACATCACTGGGTAGGCTGGGGTGAGCAGCAGGAGAGTAGGAAGTGTAGAAGGAGGATAAAGTGTTCTGGGGCTCCACAGGCAGAAGGGATGGCGTTCGGGAGGCGTTGGGCTGGCTGACTGGAGGGATGAATGTGGAGTTAGCATTAATGGGAGGTGGAGGGTTCATTCCTCCCTCTGGAATAAAGGGGAAACCAAAGTTTTGTGTCAGGTGTTGGTCAGGAACCAGGTTGTTGTCACTTGGAACCTGAGCACTGTCAGCCATAAAGCGAACAATAGTGCTGCGTCGCTCTCCTCCAGACTGCGGTCTGCTCAGCAGCATCCCTCCGCCTGAGGGCAGAGGCAGGTGGCCCTCAGGCTCAAAGGGGTTGCTCTGTCTCAGAGTACCTGATCGAGGCCGGTCACCAGGTCTCAGCTTGGTGGGCTGAGTGTCTCGAGCGATGTGGCGAGAGTGCTGGCTGACAGCAGTGGGTGGTCTGGAGGGGGCCGAGGAGCGGCCTGGCTCAGAGCTGCTGTGTGGGGTTGGAGGGTGGGGGAGACCTGTGCGCACACCTGGGCCTCCATGCATATTACTGCTGACCTGAGAAATATGGCCCTTGTTGCCCTCTCCAAGCCGCATAGCTGGGGCCTTCTGCGTCTGGGGCACACTGGGACTGGAGGCCTTGGCCTGTATGTCTCCTGAAGAGCTTCCAGGCACACAGCTGTACTCCATGCTGACGGGGGGACAGCACTGCACTGCTCGCTGGTGGTTGCTCTGCTCAGGCAGGTGAGGGGAAAGGAGGCTTTGCATGAAACTCTGGTGACAACCCTCCTGCTCCCGGGGGAGGCCGACCTGTACTCCCTGTGAGCCGGGATGAGCTGCACTGTAGCGGTTCCTGCCATCTGCTGGAGGTCCAACACCCATCCTGAACCCACCCTGCTGCTGCCCCTGAGGGCCCCTCTGGGACGACGGTACTGACTTAGGGGCCATGTCACTCCCACGAGACACCTGAGCCTCAAAACCACCAAGTTGATGTGCTCCTCCTCCCATGGCCTTGAATGGCGGACACTCAGAGACGCGCTGAACATCTGCGGATCCTGGATGATCGGAGGGAAGGCGATTCTGTGGGTTGTGTGCAATGTTGGCCTTCCCTCGTGATGTGTCCAGGTAACCGCGAAGGTCTGGCTGCTCCTGCGTGGCACCGCGGCCAGGCTGAAGGTGGAGACCCATGCGCTGTTGCTGTTCGCCACTGGTGGAGCTTTTACCGATGAGCGCCTCTGCAGAGTAGCTTGAAACACGGTGACGTTCCTGCCGTGAAGGAGCGCAGGCCAGGTCAGACGACCGGGACACAGGGTTGCTGGGAGGAGGGATGAGCTGCTGCTCCAGAGTCCTCGTGCTCATCATCCTCTGCATAGCATTATGGTCTTGACCAGGCTGAGGGAGGAAAAAAAGGTCCAAATGTTATTTTCAGACAAAAGTCATATTAATTATTCAGCATCATCAATTTTTATCAGCATTTCTTCCTGACACTTCCCAGACATTTATAGATAAACGCAAAACAAATTAAACATATTTACAGGCGAGATATCGCAATAATTTAATTTTTAATCCTCTCTTTTAATTGTGACGATGTGAGTGACTAACAGATTGCTACTTGACAGAGACAGCAAACTAGCTCGACGACACAGCCAAATGCAAGGATGATGCTGAATGTATTAAACTGTGTGGACCTTGAACTAATGACTAGGGAGAAAACTGGACCTCGTGGCTGGACTATTTGGGAACCACTGCTTTAGACTGCACTGACAGAAATCTAACACCTGAGGTAGTGATTATATGTGTTGTTTTTAAATCACGCAATCATAATTAAACATCTAATATAATTAAAACTGCCCTCACAAATTCCTGGTGTCTGCCAAGCCAGAATTGTGTGTTAATTAGTTGGCTCCACAATTTTTTATCAAACTTATCAACAATTAATTTTTGCTCTCAAATGCCAGTTAAATAACAAGATACTGGGACAAGATCAACCAAAGTACAAAATGTGCCACTGTACTTTGTTCCCAGTCTAATTAAAATGTATTGGGTTTTTTTTCGTTGTTGAGGTTTTTATATCATTATGTAGCTTTCGAATCCAAAAATTAAACCTTTTGCGTAAAGAACAAAATGCTATTTTCTCAAGCGCCTCAAACTTTTTCCTACTGAAAGTCACACAGTAACACTAACAAACTAAATAATTGAGGCTGCGGGTAGATCAGCAAATCCCGTGTGCTGTGAGGTAAAATTACTATTTCTCTGAATGGAGGCTGGTGGCTTTGAAGAGGGCGATATACCAACTTCAGTTCCCCATCAGAGAGAGCTGTCTGACAGCAGGGTAAAGTTGTAAAAATAATATAAATTTAAGTGGCCAAAATACATTGCCGTTGTCTAGTTGCTGGTCTACTGCTGCCTCTGGTCTGTTTGTGTCCTCACTCTGAATGCTTATGCTGTCACAGAACAGTGTGTGTGGGGGTTGAAGGAGGGATGAGCATCAGCGCTTCTAACCTACAGTATGTCACTGCTTTTTGCTAGTGGCTACGTTTATATAACACACATGGACCCTCCCTTTAAATCACACTATCATAGTATTTAGCACCATGTGACACCAACCTTAAGGTGCTCCTGTTGGGCCAGGTGGCTGCTGTGGTGCGCCCTGGATCCTGCTCCCTGGGCTTCACAGCTCTTCTCCTGGTGTCTAAAGTGCTGCTGTTGCTGCTGCTGTTGGATCTGCTGCTGTAGGTGCTGCTGGTGTCTGGAGTGGGAGCTCTGCTGCTGCTGCTGTAACTGCTGCTGTTGGTGTTGTTGATGCTGCGTCTGCGGCTGCTGTTGATGCGTTTGCTGTTGGTGCTGTTGGGGATGAGACTGTTGGTGTTGCGTTGGCTGTTGATGCTGCTGCGATTGTTGGTGCGACTGTTGTTGGTGCTGCTGCGACTGCGGCTGCTGTGTGTGCTGTTGATGCTGTGTCTGCTGTTGCTGTTGATGCGAGTGCTGCTGCTGAACTCCGGACTTCTCCAGGTGGTGCTGCTTCTGTTGCAGCCCAGCAGGTGAACCACTTTGACTCCCTCTGACAAGCGCCCGCTTCTTCTGCACATGCTGCTGCTGCTGCTCCTGCTGCTGAAGCGCCCTCTGTTGTAGCGAGTGGCGCTGTGCCGCGTCAGGCTGAGTCAGGTGGTGTTGCAAGTGATACAGATGGTGTCTCTGTTGCTCCTGCTGCTGTTTCATGTAAATGTTTCCTCCAAGGTGCTGGCCAGGCTGGGTTGCAGCATGCTGTGGATGACCCTGTGGCAGGTGAAGCACACCTGGCTGGTTCTGCTCAGGGGGTCCTTGAGGGGGACAGTGGCCATCGGTGGGCCGAACCACCGGGCTCATGAAAGAGTTTGTGGAGAAGAGGGGGCCTCCGCTTTCTGAATTAATCCTTGTCATGACAGCTGAGGATGTGGGGGGCAACTGTCCCACCATCATCTGGCTGTGGTCTGGTGCTTTCACGTCCATATGGCTAACAGTGGTAGCTGATGGAGGGCATGGCTTGGGCCGTTTTCCAGTGTTTAGCATCACCTCCTCCTGGGCCTGCCGCTTGGAGATGATCTTTACTTGTCGCTCACCAACACCAACTCCAGCCTGAGCCCTCATTAATGCAGTCTTTAAGGGGGTGTACTCATTCAGTTGGGCTGCACCGGGGCAGGGTGAGAGGGCGTTGCTTGAGGGTTGGGATATGTGGGCTGAGGTCCCTGCAGGTGAGGGAACTGAGCCCTGTTGGCCAGCCAGACTGGGAGAGCCAGGGTAGGGCTGCTGACTGGAGCTGGGCCTGATCAGGTTGTTGACACTGAGGCTAGCCACAGTGCCGCTCTGGGATGAGCTCTGAGACTGAACCTGGGGGAGAGGCTGAGACTGGGAGTATGAGATGTTTTGTGGATGTCTGCTTCCATTTGGCCCCTCCCCAGCCTGAGCTCTGACAGATACCTGGGCAGCGGGTTTAACCGTTACTGTATCCATGGGTTTAGTCACTTTTGCCTGCTGTCCAGTTGAGCCCCTGTCTTTACTGCTAGACACTGCTGGGGTTTTGGGGGGCTCCCATGTGGCTGCAGTGGGGTTTGCTGAAGCAGTGTTCCCAGAGCAGCTTCCACTCCGCCGTCCTGGACTGTCCTGTTCTAACATAGCCAAGGCAAGCATTTCTGCCTGCTCAGAGGTGAATGTAAATGTCCCATAGGAGCCAGGTGATGCACTAATAGTGTGGCCCTGGGGAAGCATGGATGCTACAGAGAACCCTCGGCCTCCCCCAGCCCCTGAAGACATGGGAGAATCTGTCTGTCTGCTGGACGTCATAGGGTGCTCTATAGTTTGATCGTCAAGGTTAGTGTACACCTGTTGAGATAGGGCAAAGTCCTTCCTAGAGGGAGGGCCAGACGTCACTGCCACCAAGCCATCTTTCTCTGCTGCTGTGGCGTGTCCCTCTACCTGAGCCTCCCTGTCTCTTCTGGGAGGCTGGGATGGTTTGTCTTCAGCAGGCTGACAGGGGGGAGGGTTGGGCATATTCACATCAGTCTGCTGTGTTGGAGCTCTACTGGTTGTGACCCTTTTCCTAATCTCTGAGCTTGCTGTAGGGGCTGTAACAGAGCTGTGGGCTGCAGAAAACGTTGCTGCATGTGTTGAGATTGCAACAGTTGCGGACACCAATTGTGAAGTGGTGGCCTGAGAGTGATGTTTATTACAGGTTAGAGGATCTTGGGTATTAGATACCTGTGGATGACATACTGAAGTTGGTTGGGTAGCCTGATTTAAAGATACTTGTGCAGTAACTGGGAGACTGCTGGTGCAGACTGGAGTCAGACATGCAGTAGAAACAGTAGTGGAAAAAGTCTCAGTGGCACCTGCAGAGCTGACCGCAGATTTGCTCGGTTTAGAAACCGCAGCGGTGGCAGCCGACTTACTTTGTGTTGTGCTAGTTGCTGGACTGGTGGTTGGCTGTTTAACCTCTGGAACTGAGGGTTTGGTTACAGCTGAGCTGTTGCCAGAGACTACAGCTGGTTTACTCTCAATGGACACAGCTGCACTAACTGTTTGCTTAACCATTGTGGCACTGGCAGTTGTAACTGCAGTTGCCACACTACTAGTGTTAGTATGACTGAATATAACATCAGTCTGAGTTACAGTAACAGAGTTTTTGCTGTGTGAATGTGACTGACTAAGTACAGTGGACTCACTAGATGAACTACACGCAGTCGTTATCTGAGAGTTTTGTGTGGAGGTGACATTCCCTACAGCTTCACTACAAGCAGCAGTTGTGACAACTGTGGAACAAGTGGTGGGGATTTCTGTGACTTTTACGGTCGAGGACTGTACAACTTGAGATACCGAAACTTGAACTGTCTGATTTTCTCCTGCAGCGACCACTGGTTTGGCTCTAACAGCAGCAGCAGGCAGTGCCTGACTGAGCTCTTTTTTCTTGACTGGTTTAGTCCTTTTGGTTGTTGCCCTCTTTGTATTCAAAGTTGTGCGAAGCCTCTTTCCTGGAGGCTTAGAGGAATTAACCACCGGCCCTGATTTGACTGGGTTCAAACTAGGGACCTGTAGCTGCCGCGCAGGGAGAGCAAGTGCGGTTCCAGGGACGGATGCTGGAGCAGGAGGCTGCTTCTGCTGGACTACTGATGTCGGAGCAGCTGGAGGCTGGATACTGTTCTGGCTAGAAATGCTAAGTGGAAGGCCCTGAGAGATGCTCTGATTGAGACTGCTGAGTGCACCTAAACTGTTGAGGGCCACATTAGTAGTTGGTTCCTCAGTGGTGGTGGGCTGGACCAGCTGAAGTGTACTCTGGCCGGACTGGGAGCTGGATTTGTCAGACGTCTTCATGGGCTGCAAGGCAAACACCCGGCCGTTCACAGTGATAGTCTGTGGGGTTGCAGGAACAGGTGGAGAAGAGGAGGCCTGAGTGACCTGAAGGGGATGGTTCATCTGAGGTGGAACAGGACGTGGGAGAATGTGCACCAGCTGCTTTCCCCCAACACTCTGTAGGGAATTGGCAGACGTCGAGCTGCTGGTAGTGGGTATTTGAGTGGACACAACAGGTACTGCAGCGGGCACAGCAGCAGGCACCATGCCAACCTGAGGATTTTGAGGGGCAGGTGCAACCTGATTGGGTGCCTGGATGATTACAATATGCTGACATGGTGTCTGATTGGTTATTTCCTCCCTCACAACTGACTGGGCTTGGCAAGAACCTGCCTGCTGTAGGATGACTACACTTGGGTTGTTAGTGTTCTGTGGTGCTGTTACAGCTGAGACTGTCCCTCCAGTTGGGTTGACCTGCAGCACCTGCATGGTCTGAAGGAGGGGCAGCACAGTGGCCTGTGGCTGGGGCACCAAGGCTGGTTGAGAGATGGGCTGAGGCTGAGGTATGAGGGCTGTTGCAGGATGGGGAACCAATGATGCGGGTTGCAGTACGGCAGGCTGGGGCTGTGATGGCACGACAGTAGGGTGGGCCACCACACCTGGCTGGGGTGCTATGGCTGACTGGGACAGAACAGCACACTGTGGTTGGGGGGCTAGAACAGGCTGAGGCTGTGCCTGATTTAGGATTGCTGGCCGTAGCTGGGGTTGTCTCTGAAAGGGCTGCGCTTGAATGTGGGCTGTAATGGGTGCTTGCTGTACAGGCACATGTGGTTGCATCTGTATTTGAATGGGCTGAACAGAAGGTTTGTTGCCCATTGGACACACAGTGACCTGCTGGACAGCCTGGGTGGGGTTAATGACCTCTGGGGTGGGGAGACTCTGGCAGACTGGCTGTACTGTGTTCCCTGCCATCTGCAGCGTTGTCCAGGTAGTCTGTGTGCTGCCTGCCGCCCCAGCCCTAAGAAGGGCTTGGCTGTTGGGGAGAGCGGTGTAACTTATAGTCCTCATGGCATTGTCCTGTGTGACCCAAGAGCAAACCTCTGAGGCTGCAGCTCTAGATGTGGTTATAGCCTGGGTAAGTGTGGTGACACTGGACACAGGCTGAGCAGGGCTTTCAGTGGGGAGCTGTGAGGCTGAAGTGGCTGCTATGGTGAGGGTCGGGGCTGGGGCAGCAGGCTGTGGTTGTTGGGGCAGGGCTGCGGTGGCTGCAGGGATCTGGAGGGTGATGTAAGACACAGAGGGTGGCAGAGCAGGGGCTGCAGGTGGTGCCTCAACCACACACTGCTCTATCATTCTCAGGCCTGGTGTAGACTGGATGGGCGTGGCGGTCGACCCAGGGAGAAGCGCAGGGGTGGAAGAAGAGGTATTGACTTGCAGCAGGGCTCCATTAACCCTTAACCGTGCACTGACCTCAGAAGGTGGCTGAATAATTATTGTTTCAGAGGGCTGCTTCGCTGGGCTGGTCTCCTTTCCCGCTGGGCACATCACGTTGCCGTTGGAATAGACAATGATCCCCTTTGGGAGTTGGTGAGTAGGGGTCACCTTTGCCACCTTGGCGCAACGCTTTTTTCCCTTCCAGTGAATTGTGGGGTCCTCCAGAATGTTAATATCATGGGCTTTGAGGAGCTCAATGTAGTGAGCACTCTCCCTCCTCAGGTCGTCCATCTGACGCCGCAGCCGGCGGATCTCCTCCGCTGCATTAAGACCAAGCACACATATAATCAATCAAGTGTACTTAATCATACGTTAAAGATTCCAAGTGCATATACTGTACTGTATAGTCACACTTTCTGTATTTGTTCAACTTCACCTTGGACTTTATCCCCTCCTTCCAGAAGCAACGTATCATTTTGTTTCTTCAGTTCAGTGATGTAGCGAAAGGCCTGGTCCAAGATCATGTTCTTACTCTATAGATGAGGGACAAAGTTTTAAAACATACCACACAGCCTGTGCATTAACTTCACCGTCACATGTTTCTGATAAGGAAAACGAGTAATTCCAGCTTGTCTCTTACCTGTTTAAGTGCCTGGGAACAGGGCAAAAGATTACCAATGCGGGTAATCCCTGCATTAATCTTCTCTTTTCTGTGCCTCTCACCTATAAAGAGAAGAGATTAAGCTTATATGTCCAGTTACATTCATAGTGACCAGCAGTTAAATAAACTCTCCACACTAAATCTGTGCTTACTAGGCAGCAAAGTTTGAAAAGGAAATAACAGTTATAATATAATCATTTTACCTGCATTGTGAGTTTCTTTGTTTTTCTTCTTTCTGCAAAACAACAGTTCACATTTTTCATTACAACTATGCACACGTTTATCCAAGTGCCTCTGATGAAGATTAGATAAATAATTAAGAGCAGACATCTCAAACATCCTTACTTGGGTTTACGACCAGGTGTCTGAGTTTCAGTCATCTCTGGCATTCTGTCCGAACAGTTGCCTGTATGATAAGGCACCAGTCAACGCATTTAACAGCTGGACCCCAAATCCTTTTCGTGCCAGTCCTGCAATGAACATATAAAACATCCGTGCATGGTGTTCATTTTAAATCAGGAAGAAACCAGACAACTGTATAACACCAAAGAAAAACCACTCAGATGCATTCATTCCGCTGTAATGTTGTCATATAATTTAGTACAGCAGACAAAAATCCTTGTTAAAATATACTGAGCTTCTACTACAACTGCTAGATGCTAACAAGCTAGTGTTGATTAACCTAGCTATACAGCTAACCTAAACTCATTTACCTGTATATTACAGCATAATTATAGCACGTTTAAGGAACTGCACACATAGTCGAGAGTCCTGCTTTACGTTGCTGATAGAAAGCGATGTTTAGATTATTATCCCGTCATTTAACCAGCTACAAACCAGCAACCTGTGCATTTACCTATTCAGCTAGCTTTCTGTTAGCTAGCTGGCTAACAGCTAGCTTGCCTTACCGTTACTGACATAATTAATAAACACATGAATGGCGGATTTCCTCGCGTCCCTGCTGATAAAAAGCTGCTAATGGATGGTAGCTTCCACTCACCTCTAGCCTCGGCATTTTGGAGACTGTTTGCCGCTGCGAGTACTTTGAGATTGGAGGCTAACTGTTAGCTAGCAGAGCATTAAACTCAACTCATTTCTCAAAACAATCTAGATACATCTAACCTTGTGCAGAAAGGGGCGGGCTCTAGGGGAGCTGATAGCCAATAGCATTCCAACTGTGGGAGGTTTCAGCCAATCACGACGTGTAAAAGGGCATTCAGGGACGGGTATACAACGAATGCACCCAGGTATGTATGCTGTTAAGTCCTCTATGTAGTAAATGATTTTAAATTAAAATTTAACAATAATTCAGTGCATTTAGCTCATAAATCACAATGGTTATAAAAAAGAATAAGACGATTAGCAACACATTTACTGCAAATAGTAATTCCTTTATTTAGACGTTAAAAAGTCTTACAATATAGAGCTCCAGAAAAGATAAAATTCTTCAAAGAAAGGAAAAACATGCTTATACTACAGTGGAGAGGACACAACTCTCCTTGCATGCAGAGGGGACAGAGCTTCCTCTGGGTTAAACACTGTTCAAGAGATTAAACCCAAACTTCCAAACTCTCAGCTGAGCTTCAATACCTAATGGTGTGTGTAACAGAAGCTGACTGAAGCAGGTAGTTTGAGAGGACCAATTCTGAAAGGTGGCTACATAAGGTGCCAAAGGTGTTTAAGGTAAGCTGTCTCAAAACACTTCCACGTGTTTAGAGACACACATCCTCACACACCTTCATTAAATTACTGAAAATAATGCCCAAATCCAATCCCAAACGGCCAATCTGTTATTTTAACATCCCCCACAAAACAATGTGGAGTGCCAAAAACACATTCAATACAATTTTTGTTTCTCTCATTCTTTAATGTTATCACTCTTAGTAGTAAACCCAGGAGAACCTCTGAACCATTTGCCATTATAATGTAAAAAATAAAAATAACAGTTGAAGGGGAATTAAATTAACAGGCTAGAAAATAAAGTTATTCAGAAATTATGAGTGGTGACAACGTCTTTCCACCACCTCAAAATCCATTCAGCCTTCTTTACGTCTGAACACAGAGGATACATTTCTGCCTTTTCCCTCTAGACATAACATATCAGCAAACAGGTCAGACTCATTTCCCATAGATCCCAGGGTTCACATGGTGAGGGAATAGAGTTGTGACTGTTCCACGAGACAACTCGGAGCATCACTCCAAACTGACCGGCTGGTACTCGTGTGTGTCCGTTTCAAACACTTTTACAGCTTCGAACCAACTGTTTTCTTTTGCTCAACAGTATAGATATGTCCCCGTTAGCTTTATAACCGCATAAAAACAACTTAAACACAAACAGTATGATTTGCAAACACCACACCCTCCCCCTCCACCAAGTCTAAAACTGTCTGAAGTTGGCAACTTTGTCAATAGGAGCACTTTTTGATAGTGAGCTTTTTGTCATGTTCAATTATCTGTATGAGGAAAAGGGAGCAATAAAATATGCAAAAATTAAAGGGGACCCCTTTGCAAAAAAAAAAGAAAAAGAAATGCAGCATTTTTTGTACATTAAATTTGTTTTCTCTTTTTAGCGTCCTTTGAAGAAAGTGTTGAATGTGTCGACCCTGGGGCATTTGTCACAGTTCTGTTTCTGTGGAGGCGGGCACATCTGTGCTCTTTCCAAACGCTGTGTCCCTACTCTGCCTTCTGAAGCTCTCCGGTGGGCGGTGCACATGGGCTGCGCAGACTCTTCTGCAACACATGGGCATCTGCGGGCTCTATCCTCTTGTAGTAATTCTTTTTTGTTTCAATGATCTCAAAGCCAAACTTCTGGTAAAAGTGAATGGCTGACTCATTGCTGATCTGCACATGACTGTGGAGAGGGAAAGAGAAAAAAATAATTAGTGGTAGAACAATTTGAAGAATTGCTCAAAAAGTAACAAAGGAATTAATTAATTTGTTTCGCTATGCCTCAAAGAATCAATTCAATCAGCTTCAAGGAAAAAAAATCTGATTAATCCACACTGAAAGTATGTGTCACAGATTTTTTGTGGAATCAACAAAAGCTACAACGACATCACCTCATAAAACGTCTATAATTAGACACTCACAGGTAAATGTTGTCAAAAGTGCCATCCTTCTCACAGATGTTTAGCACATGATTCAGCATCTTTGTACCTGGAGAAAAAGACAAAGGCAAAGCTGAAAAAACAAAACACACGGTAACAAGGTGCACTGCAGCGTATTCTGGAGATGCGGAGCTCTTTACCAATTCCAAGTCTACGGTAGGGTGCTAGACAGCCGAGCGTCATGATGTACAGTCTCTTCTGGTTCTGAGAGTGGTCCACTCTGCAGCACACAGCACCCACTGCAATGTCATTGAAGTATGCTGCAAGACAAAGAGGAGGGAAGACTGAAACAACAACAGCAGACAGGGAATCCTTACTTGATTGCTAGACTGCAGAGGGCAGGGAAATGTACAGGTTTTCATGACAAAGTAAGTTAACTGGGCTGACTGTGTCCCTGGAGGACTGTGTGGAAAACAATCAGTTACAGGGGAATGCTTTTCATTCATGTCATTGTTAAATCCCCAACATTTCATGGACTGAATCGAGAATCCTGCCAGTGATTTCCCCCTCTACTATCTCACTATCATGAGAAATGCATTAGCTTTATGCTTTTTCAAACAACACAAAAAAAAGAAAGTTCTTTGGGAGTAGGTTACATGAGTGATGTTTCTTACCTAGCTTTGCAAGCTCTCCTACTTCCAGAACATCTTTGTAAAACTTGTCGTTGTAGCTGACAGGGAAGATGACTTGATTCAGGCGTTTCAGCTGCTTAATGTTGTGGGGCGTAACATCCCCCAGCTCGATCCGGCTACTGGAACAAGAGCAAAACGGTCAAATGACTGACAACGGGTGCACTGTTATACACAAGAAAATTAAATTCAAATGCCATTGGTAACTTTGAGTTCCAGTTTAAAACTCTTGAGTGCTTAAAATCTTATTCAGATGAATCAATTGGTGATCGTCAGAATAACTGTTATCATGACTAATCGTGAAGCTGCAGCCCCTACATAAAATTAATCTCCACAGTAAAATGAAATGATGGTCAATACACAGTCGACATACAAATGTCACACAGCACAATGGTTTGACACGCAGTATTTCCTAGTACCAGACACATTCCACTTTTTCAACAAAACAAATACCTACAGCTAATTAATTTTGATATTCTTCTATCACTGGGAAATTAATATGGCGCCTGTCAAATACAAGTCCAGATAGCCTGGGAATGTGTGTTACAGTGTCTTAGTAACTAACCCAAACACAACTCTCCAGCACTGAGGTATTTATAGACTACACATCCCAAAAAAACAGCTGTTGGTCACGTGTGTTGTTCATCAAGATATACAGTGGCAGCATCCGTCAAACTTCAACCAGTAACGTCTCTGTAACAGTATCTGCACATTTTGACACAGTTCAGCGTTAATCTCGGTCGTGTTATCTGAGACTCGGGACGGTGGCCAATAAAAGTGTCACAACGTCGAGCATCACTGCTAGTGTGTTAACTTTGACAAGTTACACTGAGCTTACTGGAACATACTCTGAAGTTGATGTCGGGTATAACATTAACGTTATCACAGTATTTGAAACAGGGTTGAGCTTACAGTGCCAGCAGCCCTTTCCTAATAACTTAGATAACACACTTGGCTACCTTACTGCAGCTGAAGTTCAGTTGAGGTACACACAAATTCTCTGAGAACCAGAGTCTGCCTCTTTAGCTTAGCTAAAGTAGGTTTACTGACTCAGCTTCCCAGTAGCAGCTAGCTAGTTAGCATCGCTTGTTCGCTACCTAAACGAGCCGACAAGCGGCTTAAGCTAAAGAGGATATCCCTGACGAAACTGTTGCGGTAACGGTGCTGTCGTTTGTATTTTTTTTGTCCCACACCTAAATAAAAGTAGCTTAGCAGGCTAGCTAGCCTCGTCGTCTCCTCCCCGCCTCCCCTTGTAGAAAAAATACAGACATGAAAAACTTTACTCGTGCTAAGCTACTTATTCGTGACTCAAAAGCTTACACTCACCCTTTCATTGTAAACGGATATTATCCTTTATTTTCGATGAGGCTGAACTTTGGAGTTGTTTTGGGTAAAAAGAAGGAATTCTGACAGAGTTAGGGTCGGGGATGCCTCCCGTTTTACCCTCCACATGTAGCTAGTTGCGGTGGTTGCAGTTAGCCTAGCCGCCGCACTCCTTCCACGACTGTGTGGAGACTGTCAACCCTGACCCCCGCATGCGCACAAACACTGCTGCATATTGCATTGAGAATTTTAACCCCCTGAGGTTGGTTTGTCAGGATGTCCACTTTGCTCAAATCAAGAGGAGCTGCGTTTAATTACAGTACAGCATAGTAATAAAAGCCAGAAAGGTACCCTTGATAATCCAGTGTTTGTGTTATACAACATACTTTTGTGCTGAAATTTGATAAGTGAAGGTTGAGATAAAGACCTGTACGAAACCTGAGAAGAAGCACTGCCTGCAAGGCTAAACTTAGGGCAATAAAATCCTTCTTCCCTACATGTTACAACTACTTTCATTTTTGGAGCTATTTCTGTAGTTTTGTTAAATCAAATACAAAAAGACAAATCATTTTGAAACACTGCCACAAAAACAAAATTACAAACATAGACCTTGCCTAAAATACATATCCAGACCACTTTAGATAAATTCCAATATACAATTCTTTGATATAGAACATTTATTTCCTGTAACATCGCCACATATAAGATCATGTTGTAAGAGTGAGAGAGAGGGAAAGATGTAGCAAATAGTTAATCACGGCAATTTGTGATAGCGCCTCCATTTTGGCTCAAACGTTGCTGTAAAGATATTCAACGCATAAGAGATAGACGCCTCCCTCACCATGTCTGATTGTAAATTATGTAATTATTCCAAACTAGGGATGATAATGATTAATCGATGATCGAATTTGATCGAACATAGACATTTTAATTGATCAATACAATTTGCAACCCTAGTCCAAACAATTATCTATCTCAATTAAAACCCACTAGCAGCGACAAGGGACAAAAATTAGCTGTTATATATAGAGTGGCTTTGAGTAGATTAATTGCAATAATATTTAAGAACATGCATGATAAGCATAATACAGAGGGTATTAGTACTGGAAATGCATTTTGACATAGGGCCCCTTTAAAAGACAGGCATCAAGGAGCCATGTGCGAAGGCTGTGACTCAGGGCAGGTTATAATAATCAGAATTAGAAATACTTTATTGATCCCTGAGATAAAAAAAAACTGTGATTTGTTAAAGTAGCCCTGATGTAGAGAATAGAGAATTATTAGAAGTAATGATAAGAATAAGAAACAGAAGTATATAAATATAAAGCAATAAAATAAAATGATATAAATGAAAATGTACATTATAAAATAAAATAAAAAAATAAATATGCATTATGCTACAGTGTTTAACACTAGTTCTTTAGATATAAAAATACTAAAAACTGAATATATATCATCACTGTGCTGAGGATGTAAGTGTGAAATTCAAATACTGTCCATACATCAATAGAATAAAGAAGAATAGAATAAAAGCAGACATAAAACGTGTACAGTTATGTGCATGATTAAGTCGTATACTGAAAAATATTGCACAGTTGCATAATTGCACACAATGTTGAGTAACTGTGCCTAAATAATGATAATAATGCAGGGGGACATACAATTTTCAATTTTGAATGTCTTAAACAAACTGATAGATTTTTTGATTTTGGGTGCACATCTATGAGTGCATGTTTTTACCTTTGGTCTAATAAATGGAGGGCATTTTGGCATAGTTCATACGGGGGAAAATGTAGTCAAATTATGTTCTTGCTCAGGTAGCAGACGAAAACTGCTCTAGAACGATGGATCACCAATATTCACAACTTGTAAAATCTTTGCGGTGTCCCGGAGGCGAGAAGGCATGTCCCGCCCTACTCTGCCTCTGATTGGCTTACTCTGATTTTTGTCCCTAACTCTAACCAATCCATCAGCCCAGGCAAGGAGTACTAGCCAATCAGAGGGAGAGCAGGGCGGGCCATGTCCTCGCTATCCTAGGAAAAAAAGTCCAGCGTCCCGGGGCGGATCCAAAATGGCGTCAGTTGCCGGGGCCCAGCAGTAAAACCGAGCAGCGAGTGAATGAAGTCAGCTGATGTTCAGTTTGCTGTCACGCTCCGCAGCACCCATCGTTTCTCTCTCGAGGCAAGACAGCAAACCACCACTTCACAACCAGACGGTAACCATTATATTATTTTCAACTGTTTTTCCACGATATTACAAACAGACGTTAGCTTTATGGTTTGTTGACAATGAAATAATTTAGCTATACAGTTGCGCCAAAACGGTAACGTTAGAGCCAGCATTTTTCAGCCAGGCCGAGGGACCAGTCTTGCTATCGTTTTCACAACACCGAATAACCTGCGGTGGTAGCTAACGTTTTATTTTTACTACTAAAACAAACGGGTTGAGTGGAAATTACAGACACGTTTATTCATGATGTGTTTAGGTGTCACTGCTGTGTCAGTAAAGCTAGCTAGTGCTTAGTTTCGAGGAAAGCTGTCAAACTGAGCACCGTGTATGGAGACCAGCTTCAAAGCATATCACGTTATTAACATATGCAGTACATACAGGTCATACTATAGTAAATCTTTACTACAGGCGTGGATTTTCCTATTTAAACACTAATATGTAGCTGATTTTCATGCGATCACCTCCATTCAAGGAGTTTGCAATTAACATCAGTGTGTCAGGATGTTTCTGCGTGGTCATCTCACTTACATGAAACATTTCTGAGCCTGTTTTGCACACACACCAGTACCTAAACATCTTCTGTGTTGTTAACCCTCTTTTCTTCAGCTCAAACATCCAATAATGAGCATATATAGACAGACAAGAAGCCTGCCTTCAGCCCTTAAATACAGAAAATACAGCATACTTGTATCTGCCTGGTTTACCTGCCATGTTTAACCTTCAATTTGCCACCTTTCTTTACTGACCATCAAGCCAACATAACATCTAAGGTCAGCAGCGTAATAATGAAGGGTAAAATTATCTTTAGTATGCCTCATGCCCATTTTATTTGGAAGATTGTAGTCAGACGAAGAGATTTGTGTCCACACACAGTCATAATTTGTACTTCCCAGTTTTGCACCATGCTAGTTTTCCACTTCCTTAAAGACACTCATACAGAGAGGCCAGGCAGTCATGTGCCACGATCATATGATCAAGTGTGATGTCTGTTGTTGTAGCCAGCATTATTACAAGGGAATGTAACCTTAACTGCTTGTATGAATATTGTCATATTATTGTCATGAGAGGCATTTTCCCCACAAGGTTCACATGTGGTTTGATTTGTAGTATTTGGATTACTCAATCAGATAGAGAGTTGTCTGTGATTTTATCTCAATTACTCATCAGAACAATAGACCTTATCTTCTCACTGTACTCCTATTTAAAAACTCCCTTTAAAAATACACCAGGGAACATTGATACTACAGTCAATTAGGGCAGTATACCTGTAAATATTGTGCTCAGTTTGTCTTTAAGATAAGAAACTTAAGGGAATTTTGTATGCTGTGTGTCTCTTTTTTGCATTTGTTTGTAAAAATGGTATACAAGAAGAACAGAGTGAAGCCTTTTGGGGTGTCATTCTTGTTATTCCCGTATCGACCCATTGGTGGAGCTGCAATATTCCTGCACAGATGGGCTAAGCAGCCTAGCGTAAACAGGAAGATCTGTACATCAGTGGGAAGGACAAGAAAAGGGCATGGATGTAGAGAACTGTATGTGTCATATGACAGTCAGATGGAGAATAAAAAAAGAGGAATACATTGAGGAATTAAGCTGTATGAGCATGCTGACTGGATTTACTGTGTGCGATGCACAGTACATTGCACCTGCTCTTTAATGTGTGCAGAGCATCTGCAGTCGGCTCTTTGTGGGGATGGGTTTATGTCACGACTGCAGACAGCTTGTGTTTGTGTTGCTCCTGCATGTAGCTGAAGTGAGTCAGGATAGGATCTAGCAGACATGAGAAATATGATTATTAGAGACAGAAAAAAAGGATGCAAAGATGCACCCTTGGGGGACATTTGTCACTCTGTATGAAAAATATGCATGTTTACGCTCATGTGCTGTGCGTACACATGTGAAGGGACAAACGAGGAACATGCTGCTCTGTGGGATTCCCCTCTAATGTTAGCCTAACGCGTCATACTGACTGTACTACTGCACCTGAAGTGTGTGCATCCAAGGAGGAGAAGGAGAAGAGGGGGATGGCCTAGATCAGGGACTGTAATGCTGAGAAAGAGAGTCGTGAGCAGTGATGTTGCTATATTTCTCTGGCGGTTTCCATGGTTACAGTAGGAGGTGCTACCACCAAAGTACCAGCACGGTGCCGTCGTATATCTCTGAATTTGTGGATTCTATCAATAATATTTTTAATTTCGATTTTTGTCTTGAAAAGCCATTTTGTGTTAAACATCATACCGAAAATGATGCAGGTGACATACTTTACTTTTAGAAATGTATTAACAAAATGTTATGTTTAAGTTGGCATCAGTCTTTAAAGTCAGTGTAGATTCCATATTCTTCATATTAACCAGTTGGCTCAGCGCCTAAATAGATTAGTAGCACTGTGTGGTCTCAAATGAAATTAACTTTTAACAGCAGTAATCAAAGCACTCTTACCCACAGCTGCTTTATGGCTGCTAATAAAAGTCCTCAATAATTAAAACTGCAGACACAGAGGCCATGCTGTTGTAAGTGACCACTGCAGAAGAGAGGATGGCCTCTCCTGCAGTCCTCTGGTTAATTTCCCCCTTTTATTTCTCTGTTGCCTGATGTGTCCTTCACATTAGTTGACTTCTCTCTGCTCCTCCTTCCAGTCAGACAATAAAGCGGTGAAGATGGACCTGTCCAAGCTGCCCAAGATCAGGGATGAGGAGAGGGAGAGCCAGTTTGGATACGTTCATGGAGTCTCCGGACCAGGTTGGCCACCACACACACCATCATCACCATCAAACTTTTTCCCCACTTTACACTTACAACAGAATTACTACAGAAGCCTTCAAAACAGATGCATGCTGCATCTTTACAACAATATTTGAGCTGAGGCAGGAAATAAGAGGACAGACTTGTTCAGCTCCTGCTTTTCGGTTGCCTGGGGTTTGGTTGTTTAACTTCTATTCAGTCAGTCCTATTATTTACCTTGTTTGTTTTAATAGTGGTGACAGCTACAGCCATGGCGGGTGCAGCTATGTATGAGCTGGTCCGTGTCGGCCACAGTGAGCTGGTGGGAGAGATCATCAGGCTGGAGGGAGACATGGCCACCATCCAGGTCTATGAGGAGACATGTATCCTTTTGACCATGTGACCGTCCATTCCCTGTCTTTACCCAATGTCACAGCTTTCATATTCATCCACTGTATGGCTGCTTTGAGTTGTACACTCTTTTAATCCATAAGTTGGTGTTAGTCAAGGGCCAAAAATGGCACAAAAGAGAGGAAAGAGTGAAAGAGCACTAAACTAGTTTAGTGGTACCTTTGTTTTTAAAGAATTCTGACCCGTATTTTCAAGTATAATATTTATAATAGCTTATATAAGAATGACACAAACAGAATACAGATGTTTAATTGACAATATATATATCTTATATTTCCTGGTCTGATTAAAATAGTTTTCTCTAACTGAAAATCGTCACTTCTCTTGTCCAGTTTGTATGATTAGAGTCCAGCATGTGTTGCATATGTAAAAGTTCATATCAGAAATAGTCCTACATTCCCGTCTTTAACATTTTTTTCCTGAGCTTGAATCTAGCCGGTGTGTCTGTTGGAGATCCTGTGTTGCGGACAGGGAAACCTCTCTCTGTGGAGTTGGGTCCAGGAATCATGGGGTCCATCTTTGATGGTATCCAGCGACCACTAAAGGACATCAATGACATCACACAAAGCATCTACATCCCCAGAGGTGTAAACATCGGAGCCCTCAACCGAGACCTCAAGTGGGAGTTTTCTCCGGTCAAGAGCCTGCGGGTGTGTGTTTGTGCAGACTTTAAAGCTTTAGCTTGACATTTGCCACTTAACTGACTTTCAACCAGCTCTATGTCATCGCAGTGTGTGCAAATGAACAGCATTTGGCTTCTCCCTGTGCTGTGAGCGCCTGGAGCTCCCCACCCATCCGCTGGCAAATGTGTACCGGTTGGTGCAACATGTCATTGAAGTCCGCCAACACATAAGTGGGGAGCTCTACACGCTTGCGGCACTCAAACACGGTTCATCTCTACACACTGCACACACCGCAGTGACAGAAAGCTGGTTGAAAATCTGCAAAGTTTCCCATTAAATGATCAGATTGATGCCAACATCCCTGATTTATCACTGTTAGGTCGGCAGTCACATCACAGGAGGAGACATCTACGGCATGGTGTTAGAGAACTCCCTCATCAAGCACAAGATCATGCTGCCTCCCCGGAACAGAGGCACTGTAACCTACGTGGCTCCACCTGGAAACTACGACGTCACCGTGAGTTCACCACACCTCCAGATAGAAGTGTGTTTTCCGACTGTTAGATGTTGCTTTGTGCTGATGGTGGCGAGTGTGTGTCTCTGTCAGGATGTGGTGATGGAGCTGGAGTTTGAGGGGGTGAAGGAGAAGTTCACCATGGTGCAGGTGTGGCCTGTCAGACAAGTGCGACCCGTCACAGAGAAGCTGCCCGCAAATCACCCGCTGCTGACTGGACAGAGAGTGCTGGACGCCCTTTTCCCGTAAGTCTCACATCCTAATTTTTTAAACCTTTTTTCACTGAAGACATGTTGAAAGTGTTTCCCCCATCTTGTACTCTCCTCTCTTCTCTGTGTGAAGATGTGTGCAGGGAGGAACCACAGCCATCCCAGGAGCCTTCGGCTGTGGAAAGACTGTCATCTCTCAGTCCCTGTCCAAGTACTCCAACAGTGATGTCATCATCTACGTAGGCTGCGGAGAACGTGGTAACGAGATGTCAGAAGTACTGCGAGACTTCCCTGAGGTGGGTAGGCAGGTAGCGGTAGTGTTGTATTCCAAATTGATTGGTGTTCAGAGTGACTGACAGTGTTGTCTGACCAACAGCTGACCATGGAGGTGGACGGGAAGACAGAGAGCATCATGAAGAGAACAGCACTGGTGGCCAACACCTCCAACATGCCTGTAGCTGCCAGAGAAGCCTCCATCTACACAGGTAAATACTCTTTAATCACTTACGTGTTCAAATAAAGAGTCTCATTCACGCTCCTCCTGTGACTGCATGTAGATTAAAGGAATAATTCACCAACCAAATGACCATTTGTATGTCAGTTATTCACCCTGTGTTATGTTGAATTGGTATTATTGTATGATTCTTTGTTCATCTTGAAGTTTTCTCCAGGAATTCAATTTAACATGGGTAAATGATATACAAATGGTCATTTGTTGGACGAAGTGTTCCTTTTATACGCATGAGTGATGTATACTAACTCAATTTCTTTTGTCAGGAATCACGCTGTCAGAGTACTTCAGGGACATGGGATACAACGTGAGCATGATGGCAGACTCCACCTCCCGTTGGGCCGAGGCTCTCAGGGAGATTTCTGGCCGTCTGGCTGAGATGCCTGCTGGTAAGTTTGGAGTCTGCTGGAGTTATAATAAAAGCTAAAGGCAGGTGATTCAGGCTCTGGTATTTCTGATATAAGATTCATTCCAGCTACAGCTGAAATGATTGATTAAGCAGTTGACTGACTAATAGAAATTCAAAATCAAGTGATGTAAAAATGCAAAAATTGAGATGGATCCAGCTTCTTAAATGTTTTCTGTGCAGGTTTTCTGAGGCGTCTTTGAACTGATAATTGTTGTGGGTTTTGGATTCTTGGTCAGACAAAACAAGTCATTTGATAAGTCACAAAGGACCCTGGGAACTTGTGATGGATATTTCTTATATATTCTCTTTTGCGATATTTATGCCTTCACGTTGGCGATAGCCGTGGCCAGAGGCATAATGTTTTTGGGTCCGTACATACATCCGTTGTACATCCCATTCTTGTGAACTCGCTATTAACTATTGACTTGGGCTCAACAATGAACTGACTTGATTTCGGTGGTAGTAGGTCAAAGGTCAAGGTCATTGTGACCTTGGTCTGACTTATTCTCGTAAAACGCAATATTTCAAGAATAATTTGAGGGAATTGCATCCCATTTGGTACACACCACTTGGACTAAATAATGAACTGATTAAATTGGTCAAAGGTCCAAGGTCAAGGTCACTGTGACCTTGTCATGAACGCGATTTCCAAGAATGCCTTGATGGGATTTCCTCAAATTCGGCACACCTGGACTCAGTGATGAACTGATTAGAATTCGGTGGTTGAAGCTCAAAGGTCAAGCTTATTTTTACCTAAAAAAAACATGTTTTTGGCCATAAGAATTTATATGCTAATAATGACCAAAAAAAAAAAAAAGTCCAGCAGGATAACATTGTGAAGTGAATCGTTTTATAGCCAAAGGGCAAAGGTCAGCTTCACTGTGACATCATAATGTTCTACATATACACTTTTCTGGCCATTATTCAACATCATAAATCAGGAACAGAAGAGGTTACGTTTGGTAAGAGTGAATTGGTGACACTAATCTTTGGTGTCCACCTGGAAACTGTGCTGATTGTATAGATCTTCTGTGCTGCTGAGGGGAAGAAGTGTGAAACATCCATGTTTTCACAGACATGGATGTAAAATATGATTACAACTTCACTGATGCACAGAGGCATACAATCACAAGGTGGAAATTCCAGTTAGACTCAACCTTTAATCAAGAAAATAATCTATGGATTAATCAGTAATGATGTAATTGTTGGTTGCAGCCCTGCTTTCAACTGGGCTTTAGCTGGAGTGCAATAAAGTTTATATTTTAAAGGCACCGTGCTCAGTGTCCGAGGTTAAAATTACATCTTGTTTTAATAATAAGAGTCATTGATGCTTTTGCCTTCTTCCAAATCGTAAAAGTTAAGTATGTGAATTGGTGCACAAGTGTGAAGACAATCTGAATGCCGCCTGGCAGGTATTTGTTTACATTTCTAATCCTTAAATTCCCCTCTTAAGTAGCTGGAGATAGTGCCTCTTTGTTATGTGGTGCAACTTTCTTACAGTTTGTGTAGCCATGTATGTTTACTTTGTAGTGAGCATGAAGCCAGATCCAACAGGTATTTCTGTATCTGCCCACAGACAGTGGTTATCCTGCCTACCTGGGCGCCCGTCTCGCCTCCTTCTATGAGCGTGCTGGAAGGGTGAAGTGTCTGGGCAACCCTGAGAGGGAGGGCAGCGTCAGTATTGTAGGAGCGTGAGTACAGCTTTCATCCACTAGAGGGAGACATTACTCTGCACAGCCTGTTTTTACTGTAACCAAGTTAAACATTTTATTCCTTTTTCAGTGTATCACCTCCTGGTGGTGACTTCTCTGACCCTGTCACTTCAGCCACCCTCGGTATCGTACAGGTACATGATCACATTCAGATTCTAATCAAGCCTGGTTGATTAATTAAAGAAGCTCAGTTCTTGATTGTGTTGCGTTTGTTTCCTGTCTCAGGTGTTCTGGGGTCTGGATAAGAAGCTGGCTCAGAGGAAGCACTTTCCCTCTGTGAACTGGCTGATCAGCTACAGCAAATACACTCGTGCTCTGGATGAGTACTACGACAAGCACTTCCCCGAGTTTGTGCCTCTGCGTACCAAGGCCAAGGAGATCCTGCAGGAGGAGGAGGACCTCGCTGAGATTGTGCAGCTCGTCGGAAAGGTAATGCAGCATGAAGCTGGCTGCGGCGGTTTGATCTTTGGATGAACTCTTTATTCTATATCTGCTTGTTCCAACACATTTTATCTTACATTTTTAACAGGCTTCCCTGGCAGAGACAGATAAAATCACCCTGGAAGTGGCCAAACTGATAAAAGACGACTTCCTGCAGCAGAACGGTTACACTCCTTACGACAGGTAACGTTAGGCCTGCAGCACGAACACACTGATCAGATTTTAAATAGAAGTTGGATAAGCTGGAGAGTAGATCTGATCCAAAGTGGCTGACTGTTTTGTGTCCATCCCCTCAGGTTCTGCCCCTTCTATAAGACAGTGGGCATCCTCTCCAACATGATTTCTTTCTACGACATGGCACGGCACGCAGTGGAGACCACAGCTCAGAGCGACAACAAGATCACTTGGGCCATGATCAGGGAGCACATGGGAGAAATCCTCTACAGGATCAGCTCAATGAAATTCAAGGTGTGTGTCACCTTATGTGTTAATTTTGCGGTCCTCAGGTTGATTTGAAGTCGTCATACCCTTCATACCCTAATATATCAGATTTCACTTTTTATTAATGAAGCTCTAAGATTCAAAATGAAAAGAAATCAAAGCAGTCAATGTTGCGCAGAGGTTGCAAGGCAAAAATGTTGAGACCTGACTTTTAAATGTTGACTTTTGCGTCATCAACACACTGTCCTTTGTTTGTAACATGCTGCAGGAGGTCTGTCTGCACATTAGATGGAGAGTGTCTTTGTGCAGTGTCTTGACAGGATTCTTTAAAGCTTGATGACGCATTGTTTGCTGCAGTACACAGAGCGTTTAAGAGTGGAGACAGTCACAATAGGAAAGTGGAAAGTTAAATAGCTTTAACTGTACCTGATGCAATGAGCTCCACCCACCTGGTTTCCTTCTGTCTTTTTCGAGAGAGACAAAGCATGAAAACATAGTTAATACAATAAATGCAGGTAACATGAATGAGCGAAGACAACTGTCTCATGGTATAAAAGAGAGTAGACCATATTCAGTTAAGATGCATAATCAGCAACAAATCAAGGTAAAAACAGTACATTTAATTAAAGATATAATATCTAACTTTTTCGCATTAAAATCTCTAAAAACGATGAGACCAATGTTAAATTTCTTGAGTTGCGTACTTGCATTGTGCTACAAAAATTTTCAACATTATTCAAACCCAGAGAAATCTGTATTTTTACATCAAGGACACAGTCCATGTTATTTGGTCACCATCATATCCCCTTTGCGCTTGCGTCAGGGTTGTGGTTGTCTGCCAGAAGCTGTCATAAATTGACTTTATATCCAATCTTAAGCCACATTTTTACAATACACATTTTAGATCTTGGTTTGTTTTTAACTATATCAGGTGAAGGATTGTAGTCATCACACGTCTGGATCCTAAGTTATCAGAGAAAGAAGCTAAGCAAACGTTAGTGGCAGCTCGGCTCCAGCTCCTGCTGTGTCGATAAGCGTCAGAGAGACACTGATTTCTAACATTTAACTGCTCTCATCAGTGTTTTTACTGGATGTAATCACCTGGGGTTTCATTTATAAAACAGTGCAGAGGATCCATACTAGATATTTATGTACAGACAAAAGCCGAAAATGGCGTGCGCCAAAAAATATCTGACAATTTCTACAATCAGGCTTCCACCTCACCCTCTGCGTCACTAAAATGTTCATGAGCATGGGTCAAAGTTTCTGCCATCAAGTCTGCTTTCATAGATCACAACTTGTGCGTGCGGAATGGCACACGCCACTTTCAGTACATACTGTACGTTTAACCAGATGTAATCAGCTCTGACAGTTTCAAGTCTGTACATTGTCCCAGGAGGAAGGGGTCACATGTTTAAAACCTTTTTTAAAATGTAGAAGTGTGAGAATGACGGCCGTAACTCTTGCACTGCAGATCACGGTGCACGCACTCTGCTCAGGCCCTTTAGTTTTCTGTTCGTGTTGTAAGGCTATATTTCTTTGTCCCTACAGGACCCAGTGAAGGACGGCGAGGCAAAGATCAAGGCCGAGTACGCTCAGCTAGTGGAGGACATGCAGAATTCCTTCCGTACGTTGGAGGAATAGGCTCCCACCTCTCACGACCTTTCCAGTTTTCATCTCTGACCCCTCCACTGCAGAATCACATTCCACTTCCTCGTGCCCCCGAAGCCCACGTGCTCCCCTGTGCTCCCTTTGTGAGTGACTGTGTGAGTGTGAGTGCACAATTACATGTGGAGGGAAAAGAGAAAGATGTACTGTACTCATTATTATTTGTTGCCTCGTATGGGCGCACTCTGGATCCTCTGCATGGTCGTTGATCGTGTGTGTGTGCACGTGAGTGTGGATTTAATGTGTGTGCGAGTAAGAGGGATCTCTTCCACCCCGTTTCTTCCTTTCTCTGTTTACATGATTTCTTTGTGTATCCGTGTTGCTCTTCCTGAAGAGGATTGTTTGGTTGATGTATTGTAATTCATAGACCATCTGTACAGAAGAGTATTGAATATAAATTTAATAAGATCAGCCTATTTATTGCCAACGTGCGGACGTGAAGGCTTTGTCGTTCTTTTTGTTTTTATGGTTGTGTTTCACGCTGTGCTGTGTCGTGTACTTTGCTGTGTGAATGTGTAAAGAGTCGACGCTCTGCTGTCCAATGCTTTCATCATGTTACGCCCAAAGAATTAAAACATGAGGAAAAAGAACTGTGTGTATGTGTGTTTGCCTGTTTGACCTCATAGTTTCTGATGATGCGGTCAGGGTTGCTTAACTGGTTTATCTGCATATCACTCATTCTCTGCAGCACTCTGCCCTCAGGATGATGAGTTAAATCATTTTAACTACTTTAACTGTTTTGTTTAAATGCTAGAGCTTCATTAAATTAAGCAAATAAAAATGTTGAGTTCAAGTTCATGAAGTATCACACTGCTGTTGCTGGCTCACCTGGACACTTGAGATACAAATCTACACAGGTACAGCTTCTCTGAAGGGCTCCTGCTTAAATCAGTGGTGGTGAATGAAGGTAAATTAGGTCATTCTGGAGCCCTTAACTAGTTCTGTGAAGACCAATGAGCGTCACCGGTGAGATGACAACTCCTTAAGGTATGTGCCCCTAGCTGGATGAGATGCACCTGCAACAAGATGCACAAGCACATTTGAAGTCATGCGCAGAGCCTCAGAGCTGTTAAGGGACAAACTAACCGGCGTTAACTTGGCTTTTTCAACTCTGTCGCAGTGACAACAGAGCCGAAACCCTGGGTCCACTCCGTGCCAGGTAAGTGACTGACAACAACAGGTTCGTCTCACACAGCCCGCATGTGGAGACATGTTAAAGACTCAGCACGCCTCTGCGCTCATGGCGCTGTGCGTAAAAGTATTCAGACGCATGTTTGTCGGCTTTACAGATCTGAGAGTCACTTTTTATCAGCGTGATTTTGTGTGACAAGACTTGACATCTATGTCCTATCAACCAAGACAATCTGAAAGCAAGGAGGTGGGGGGGTGGTGATATGGTGGCATCAGGTCGCTGTCATTGTGTGCAAGTGTTTTAAATAATTCAATTTTGCGACACAGCTTCGCTCTTTAAAGGGTATTCTACCACTTAATAAAAGAGACTCATACGTGCACAAAGGTTTCTGTTCATTGGCATGACTGCACTTCTCCAGCTTAACCCTCCTGGTCAAACCAGTTCTGTTGCAGTGATAATGACTTTCCTTGTGTTGCTGCTGGATCTTTTTTTCATGACATTTACCGCCGAGTCTCACATCATGTTCTAGTTTAACCCTCTGCAGACCCACACAAGTTGTATATTTTCCCCCCAGTGTGTCTGAAATGTGTGTAACATCAATCTACAGGAGGGTTAAAGAAGTTTCACAGAAGCACATCTCTTTATTTGAGCAGCGCAGCAGCAGAGCAGATGGACCAGGTATCCAACCGGTCAGGAGTGGGCACTGATGATGTTTCAGATGAGTTTACATGGAGCTCTGATGAAGAACAGGTAAGGTAACAACAACCAGACACTACACTGTTCCAGGAGCGCAGCCAGACGTTGTACACAGTCAGGGCTCAGCCTAAGCCTAGGGGGGAACCAGGGGCATGCTCCCTCATTTACAGCCACTAGCCTATATGCAGTATTTTCAAGCCTGTTGAGATGATAGACAGCCTAAAAATCTGGACATCATTTGGGAAAAACATGGAAAAAAAATCATCCTGTTGAGCCTATATTCTATGTTGTATTTAAGTGTTATTCAACTGTCATTCTGAAAACAAAACAAATCCCTTCCACTGCTGAATCAGCATCACAAGTGGTTGAATCACTCTTAAGTTATGTTTTGATTCTGAAAGATGAATCTGCGTTGATTTCCTCATGTTTCATAAACTTTAAACGTAGTTTCAAAATTGTTTCAACGCTGAAACAGATCTTTCTGAAATTTCAGTCCTGATTTATGAGAATTTTTGTTAACTTTTTAACAACCATCAGAATTAAACATTGATTCAATGTTGTTAAATGTTGAAACAACAACTGACATAATTTCAACCACATTTCAAAATCGAAGGTCGGTTGTGTGCTGGACTAAGTTTCACTCCTGCCATCTAAAGGAGGCAAAACTACGCTGGAGTAGGGTTCACGGAATTGATGATTAGCTAACAAGTCTGCTATATTTAAATCTATCCCATAAAAATCTGTAATTGAAAAACAAGTATCCCCAACAATTAAGGGTGTGTGCTTTGTTTCAGGGGATTTGGGTGTCCCTTGCCAAATAGATTGAGCATCAAAAACTCAATTTATCTGCATTCTGATTTCTTTTATGCACCATTTTGTGCATTTTCTGCATCAATATATGGTACAAATGTCTTTAATTTTGACAAAATACTTGTCCTCTTCTACTTTAATGATTTTATTGGGTGGGGCAAATCCACATGTTCTAATTGAGTGTCCTCTGCGTCCACCCAAAATCTACGCCTATGCCGACAATGCCAAAATAAGATAAGACAGAACTTTATTGATCCCGTGGGTAATTGCTGAAATGTGGTGTAAATAGTCTGAACTGGATGATAAGGCCAACAGAACAACATTCACTCAGTCATATTAGATTTGTTAAGTGGATGGCACAGCAGGATCAACAACATGAGCATATATTATTATTATTATTATTATTATTATCTGAATGACAAAGTTGAAGGTATTTTAAAAACCTAAAAGATTCAGGGCTTTTTAGAAAACATTCAGGGCTGGGGCACCTGAAGCCACCCCCCTGCTCCGCCCCTGCACTGTCCCAGTTAACATAAAGCTCCTGCTGCTTGTATATGACATTTAGACTTCTTTCATACAATTCAGTAAAATCATGCACTTCTACTATAACCTCTAATTATCTGTGACATGGAAAACCTGTGACTGCCCTCTTGTGGGTCACACTCATTACACCATGTGTCACCTCACACAAGTGGGACTGCTGTTGCCTCTCTGATGCAAAGCCCAGCAGGCTCGTAATGCTGTTTATCATCTGCGCAGACTCACAGGAGATGTTGCTCATGTCTCTGTCTTGCTCTGTCTGTCTACTTCTTTTACCCTCCAATCAGAATTATACACATCTTATCATTTGACAGAACAAATATGCCATATCTTAGTAATGTCTCAGTAATGTTCACATGTCCTCCACCAGAACTCTGACCCTCAGGGACAGTGTCTCGCTGCGCCACAGACTCCTCTGCCGACCTACAAACAGAGGTTTGATGAATTTAAGAAGTTGTTCAAAGAACTGCCGGAGTCAGAGAAGCTCATAGTGGGTGAGTGACAAAGACTGCTTGTTCCATGATACAGATATTTATTTTATTACACTTATATGAGTTAATTATCTTCTTACAGAGATCCAGTAATTCAAATTTCCATTTTTAAAAATCTGCACACCATATTTTATGCCATGAAATTACAAAATACTCCGGTATTCAGTGCAGTTATGGTCTCTGGTCAAATAAGAACCTCCTATCATTCGATCAGTGAGAGGTCACAGGCCAATATTTTAACCAAACTTACACACTAGTCAGTAAATATTAAAACCCAAGACTACTTGTTTTATAGCTACACTGTTGCTTCAAACAGAAAATGATCATGTTTGATCCTGCACTGTAACTCTGCATGACACCGACAGCGACTCTGGAAACCACAACTTGACTAAAGTCTAAGATAAATGTTAAAAATCTCTGGAGAAGGTGAATCACAGTACGTCTCTCACCACAGTGGCCTGTTTTATAAATACAGTATCACAGAACACCTCAGGCACACTCATTTGTATGGATGATGTACCTCCTTTACATATTTCTCCTCAGACTACCCATGTGCCCTTCAGCGGGACATCCTCCTTCAGGGACGCCTCTACCTCGCAGAGAACTGGCTCTGCTTCTACAGCAATGTGTTTCGGGGTACAAAGGTAATGAGAAAGTAGAGAACAGACAGAAGAGGGGAGAGTGTATAGTGTAGGACAGGGGTCAGCAACCTTTACTATCAAAATAAAATCTGTCTGGAGCTGCAAGACAAACGCTACTCATTTCCATATGATTTTATTTTTTAAATCCGCTGGAGAAGGGCTTAAGAGCTGCATGTGGCTCCAGAACCACAGGTTGCCTACCCCTGGTCTAGGAGCACAAAGGGTTCACATTCATGTCACTGCAAATGTGTGGACAAAGCAACAAAATAAAGTGCAGGAGTATATTTTCTTATAGGTGACATATGCATGCTTCTTCTTTAAACTACATCTCAATAATGTTGGTTTATTATCTTTAAATAATAGCTGGCTATTTCACACTGTTAATACTTTACTTGCCTTTTAAAAGTGGGAGAAAAGATAAATAGTGTGCCGAACCTTAAAGGAAAAATCTGCTCTAGAACACTAGATTAAAACAACTGCATTTCTGCCCCTCCTTTTGTTGTGTTTTTTGTGTTATTCCCTCAAAAGGCGACTTTAACAAACACAGAGAAATGTACATTTTGAATGTTTTCAGCAGCACTAGACTAAAAGTGTGTACACATCCAGGCAAAAATACTCCGGTTCAAAGAGACCGTAATTGAGTTGATTGCTGCCTCGACAAGAAATACCCGTTTTCTCTTTTACATTTGCCTGAGGAAGATCTTGAGATCAAAATGTTGCCTTAAAGGAAAAGAGATGTAAACTATTTAGTTGGAGCCGACAGTGTGCCGATCTCCTGTGTGAACTTCAGCCATACAAACCACAAGATAAATATCCTATTTTGGTGTCAGTGAGGAATTCTAGTTTGCAATCATGTGCAACAGATGAACAACAGCTGAGCTATAACAGGAAGAACTAGGAAGATACAGTAACTGCAGTCGACCATATGATATTGCAGCAATGCTGCTGAGCCGTGAGTTCACGCCTCCTCCTGGGCGAGTTACTCAAAGTCATAAGACGTCGTCACAAAAGAACTCTATCTGACAACATAATGGATTTTTTCTTTATAGCACTCTTTGATAAGTGCTTTAACAACTGTAACCTTTCACCTGTTTTATAGATCACACTGACTCTTAAAGACATTGTGACTGTGACCAGAGAGAAAACAGCTCGGCTGATTCCCAACGCCATCCAGATCTGCACGAGCACAGAGAAGGTATAATGTGTCAGAACAGAAGAGAGCAGAGTTTGTTCCCCGTGTCATAAACACATCATCAATCACTGTTTCTGTCTTTCTGTCTTCACCTGCAGTTCTTCTTCACGTCCTTCTCGGCAAGAGAGAAGAGTTACCTGGGTGTTTTCCGCATGTGGCAAAACACGCTGCTGAACAAGGTAAAGCTCTGCTCCACTGAACTGCTATTAATACAGTCTCCTATCTACAGACACTGATCAGTGAGATTTTCATACTCCATGTGGGAGTAACCGCTGTTCATGCAGGTTCAACAATAGTCCCTGTTTCAGACCTTCAGTCACGTGTGTCCACATACCTGCAGTCATTTCACATGTATGACTGTCATCGCACAGACTTTGCTGCTGTCCAATGACTCGACAGCTGTGACTATAGCTCTGTGACTTTACCCCATTATGCAGCACTTATCTAATCGGTCCAGAGTACATACACTGCCCTTGTCTTCCCTTTGAGGTTATCATTGCTGCTCTGCTATTGCACTGAGGGGGAAGATCTGCACACAGCGGCACAGCAGAGTTTAATCATGAGGCCAACAGATACAAGCTTTTATTTATTGTTTCACATAATGACGTGTTGTGTTTGGCATGATTAAGCTATATGCATGTCAGGGATGTGGTTGAAACTAAACAGCTGAGCCACCATATTTGTGTTCAACCACATCTTTGCATACATTGGCTGTGATTCAGGAGCTAGAGAGGATTGTCCACTGATGGGAAGATTGACTCGTCCAGTCTGCATGTTGAACAGGATACTATGTGGAGTGTGTGTGAATGTTTAACTGAGTAGCAGTTGGCAGCTTCTATGGTAGTATATGAATGTGTATGTGTGGGTGAATGTGACAAGTACAGTCAAGTGTTTTCAAAAGCAGAGCCAATCATTTTGGGAAAACCTCCAGCTACTCTCAGTAAAGATGAAAAATACCTACTTACAATCTTGAGAATCACAGCACTGAAACAGATCACCAAAGAGTGGAATACAAACGAACCCCCAGATATAATGAAATGGAAAGGTATGATTCAAGAAGTAAAATCTATTGAGAAAGTGACTCACCAAATAAGGATTAGGAACTTGATAGAAATAAATCAATGCCGGCAGACACCATTATCACTTAAAACTTGATGGATTACCATTAATCTCAGTGGGCCCAGGCTTGAGCCCTTGCCAGTAAGGGTGCTTTCAGACCTAGAGTTCGCTTGCTTTGGTTTGAATCAGGGACTAATGTTGTTACAAAGATGCATAATTGCCAAGAGTTGGTTTGTGTTCTCCTTAGAAAAATCCAGGAAGTAAACAAAACGTTGAAGAAGAGTACACTTGCAAGATAAATGTGACACTTTCTAATGTCACAATGGAGGGACAACTACGCAGGTTGATTTTAGCGCTGCTCATCGTGGACTATATTGCTGTCATTGTTCATTTTAGTCAAACCATACAGTTTGAAAACGAGGCGCGGCTCCAACTAGAAAACAATGTTTTGATGCATTGGATGTGCTGAATGTGCATATTAAGGCAGTACAGGAGGAGGTGCACATTAATAATCCTCCAGGACTGTAATGTGCTCATGTTTAACCCAAACAATGTGTCATGTGACTGCAGTTGGTTCAGATCCAGGTCTGAACAAGTTCTCACCACAAATAAACTACACCAGAGTTTGTTTGTAACCAGACCGAGACCACCTCTTCAAGAAGGTCTCGGCCCGGTTGTTTTGGTGCACACCTGAGTGCAATTGCTGTGTTCACACCTTCCCAAATGAACCGCACTTAGGGGGCAAATGAACTTGAGTTCAATTTAACTGAACCAAACACGGCAGCAAACCTTAAAAAGTTTAACAGGCAATTCATTTTTATATTTGTATGGTTAAATATTATTTATTTACTCGCCCCTGGTCTCTTGTTTTTCTGCAAAAGTAGCCCCTTTGCAAAGCAAGTTGAGAATCCCTGATACAGAGCATTGGCAGTATGAACACATTAATGTGTTTTTAAGAGGAGAAAGCAGGCAGCAATGCTTACACTAGACTCCCCTTATAGACAGGCACTATAGCAGCCTGTACCCACGGGGGTGTGAGTCTGCCGGGACCTGCAGCACAAACACCTGTATATAAAAACATCACTAGAGTTCATTGACCTCTCCAGGTGTGGCCATGGGGGCTGATTTACATGCTGCCTTTCACCGCACAGAGCGCACTTGACGCTCCGCTTGTGTCGAAGCTCAAACTATTAACGGAGTCGCTTCTAAACAAAGGAGCTTGTCTGGCCGTGCGAACTGGCGGTGAACCGGACTTTCGACAGGTAGGACGAGCTTTTATTTACCTTTTATCGCGGTGTCAATCTGGGCGGCGCGTCTTTACGCCCCTGCGCTCGCTCCGGGGACTTCCTGAATGTGCGTCCAGGTTCCAGACCACTGTGTGACAGCCTGCTGAAGCTCACAGCCGCGGGGGAAATGTCCTCTGACAAGTAAGTAAAGTCTGTGTGAGTGAATCTGAAACTTTCTCTCGGTGTTAGACGCGCTAGTGCGGCTCCATATGGAAATACGCGTTTATTTCCCGTCGGATTAAACACGCCTACAGTGATAGAGACGGGTTTTTTTTAATCACTGTGCCATATGGAGCAGCACATCTTGGTTTTGTAATTTTGTGAGAGTGAGCTTCTCCTGGTTGTCAACACAGAAATGTAATCTGAATATCCCAGCGGTCACAGAGACAATAAGGTTTGCAGGTTGTTTGTCACCCATGGAGATAAGACTGTAAATTATACTGTGTGGAGGCTGGATGTCCCTAGGTTACCACAAACTACTCCAAACTCTGAGTCACCTTGAGTTTATTGTTCATATTGTGCTTTCTATCTGTCAAAGCTTAGTTCTTATAGGGCAAGAGCAAGACATTGCCTCACTTGATGTTTCCATGTCTTTGTGATCTCTGTTTCTACCACACATTCAGCCTCTGACCAGCTTGGAGTTGTGGCAGATGGTTAAACAGCATTATGGGTATGACCTGGGCCTGAGCCATGAAGAGATGGAGAGTTTACAGCTATCAGCAGAATCAAGCACGCCGACCAGGTGAGCGAGCTTCCATCTGCACCTTTCACACAGTCACAGTGCACTGTAATTTAACACTACCTGTTTGTCTGCAGCCTGACAGTGAGGCCTGGTGGTGATGATGGTGGTATAGGGAGGCTCGAGCGCCCTCCTTCCCTTCGCCTCAATGGGATGGAGCATGTGCCTTTAGAGGCTTCCACTCCTCAAGGGGAGGACTTGCCTTCCCCCATCGGCTCACAGAGCCCTCCCACTGCGGTATTACTTTTGTTTTCATCATTGTTTCGTCTGTGTATGCATGTCTTAATCTTTTCACACCTCATTGTTTGTTTTGTATCGCCTTCCAGCAGGATGACTCTCGCAGCACCCCGTCTCAGAGGCGCAGCCCAGTTCCTTCGCTGGACCGCCTCGCTCCAGAACGGATGTCCAAGTGCTCCTCGCTCTCTCTTGACCTCAACGCCAACGAGAATGACGCGTCTGAGCAGAGCGGTTCAGAAAGCATCGAGGATGGTAAGAGGAGGCACTGGAGGATACTTGAGCTCATGTCTTGTATTTTTGTGGTTTCATATTTCCCCTCTCCAAATTTTTTGCTTCATTAGTGGAGGAGCGGGTGGGTTTGTCCCAGGTGCAGGGTCGACTTTATCTAAACAAGGTGTTCCACATCAGCGCCAGCAAGATGTTTGAGCTGCTTTTCACCGACTCCAGCTTCATCCGCAGGTTCATGAACATCAGGAAGACGACCAGTAAGTATTGAACCTGTTTTAATTTAGATTTTAAGGCATAAGCAGGAGCTCTATACACATTAAATCTGTTGCATTGCTTATGTAAGGAATAATGTACAGTGAGCAGGTTAATACTGTGAAATAAACCCCATCAGAGTGATGCAGGATGGTGCTGCAAACGCAGAGTACCACGTACAAACTGCTGGCAGCAACGCTTGTCTGTATGACCCCTGTTAAAAAAAGGAATAGAATTATTTTCAGCCATCCCTGAAACTGATTAATCCACTAGTACTTGCCAATAAAAGCTTCCACGTGTACCATTCAAGTTGAACTTTGTGTTCTCAGATGCCAGCTCTACTGCTTGGCAAAAAGACGCCTTGGGAAACATGAAGAGGAGTCTGAACTACACAATAACCATCAGCAACCCTCTGATTGGCAAGTTCTCCACCGCAACAGACAACCAGGTTTGTTTACATCCGTGTGTGAATAATGTGTGAACGCCTGAATGGATAAACAAACACATATTTGTACTCCCATTATCTCCCAGACGCTGTACAAAGAATCCAGGGATGGTCAGTATTACCACGTAGAGTCCGAGGTTTACACTCATGACGTTCCCTATCACGACTACTTCTACACGCAAAACCGGTACTACATCATAAGAAACTCGAAGCGGAAGTGTCGACTAAGGTAAGATATTATTACCATAATGTGACTTGTACTTTTTTTTTTAAGTGACTGCAGTTTACAGTGTCTGTTGTGCTGCCAGGGTCTACACTGACGTGAAATACAAGAAGCAGCCGTGGGGCCTGATCAAGTCCTTCATCACCAAAAACTCCTGGAGCGGCATAGAAGATTACTTCAGACAGCTCGGTAAGTGGAAAGCTGTCCCTGTTGCCTTTTCTCAGCTTGTGGTTTTATTATGCCTTAGTTACAACATGATTGAGCTAACTGGAGTAGTTTCATGTCGTATCCGACAACGGGAGGCTTTTAACAGATGACGTCCTGATGTTAGCTTTGCTGCTGCTGTTAGCTGTCTCTGTCAGCTGATGCTTTCTCGACATCGTGATTTCCCCACACTGAATAAATACCACACATAGCAACACAAAACTGCTTTGCTAGCTCAATCATGTTGTAACTAAGATATCCGCTGGAAAAAAAATTTTTTTTCACGGACCGTTTATTGAGTTATTACAGACACCACTAACAGCTAACGGTTAGCCCAGCTAATCTACGACAACCATGTTATTAATTACAAAACGTCACATCCCACCTTGAGTATATCCAATCAGCACCAAGTAAACCCCAAGCCCCAGCCAGGCGTTTCTCGCGGCCGTTCTGAGTACCTACTCCGAGGCAGGGACTTGTTTACCCCCTGTAAAAGTTCCGGAACTCTGTCCTTCGGGGGTGGTTCCTGAAAAAATTACCCCAAAGTTCCTGCGGTGGAAACGGGCCTCATGTTGGCGACAGCGGTGGCTGGAGGCATTGTGTTTTGGGGTTGTCCGTCCGTACCATTCTTGTGAACGTGGTATCTTGGGAATTGCGTAAGGGCATTTCTTAAGATTTGGCACAAATGTCAACTTGGACTCAAGGATGAACTGATTAGATTTTGGTGGTCAAAGGTCAAGGTCAGTTATGGAAATATTCACAAAAATGTCTAATAGGATAAAAAATAATGAAGTGATGACATTTCCCATCCAAATGGTCAAAGGTCGGTGTCACTGTGACATCATAATGTTCTGCAGAAACACTTCTCTGGCCATAACTCAGGAACAGAAGGTGAGAGATTTGGTCAGATACTGAATTTGTGACACTAATTTTGGGTGTCCATCTTGAAACTGTGCTGATTGTGTAGATCTTCTGAGCTGCCGGGTGGAATGTGTGTGTGAAACGGTACGTTTTAGAATATGTAGCTTAGTTGCAGCAACATTATTATTTGAAGCATTGTCAGCTGTCATGGTTACAACCTCTCCTGTTCCTCTGATAGGCCACCACAAGCTGATCGATTTTGCTGATATTGAGCCTCAGATGATTGTTGTTGCATCATATCATGAAGCTCTACGAAGTTATTCACTGAAATCATACATGTCAGTGCGGTGATTACTTCCATTTAACCCCCAAAGTACCCCTAATACAATTTATTAAGATCTTTCATAGTCTTCACTACATGTATGAGTCAGGACATGGATGCAAACTACACCTTGACTGGTTGGTGGAGGCAGTAATTCCAGTTTTATCTCTGATCTGATATCAGCTGTTTCTACTGGCACACATCAGGCTCTGCAGCAGTGAATAATATTACAGCTGCCTTTATGAGAAAAGGAATATAACGTGCAGTCTAGCCTGCACCAGCCTGAAGCTATCAGCCATTTAAGGTACACTATGCTTAAATGTCTTTCTTGTTTTTAGCAGTACTTGTTTAATCAATCAGTGTCTAAATACTCGGACACTTAAAACACATGGTGTTTTTTCTGTCCTAACCGTTCTCATTCTGCCCATATTTGACTCTTTGTGGCCCTGTGTTGACACTGTACAGAGATGGAACTGCTGGAGGAGGAAGCAGAGATGAATCAAGGAGGTGGGGACTCTGGGAAGTCGGGTGGGCTTCGGAGGAGGAGGCGGACTTACAGCCGGACTCTGCCAGAGCACATGAAGCCCAACAAGCAGTACGGGCAAGACCCTGAACAGCACAGAGATGGCAACATGGGTACATGATGTTAACTGTTTATAATGACTTTAAAGGAATGGGTTTGCTGAGAAGATCAATACCACTCTTATGTCTGTCTGTTAGATATGAAGCTACAGCCAGTAAACCGTTAACTTAGCTTAACATAAAGCTTGGTAGCAGGGGAAATGGCTAGCTTGGCCACCAGCACCACTTAAACTCACTAATTTACATGTTGGTTGTGTAAAGATGACAAGTTGTGGCTTTGTGGGAGTTTATGTGCTTGAAGTATCAACTTTCTGGTCGCTAGGAACACACTGTGCCCATCCAAGAAATAGTAGATTATTAACAAGACATAATGTGTCAGTGAACATTAGAGGTGCTGGTAGATGGATTTTGGCAGGCCAGTTGTTTCCAAAACACTGGTAGGCATTGGTGCTGTAAAGTTTAGTTGATTAAAACACACATTAAACATGGCTTAATAGCGACAATTTCAAACACAAGTACACAAATCAGCTTCACTATAACTCGCAGCATTCACAGACAAAGCACTTGTCTTTATCTGGACACATTTTCCCCACAAATACAACATGCTAATGTTTTTAGCACGAGCCTAGGGCATTTTACATTGTATAAATTAGCTAGTGGCTAGCAGACTTTTCCTCTACTCATATGAAGCCAGGGACAACAGCAACATTTAACAAAGGTAATGTTACAAAATTGAGCTCCATTACAACTCACTGACAAGGTTCACTGACAAAACAACTGTCTTATACTAAACACGTTTACCAAACAAATACAACATGCTAACATTATTAGCACCAGCCTATGGCATTTTACATTGTATAAATTAGCATTTTCAAAAAAGTACCAAAATGTTCAAATGGTGATTGTTGTGCATCAAACATCCAGTCGCACTGCACTGTTGAGAATTTCTTATTGCGGTCGTAGCAACTGTAAAGCATTGAAAGCAAATGTTAGTTGTGCAAACTGTATGCCAGACAACAGACACAGCTCTATAGACGTGTAGAGTTAGGTTACTGTCTTACTGAGTTGCACTCTTGACACACCCACAAAACTGCAACGTTTATACTGTATCTCAGGATGTTGCAAGATGTTGCACATCATTGGGAGGAAATATCCAGGAAAATGTCGCAAACCAGTGCAAAATGTCCTCATATTGATGACTTTAACCCAGGTTTGTTTTTTTCTTTAAATATATAATTAATTAATTGATCCATCCTACTGCATTTCAGGCCCCATAGAAATGAACGGACCGCACAGATGGAACACCACGACGATAGTGGCTGGAATGAGTGTGATGTAAGTTAACAACCTGGAAACACACTTGTGAAACAGTTTGATTTGTATGGTGTATAAATGAAAATAATGCCTGTATTTTGTGTTGTCAAGGAGAGTCATCCATCTAAAGTTGTCACTCGGCCCCCTCTGTCTCTTTCAGTCTGCTGATTCTGACGGTGATGAATCTGGGTCTGTTTTTCAAGTTGTGGGCCATGGAGGATGTGGCCCACCGCATGTACCTGAGCACAAAGCATCGACTGAGGGAGAGGAGTGAGGCCAGGTTAGATAACTCTCTGTCCCTTTTGCATATGCATATTCCATCTGATCTTCCCCCTTGACTCATCATCTATCACAGACAGTAACCATATAGTTGCCACAGTCACTCAGAAAGCAGAAGTCTCGGTGTGGGTGGAGAGGGGGAACGGGTTAGTCTTCCTCCACTTTTTTATTATGTCTGTGGCGTTTCAGCAGCCCACATACAAGAGAGCTCTTATTCTAATGACTCAGTGTTTAAACTGCTGGTTTGTCAGCCTCAGTAACGGTGGTTATGTAAGTGACTTGCATCTGTGCTCCTCCACACTTAGCCCTCCTCTTTCATTTCCTTCCTTCTTGCTTTCTGCCTGCCTTCTGCTGCCTTTATGTAGCACATGTGAACGTCATATTTTGCCAAGGGCATGGGTTTTGTTTACACATTGGTGAGGACACATATGAAGCTGGGGATCTGGGAGTGTCAAACACTTAATTTTTTTGCATTCTGGTAAATTTTTTTGGACCAATTTGTGCCTTTTCTGCATCAGTTTATGGTAGAAACGTCTTTATTTATTGAGAGGAAAAACAAAATTCAGGCACCAGGTTATAATTTATAATATAGGATTTTAATGGAACATAATGCATTAAGGCAGTGTCATCATCTTCTCAGTAGACCCACCCCTCGCTCTTCCACAGCATAAGCCTCTCACCCAAATATGAGCACTCCTGGCTCCAAAAAACAGTGATGGTGATGGTCGTAATGCCGAACTTAAGGCTTCAAAACAGGAGTCTGCAAACCAATGGGTGACATCACGCTAGGTGGTGGTGATCAAATATGAATCAAGATTCTGTTATTGCATATTTCTCACCTCAATTATTTTTAGAAACATATTTTAGTGTACTATTTAGTTGTAAAATCAGAAAGTCTGTGACCCGGCTGCCATGTTCTCATTTTACAGCTAAACAGTACACTAAAATATGTTTCTGAAGGTGAGAAATAGCCAATGCAGTCACAGAATCTATATATTTGATTAGCGCTGCCTAGTTTGACAGTCTGACCGCAGTTTACGAGCAGTATCATCACAAATATGCTATGTTTTAAAAGTGGAAAGTAGTCACACACTGAGAAAAATAAATCATGCACAGAATATATATATATTTTTTGATGCATCGATAATCTTTTTATTGTCGCATTGCAGCCCTCTGAATCAGAACTGAATTATGAGGTGCCCAGAGATTCCCACCACGAACTGCAACCAAATGGTTTCGCTCCTGTATGCACTCTCATGTGCATCTTCAGATTTAATTTACTGCAAAGTCTTTTCTCACAAATGCTACAACCAAGTGGTTTTCCTCTTCTTGCAGAGAAATCGTCTCTCACAAACGCTACAACCAAATGGTTTCCGTCCCGTACGGACTCTCATGTGTCTCTGCAGAAGGCTCTTGTAGCTGAATCTTATTTCACAAACGCTGCAGCGCCATGGTTTCTGTCCTGTGATAGATGATGATGGTCGATGTGAGTCTGAGCTGCTGGCTGCCTCTGTTTCCATCTGTTGAGCTGAGCTGCTGGCTGCAGCCTCTGTGCTCTCCTCAGTTTGGCTTTCTTCATCATCTTCACTCTTGGTGATATCAGCCTCCTCCAGTCCTCGAGGCTGATCTCCCGCCAGACTGGTCCAGAGGTCCTGCTGTTTTTCTTTAATGTGTGGGTGCTCTGGGTCCTCCTGGTCCAGACTGGGGCTCACCGCAGGGGGAGCATCTGCAGGGAACACTGAAACACACACAACAAGAAGTTTGAAATACTATTAGTTTACAACCATTTTTGCAGAAGAATAAGAAAAGAGATCAACAGTAATGTGAAAGACAGAGTTCCCTTAGGGAGTGTAAGAAAAAAAAATGCAACTGAGATGTGACTAAAACCCATGAAATGAATATGAAGACTGAGAGTGACACTAAAACTGTACAAACCTGATTGAACTTTGGTGTTGGAAACAGCATCCGGAAGTTTGCGTCGTTCCTCATTTTCTTTTAAACGAGATACCTCCTCCTCATAATCCGTTAGTGTTCTGTCAACCAGCCCAAATATCTCTTCAGTGACTGCATCCAGCTGCTGCCTCTGTCCATCCGTCTGCTTTGACATGGTGCTAAACACAGAAACCTTTTCTCCAGAGAAATGTCCTCAGAGGTGACTAAACAGTAAAAACTGAGTCATAACAGTTTGGTCTCTTACAAACAACTGCTGCTGTTGCTAGGTTACGACCCTGCCAATCCATTTTCATTTCATAACTTTAATAATAGTACCTGTACCTAAGTAGAATTTTGAGGTACTTGTACTTTACATTACAGTAGGCTATTTCAATTTCATGCTACTTCATAGGCTACTGCTACTCCATTACATCATGGAGGCAAATATTGCACCTTACTTAATTTTTTCTTTAATCATTAGTTACTTTGGAAATTCAGATAATGCAAAACATAATTAACTTATAAATTATGATGCATTATTAGCACTCAGAACTTTATAGGCCCTACTTATACCACACTGTAAAAATACTCTGTGTAAAGTAGGCTTAAAATCTTGCATTGAAAACCTTACATAAGTAAAAGTACAAAAACAATGTTGGCATAAAGACATACAGCATATCCAAGGTAAAAGTACTCATTATGTAGAATGGCTCATATAGTACATTATTGTATAATAATTATTGATGCATTCATGTGTTCATGACATTAATATTGCAGCCACAGACTGTAACAATAATGACGAAGCTACCGTGACGTCACACATTGGTTTGTCTTCTCTTTGAAGCCTCGAGTTCGGCCGTCGCCATCTTTGTTTTTGTGGAACCATTAGTGACCATATTTGGCGTTGTGGAGGAATGAGGGGTGGCTCTGATGATGACGCACTTAATTATGCATAACTTTAGGCCTTAGTAAAATGAAAACGGGTGTCTAATCATCAGCCGGCACTTATTTTACTCAGAAATCCAATTTTTTTTTAAATGGTTTGCCTCTCATTCACATGGTCTAGTCCAACTTAAATATCACAGGTAACCAACAAAGGCTAGTGGGGAGTTTAGGCAACAAAGCCAAAGTGTTAAGTTTGTATGCAAATATAGTTTATCTTTATGGATTATAGTGATGCCGAATTGACAAGAATACTGTCAACATATGACACATTTTATCCTGTGTTTCCAGACTTATGTGTGTTTGAGGACACACAAGGAATTGTTAATGTGTCATATTTCTTAAAGGGAGTTTGGTGCAATATTTTTCACCAGGAGCAGGATGAGAAATGAAAGGAATCCCCAGTCTTTGAAAAATGTTATAGTGTGTGACTTAAAACTCATATTGTCTTCAGATGAGAGAGGGTGTCAGACTTTTGTCTTTTAAAGGTATTTTCAAAGTCTAGTCTAGTGCATGTTAGGCGTTAATGAGCCAGCTTAGTGGTGCACTGATGTGATAGCCTTGCAGAAAAGTGAAACTGAAACTCAAGCTCCAGCTGCCATCTTAACTTTCAGATGGTTCTATTTTAAAGATGATCTTTCCTTTCTTACTAATGTGCCCCGGAGTTTTAACTCAACAAGGACATATTTAACATATTTCCTACTGTAAAAGTTAGAAAAACAGACAGGTGTTTTCTCAGTGTTAGTGGGGACATGAAAAGACAATGTAATGAATTTTGCTTTCTTTCTGTTGGCAGCTTGGCCTCGGAATATGGGCCCAGACAGGGACCAGGGTTCAGGAGCCCAGAGGATGCACAGCTGCTAAAAACTGTACTACAGGACTCCATCAACCTTTTAGAACAGGTAGGATGAGCTGGGAATGCATTGTATACATGAAAGGTCTGATTGTACTGTAGCTCCAGTGTGGCCATGACTCTGCAGTGCTTTGTGCAAAGTAATGTAGTTCATCATAGATTTTTGACACATAATTAGAAAGCAGAATTTAACAACCAGCAGGTGTCCATCACATAAATTCACACCTATTTTTTAACATTTTTTTTAACACCTTAATCAGGTTTTCTAGCTGCTGACTCATTTCTTCTTCTCCTCACAGCTCCGCAGCTCCCTGCTGGTGCTGCAGCAGAACTTTGCGTTGGCCAATCGCACAGCAGCACCACAGTGATGCTTCACACTGGAGACTACACAGTGCCTGTCTCCAGCCCCGGAGGGGGGGGGGGGACAGGACTGCAGCAGTGAGCTGCCTCTGAGGAAATCTCTGGTATCCAGTGGCATTGCCATGTAGACGCGTCCCCAGACCCCTGACATGCCGTGTGTTGCCAGGGGTTACACATCCCAAAGCCTGTGGCGGGGCATCAGGTGCCAGGATGTTTTTAAACCTGCTGCGGGGACAGAGTTACATCAGTCGGCTGCACACGGAGCAGCAGGTTTAGATTTCTTTAGGGTGCTATTGTCAGCTCCCTTGGCTGGCTTCTTTTTCACTCTTTACTTAAATAGCAGCATTGGATTTTAGAAAACTCTTTACCTATGTGTCGTCTTATGTTCTTATGAGCCTTGTGCCGCACCAGATGAACTTTTGGAAATACTTTTATTTGCGTTTTATTTCAGGGAAGTGAATCAGTTATTTAAAAGAACAATTTTCTCTCTTTACAGTTTTGCACATATTTTAATTTTTGCACAAGTGCCTTGTAGATTTGGCCTGTTTAAATATATTTTGGGATTTTTATTTTTTCCAATAAAATTGAAAGGATCAGAGACTCTCTTTTGTAATCATAGTAATTCATCCTTTTTTGTGTATGTAAACTGCGACATTAAATTTACAAATTGCAAATAAAAAATATATGTATATATTTTATAATACTGTATATGAGCCAAATCTGGTGTACAGATATACTGCTGATGGTGTGCCTTTCTTCAGACGACATATTTAATATACTTGATTAATTTTCTTCACTCACCTGTTCATGTGTAATCACAGTTTTATGTGCTTTCTTTTTCTACACTGAACCAAGTAAATAACTGGGTGTAAGGTCAGTGAGACTATCTCAGGTTATTGTAGTACTATGTTGTCACACTGTCAACACTAGATGCACGTTTGTTCTGTGATTTCCAAATTTACATGAACACTAGTCTTTATTTTCCCAATTGTTGGTGACACGCCGCTTCAGTTGCCTTGAGCCTTGTTAGATGTTTACAGTGTTGCCATCACTCGTGTCTGTGCATCTTTTTGTTCATCTATTCTTACTTAAAAACACTTCTGCAAGCAATCCCTTGTTTAAAATCGGTTCCTGTTTTGTACATTTTTAGCATATTGTAATTTTAATAAACAAGATTTCTTGCCAGAATCATTACTTCATTACTTGTTCTGACATTTTTAAGGTACAATATATTACAGATGCATATGATAATTGTCATTATTGATGGGTCTGCTATTTATTTTCTTTGACAATTGTTATTGTCAAAATGTCAGATAATATAAATGTTAATGAAATATTAGCCTATAAAATAGTAATGTCCATCACAGCAACTGAGGTATTTTAATGTCTTGTTTTGTGCGACTAAGTAACCATTCAAAACAATATTAACATAATATTATTCACAAGTACTGTAGGTACTAGTTTGAGGTACTTTAACTTGAACATTTTTTTTTTTTATCATACCACTTTCTACTTCTCCACAACACTTCAGAGGGAAATATTAAAATTTTTATTTCACTACAAATATGTGATAAATTACTAGTTAAGTAGCAAATTTAGATTTTTGCACACAAACCATATGAACATATTCCATTTTTCTCATTTTCCTGCAACAACATTTTATGGTTCCAGCTTCTAAAATTAAGTACTTTTATTGGTAATATGTACATGCATGTTTCTGATTGTATTCAGACAGTGTGATAGTTTTTTTGCTCAAGTATTCATCATTTATCAGAATACAGACCACATAGAGAAACTGCAGGCTAAAACAAGCTCATAATCATACACTGGCTATTTAACAGTTTTGGTTCATCATTCTTAAAACTGGACAGTGCAAGTTGGTGAAATAGCCACAACTGCACTTCTTTAAGGAACTTACTGAACTGAGAGTACTGGAAGTTATTCTATTAAATCAGGTTCAGTGATTCTTTTTTTCATAGCTGATGCTGGCAGGAGCAGCACACTGTGTCCTGTATGCTGCTGCTGGAAAAAGAAACGGAAAACTAAACAGGAGTAAAGCCAAATGTCTCTTTGTTGCTTTATCAGAGGTGAAATACAAAACTACTAAGACTGTGTTTAATTATTGAACAGTAGCCTGTCCTTATTTACTCCTAGAGGAAATACTATATGTCATCTATAGGCCTAGTATCCTTAGGATATATGATAGTGGCAGCGTCTGCAGCGTCTGCACCTTCTACACCGTCTACACCGTCTCCCGCTGTATACTGTATGGAATTATCCCTTTAGGAACTTCTATAAAGTTTCATTTTAATATCCAGTGGTGTAACTAAGTGCAGTTACTCGGACACTGTAATTCTGAGTGCTTGTACTTTAAAATGGTAATGTTATATAATGTATAGTCAGTGGTGTTGTGGTATTTGATGAGGTGGGTGTACTACTAGGTAGATACGTGGATTAATTGCTGAACAAGCCTACTAGGCACAGGTCCAGGGGTCCAAATTGTCAGGGTGCCCCCTGGTCTTTATCTGCATTTGTCACTCAACTCACTGTAATGTGTTCCAACCAGGAAAAGACAGGCAAAGCAGCTGTGAATACATGCAACACAACCAAAAAAAAAGACACAAAATGATACAAAACACATAAAGATGTGACGTGACTACAAAGATCTTGCTCTTTGTGTATAAATCACTCTGTGGCTCAGCTCCCAAATATATCTCTGGCATGCTTGTGACATATGAACCTTCTAGGATCCTTAAGACATCTGGGGCCGGCCTACTGACCGCCCCAAGAGTCAGAGCAAAACATGGTGATTTGTTATCATGCAGCACAAACCAGGAATAACCTCCCAGATGATGTTAGACAAGCCCCAACTCTGACCACTTTTAAGTCAAAGCTAAAAACATTCCTTTATTACACTGCCTACTCCACCCTGTAATGGACAGTGTCCCAGTGGACTTCCAGCCCCTTCATCAAAGTCTTTTAACAGGCAGGCTGCCCGTTCCATGTTTAGTAAGTCCAGATATTCCTTCAGCCAAGAGTCCCTTGTGAGGCAGGATGCTTTACGCTCCTTCCAGTTTAGAAGAATTACTCTCTGCCCGTAGGCGCTCAACAGATACTCAAACATTACTGTCCAATTTCAGGCCCAGCGAGCATACTTTGGGGCACACTGGGAAACTGACATTGAAAAACTCTGACATGAGAGATATCACTTCTAACCAGAGTGTTTTAACAGCTGGGCAGCCACAATTATGCCAGCATAAATCTTGATGTTTGTCAGGAGTGTGAAATCCAGCACAAGACTGGCCAACAGCTTCTACCCACAGGCCATCAGACATGCATGAAACACAGCCCCCTCCCCATCACATCATACTCACTGACTGCTTGAACTTGAACTAACTTGTTGCAACATTTGCATGAGGCATGGTGCACTTTACATTTGAACTTTTTTTTTACATTTTTACATTTTTTTCTGCTATTTTTTATTTATTTGTTCTTAAATCTAACTTTAATTTTTTTTTTTTATCGTCTTGTGACTGGCACTTAAGAATTTCACCGTACTGTGCAAACTGCTGAGTTTTCTACTGTGAAAATGACAGTAAACTTCTTGAATCTTGAATCCATCGTGGATAATCTAACAGGAGTAATATATGCTCTGCACTGAAATGTGCTATACAAATAAAGCTGCCTTGCCTACTTCCTCAAAACGTGAAAGAACCTGCGCAGTAAGAATATCCATCCTGTATTCAATGCAATTCAATTTGTTTTGGACTATGTCTGAAATACTGACATGCCAAAACATACTACTGCAAATTGTTTCATTTGTGTGAAGAAAAATGGCTTTTAGGACCCATTTTAAACAGAATTATCTTTATAAAATTGATTTTTTTGTGCACAGTTAGTGATTGAACTGCTCAGCTGTATATTTTAAGTAGTTAAAGTGAGCTAAACCCAGCATTAAAAGCAGTGTGTGGCCCACATCTGTCCTGTATGTGAGGACAGGGGGTGTAAACGTGCCCTGGGCGGGGAGAGTCCAGCTCCTCTGACGTCAGGAGGGAAACAGTTTGGAGGCAGAGCCACAGGACGTCTCCCTCAGCAGCGAACCCGAACCCGGTCTATATCCGGTGAGAAAACCCCGTTTGGACCTCGGACACTTGAACCCAGGCTGTATTATCCCCGGCTGCTGTTATTCTGGAGACTTCCTTGGCTCACGGAGCGTCATGTAGCTCCGAGACACACCGGATACGACAGCCGTTACCAGGCGCGAGACTTCCGCTGAGGACTGAGGAGCCCGGCTGAGGGGGAACTGCTTCAGTCGAATCGATATCTACTGCAAAGCGTCGGCATGTAGCAGCTCAGTGTTCAGGTATGTGACAGCTGTGTTTCGGCTTTCAATTTCTGTCTCTGGCACCACGTTTAAGCCCCGTTTGATCCTGCGGCTTGTTTACAGGTATGACAAGTGAAATCTGGGTCAACTGTGACCCTGCGGTCGGTGATTAACCGGCTGTCATGAGACGTTCAGGGACCACAGAGAGCAGTAATGTTTATTTCAGTTAACCTCAATCAAAGTAGCCTGCATGGCGGAACTATATCCTGCACATAAAATGACTGACAAGACACACCTACCATTCAGCTTGATCCATTTATCATAATGTTAAAGCAAGTTTTGAGCCACAGGATTTATAAATATCTCAAAAATGATTTAATTTGTGTAACATTATCCTCAATAATGTCTCAACTATGTCACCTTTAATGAAGACACAAGCTGCAGAGGCTGTTAGTTATCTTACTCATACTGATCAACAGTTTTTCTATCAATATAAGACATGTACAGATATTATTTCTTTCATAATGTGGCCAGAAAGTTAGGGGTGGGTCTCCACTATACGATATTATCATGATCCTTATGTCATGATACAATATTATTGTGATATGCTGAGTATTGTGATAAAATATATTGTGATTTGTTATCTTTTTTTCAACTGTAAATTATGTCCCCAAGGGAAAACTTTGTCAACATCTGTTTTATCTAATAGACAAAAAAGTTCATCTCACTTCAGCCATTTTTTTTGCAGTAGCAAAATGAATCTAATGGACTGAAAAAGCAATTGATTATGTTATTCTAGTAGGCTATCTAAAGGTCAATTTGTCATATAAAAAATTAATATAAGTCAAAAGTCGATATGATAAAAGTATAGATCAGCATTTTGGGACATGCACTTTCTTGCCTAAAGTTAAATGTGGAATTGATACCACTCTCATATCTGTTTCTTTAATATGAAGTTATTGATATGTTGATATTGATATTTGATATTTATTTTGAACATGTAAAAAAGACATGAACATACAAACAAGCAAACAGTCAGAAAAAAAGTAATATTTACAAATAATGAAAACCATAATATAAAAGCAATTGTCAATGTATAGTTACACATCTGAAAAGGAGTGGGAGGAAGTATAAAGTTATTAAATCTCACCCCTTCTCCACAAGTCATTACTTGAAAAGAAACAGACAGCTTCCTTATATACTTCCTTATTATACGTTACAGCCAAGCCAGGAGCTGTTTAGATAAGTTTAGCATTAAGACTGGATACAAAGGGCCTATTTTTTTAGCAGGTGCAGTGACTGTATGTGCCCAGCCAAAAAATAGTCCAGCACAAAAACCTGCATAAAACCACAACTCCTTTGAACAGTTTGTTTTTTCAGTGGATTGAGAAAACAAGATCTAAAATAATGAGTGTGCATTAGAGATGGTCGTAGGCAGAGTTTTTCAGGCTACTTGTTTCCCTCTGTTTCCAGTCTTTTATGCTAAGCTAACAGCCACCTTAGCTGTAGCTTCATATTTAACTTGTGTTTGGGAGTAACATGCAATTTAATTACAAAATAAACTTAATAGTAATTATAGAAAACAACAACAAAATGGCAGGCCAAGTCCTTCCAAAATTACACCTCTTGTACGGTCCTCTCCAGACTCAATGTCCTGTTTCTATATATTCTCACATATTACCTGTTCAACATAAACCTCATGTCGCTCTTTACGCACAGTGTTGTCCACAATCTCCTACTCTGCACTAAACTGCTTTATGGCACCATACCTGGCGTAAATAACTTGCCTGCATTCTTACACATAAATAAGGTAAACATAACTTTAGTATAGTCCGCTACCATACGCTATTGAAAATATACAGAAACTGTTGTTTTAACTTAAATATCATCAGAACCTATACAATATGTCACATCAACACAGACATTTTTACCAAATATAAATACATGCTTAAGTGACTCTTACAGTAATTAGTAACAGTTACTGAAAAAAATATGTAATTAATTTACAGTTACAGGGGTTAACTCCAAATATATTCTTGTCAGTAAAAAGGTTACATGTAATATCATTCATTCTGTTGCTTTGCATCAGAAGGTCCAGACACACCAAACTGTTGTTGGAGAACTAGTGGCATTCAGTCAGGTATTCAGTTAAGTATCACATAAGATACAGAAAATTGGTAAATCTTCTCAATTTATAAGCTAGAAATGGCAGTTTATTGAAATAGTTGCCAGTCCATTTTCTGTCTTAAAGCCTATTGATAAATCAAGTAATCTTTTGACCTCTAAGGAAAGAATACATCCCCACTCTTATTCCCATCTACAAAGTCATCAGTCATGAGCAGCAGCCATCCTGAGTTGTATTTTAAAAGCTTTTTAGGGTCCTGATGCACTTACAAGTCAAACCACATACAACAGAAAATCCCTCAGTGTCACAAGAGGACATAAAATTGCTGAGCACCACCACAGTCACGCTATGAATCCTTGCAGCAGTATTTTATTTATTTATTTATTTTTGTCAGGGAGCAGATGTGCTAGTTGGTGTTACCACACACCCACACACTTATTACTCAGCACATGTAGCCTTCTGTCTTCTCTTTAGGCCATTTAACTTGCTTTAAGGCTGCCACAGAGGACTCACCAGTTATATGCCGATGACCTTTACTGAGCCTGATGTCTTTTCTACGATGCTAGTTTGATAAGTGGCTGACTAATAGTAAAAAAACACGATGTCATGCTTTGATTTATTGCTAATCAGAGGCTTAGTCAACAGAGCCAGATCCCCCTAGAGAGAGGTTTAACTGAGCTGAAGGGTTAATCCCACTGCTTTTGCTCTCTGTGATGGAGGGGACACTGAACACCTGTGATTGTTATAAATGCTCCCACTGCCTCATCTAATCTCAGATCCATCTGTGTGTCTAAACAAGCCAGCGGGCTGCAGCGGTGAGACCGTTGTAAATCATTAAAAGCATGATGGATGTGTGACAGATGTGAGGGTAGCGGTCAGATGGGGTAGGGTCAAGTGAGCAGGGTCTATTTTGCAGTGTGGCGTGGTGGAAATCTGTTTGGAACCGCTCCACCATTTATAACGCATACAAATAGCTGGTAAGCTGCTGTGTGCAAAGCATGTTGCAGTGAAGTGGGCTTTTAGAGAATTGTTGTCTTTCACTTCCTGTCTCTTATCTGCCACGTTTCTCATCTTTGAATCTAGTTTTATCTATAACAGAAATGTTAGTCACGGCACTAATAAACTTTTCTATAATCTGATAGGCCGTCGACCATGAAGAAGCGAGCCAACAAGGTGCTGGAGGAGGAGGAGACCTTGTGCTGCTGCGAGTATGTGAACAGACTCGGAGAGCGCAGCCATGTGGCAGCTTGCTGCTGTGACTGTGAGGACCTGGATGATGCCTGTGACAGGTGAGTCATGAAATTCAACAACTCTGGGGCTGCAACTAATGATTACTGTAACTGACAATCGATCTAGTCTATAAAATGTCAGGATGTCAGTGAAAATATGCCCATCACAATTTTGCAGAGCTGAAAGTGGCATCTTCAAATCTGATAAAGAGTCCAAAACCCATAAATATTCACTGTACTATGATATAAAACAGCAGGAAACATGAAATCATCATATTTGAGAAGGTGGAACCAGCAAATGTTTGACATTTCTAATTGGTCTTTTGGTTGGTCGGTCCGATCCAGACTGAAATATCTCCACAACTATTGATGGATTGCCTTTGAATTTTGTACATTCATGGTCCCAGGAGGTTGAATCCTACATACTTGAGTGATTCTGACATTTCCTCTGGCACCAACAGCAGGGCAAAGTTGTTTACATGCAGAAATTCGTGTTCCCACAGGATGAATTAATAACGTGCCAAAATAAGATGGTAAACTTTAGCTGTGTTGTCATTTTTCTCATGTTAGCATGCTGATGTTATCATTTAGTTTAAAGATATACCATGCAGGATTTTTGGAAAAAGACAGAATGACCCACTCTGTGTGTGGCAGTGTATTTTTTTTCTGCAGAGACTCTGCCCTCTGCCTGTACTTTCTTATTTTCTGTGCTTGGGACGTTCACTGGCGTGTACCCCCATAGCGCTCAGGTGAGGTCAGGGCTTTAAATAAGATAGCAACCAGGTGCCAGAGCGTAACTAACGTAAAAATACAAATGTAGTGAGGGGAAACACCAAAGAGTGAATCTACGGTTGGCTTTTACTATCTTACTACTTTTGCATGGCTTTTTCTTCTTCTTCTCATTTGATAATAGTCCCTTGTGGTCCATTATGAATGGACTTGCGACCCACTTTTGGACCGGACCCACCAGTTGGGAACCACATCATGCAAATTTGGAAGTGTGACCTCTAGTGGAATCCTCCAGTAACACGAGTAGTACATTGGCAAGCATGTGAGCATTTACGTTCATGTTGCAGCCAGTTATCAATGTGAATGCCTGCTTACAAAGCAAGTATATCTCTGGCCTTAAAATGACCTCACACAAACTAGACCTAAACCAATTAGTTGATTAATTAATCAGATAAGCCAGTTAAAGCACTGAACCTGCTGATTAAGATTTTAAAAATATGTTTCTTTATTTCAAAACACAATAAAAAAATCTGTAGTTTTTTTGATTAAAGTAAGTATCTCAACTTAAAGGGAAACTACACCTGTGCTCTCCCTGCTGTGACATTAAACTCAAATGTCAGGCTTTAGAGAGGTTTATATGTATTCTTCAAAACAAGTTAATGAAGGTTTGCCCACTTGGTGGCTTTACCAGTTTATGAATAATTGTTTTTTTTTCTTACCCATTCAGGTTTCTGAAGAGGGAGCCTCAGAAGCCTGAGTCCCTGTCAAGTTTGGCCGCAGTTGTCACAGACCGTATTCGTGTGCCCTGGCTGTGGGGTGGAGCCCGAAAAGTGGAACTGTCCGTCATCCCTCCTCTTATTCTCCTTCCTGTCCTGCTGCACCTCGCTGCCCTCCACTTCCTGCTCGGCATGGTGACTCTGACAGCTCTGCCCGGCCTGGTGCTGTGGTACTATTACTTCACCCATCGCAAGAAGGGACAGACACTCTTCTTCCTCAGCTTGGCCCTCTTCTCCCTGGCGTACATGTACTACTTGTTCATCACTGAGGTGTTTCCCCGCGGGGATGTTGGCTTGGTCCAGTTAGTGGTGGTAACCTTAGGGGTCATACTCACACTGGCAGCCCTTTTCCACACCAAAAGAGAACCTGGCATTGTGCGGCCAAACCAAGAGTCCGTTCACAGCACGGTGACATACTACAGCCCTCTGGCAGACAGGGACCCTGCCGTCAACGGCGGGAGGCAGGATGTGACGATGACAGTATCCAACCGGGCGGGATCACCGGAGCATGCGGGGATGGAGCAGAAGGAAAGCAGCCGAAGAAACTGGTGTCCCGTGTGCAGGGTGGTGCGGCCCCCAAGGGTGGGACATTGTCGGATCTGTGGTGTCTGCGTGCTGCGCCTCGACCACCACTGTGTATGGTTGGTTCCATTAAAATGCCTCTCACTCGGCCTGTCATCACTGTTTCTTCCACTTTGTCTCACATCTCAAACACTGACATTTCCTTGTCTGTCACCTGCTCCTCTTTCCAGCACAAACAATGCAATAAATCTAAAAGAAGTCCTTCTAACTTTCAAAACAATGCCCTTAAGCGACTGTCTTTCTTTCCAGGATATGTAATCAGCTCAGACTGAATGAGTGTTTGTCCTGTTCACACCTGCTGTGTCTTTATTAACCATATTTGTATGTTGTGTCAACATCAGCTACAAGTGAACAGTTCGTCGCCATCATCCTACACTTATACGTGTGGTCCTGCATGTGTGTAGTGTAACCCTGGGGTCTCAGTACCATGTTCTGTCTGCCTGTGTGTGTACTTGTGTGTTTGTGCGTCCCCTCCGTGGGTGCCTGGGTAGGATAAACAGCTGTGTGGGGCAGGCCAATCACCGCAGCTTCCTGCTTACGCTCGTCCTCTTCCTGTCGACGTCCTTGTACGGGATCACCCTGGTGCTGCAGAGTGTGTGTCCGAACCAATACCTCCTCACTGCCTTGCTCTACTGCCCCGGGGTCTACGACCAGTACAGGTACTGAGAGCAAAGACATACACTCTGTACACTCCAGACTGGGTAAATTAAATATTATATTCCCTTGAAGTTAATATTTATCTAATTCTGAAGCTCCATTATTCTAATGTACGTTTTTGTTCACACAGTTGTGAAATTCCTAGAAAAGCTATGCAATTAGACTGTTTTCCAGGCCTGGAAATGATTTGGAATTGACAAAATGTTTTGGAAAAGTTTTGAATATACTATTTTTGTATAAAATATGTTCATAAAAATCCCAAAACATATTTTATGTTACACGAAATCTGTTCCTTATATTACCAGTTTACAACGTAGTGCTGCACTTCATGACCATTGAAACATTACTAGTGTCGAATGATTGGCGTATGCACCTAGTTGACGTTGGGAAAGTCTAATGAGCAAGAAAGATAAAAAGTGCGAGAAGTTTTCTTATCTGCAAATGCTTGGGAAGTTTGTATTTAATAATGTATTGCTTTGAACATAAAATGACTTTAGAGAGAGGCAGACCTTAGTCACGCTAGATGTATCTCTGCACCAAAACTTATGACGTTAACAACATGTAGAAGCTGTTCTGGTCAGCCATGCTAAAGGGAAAAAGCATCAAGACAACCAAGAGGCTGCCAGCACTGGCATGTTGTACATTTTGCTGCTATGCCTGTCATAGCACACTTGAGAAAGAGCCCCATTATTGCGCCCTGTAAGTGCAACATAGGCCTAACATTACTGATTTTATACTACTTAAATGAAGTCATGGGAATGGGATAAAGTATGATGGAAATGTTACGGAAAAGTTTTGAAAATTCATTGGTAAAAATGTGTTGAAACCCTCGTGTAGGTGTAGCTTACACCACATTCATTATTTTTGCTCCCAGGCCAGAGGATGAGAACAGTTCAGAAAACAAGTAAGAAGAAATCCCAGTAAAGAAATGCCAACTGTTTACTATTATGACTATGCAGACCAGAGAGCACCGATGAGTATTTTTTATTTACCATCCTTCCTCAATGTCTGTCTTTCAGCACTGCACTTTGCTTCACCTGTGCGTGGTACAGCAGCATCGTGACCTGTGGGCTACTCCACCTGCTGCTGGTGCAGGTCATCAACGTCAGCTACAACGTAACCGAGCGCGAGGCCCGCACGGCCCTGCGAGACAAAACCGCTCGCAGCTCCTGCTGGGGACTCATCGTGGACACCGGCGTCTACTCCCGAGGTTTCCGTGGCAACTGGGCAGAGTTCATGACCATGGGAGATAAACTGAGTCCACCCTCTCCCGTCCCAACAGACCTGGTGTAAGAGACTTGTTACCCAACCTTGATTTTAAAAGTGTGGAGCTTCTGGTTGGTGTTCTTCTTCATGTCCACTGGATGGCAGCATTGCTCCTTTCACTCTGATTTCTTCTTCTGCTTGCAGCAAACCTGAGAGCTGCCATCACTGGGTTACTACAGTTACTGAATTGCTCTGACTTTGACACAACAGCAATAACAACTACCAACCCCAATAAGATGCATTCACTGCCATTAATGTCACTCACAACTGGCATCTCCTCTATGCAGCTGTGTCTGCTCACACTGACCTTCAATCTCTCTCCACTTCTCATTAGTCTATCTGCCAATCAGATATCCCTGTTTCCTTCACACCGACTGTCTTCCCCGGACTTGAACATTGTCTTTATGTCTCCTCTACATTCTAGTGCCTTGCTGGGAGTCGGCGTGCAAGAGAATACATATGAGACTGAGTAATCTGTTCTGACATTCTCTCTGAGTACGGCATCAGCAACAAGATGGCGCCTCTGGAGTTGGTCAGTCCTGCACAAAACATTGTTCAGAGGTGTTCAGTGGTCTCTGCACACTTTGTCCTCCACAGACACTTATCCACAGTGTTCACAAAGCAGGGTACCTCCTTGTAATTGAAATGTCATGGATATTTATCACAGATGAATCAAACATCTCAGCACAAGCCACATAATCAGGATAATTAAAGTTCTACAGCATGTCATTGCATTAAACACAATGAACGATTGGATGGTTATAAATATGTGAGTAGTTACCTTTATTCTCTTGAGCTGTTTCAAACTGAATTAAACAGCTGTGAACATGTGACAGAAGCAAATAAATCAACGCACATTAATGTCCATGAGAAGTTAGTGTTTTACACTGTTGCTGCTTTTATTGAAGGGACTGAAAGCTCCTTGTTTTGGTATCCTAAAAATTGTATGGGTCCAGTTGTGTCTTTGTATGAAATGTATTTTATTTATTTTTATTAAATGAACGTGAGAAAGGTGCATGTGTTATTGTGATGTTTGCAGTTTGTCCCCTACATAGTCGCTTTCTACCAAAGGCTTCACAGCTGATGGGAACAAAAATCAGGCAGAACCGCGGTCACTCTCCGTCCCAGCCTCTCTCGCCGCTCCTCCCTCACTCTCTCCTTGCGCACCACACAGGGAAGCTGCCTCCAGGACAGCAAACATCGCCGCAACACCCGTCTGAAGTGCAAACAGATGGAGGGACAGACGGGAACAGAGCAAATGAGCAATAAGAAAGTGAATTATTGGGACCAACACCTAGGGCTAATGAGTTTTCACATGATGTCACAGGGGGCTTATTGACAGTGGCAGCTGGGCAGCCGGTGGGAATTCACCTGCAGGCTGTGGTCATTTAGCTGACCTAACCTGAGAAGCTGAAGTTTATAAGCACACATATTTTGTGTCAATGACGGGGACAACATTAAGTCAGACCAGTGCTGTGACAATCATTATTTTTTCCACAGTAGGAAACAGAAGGCCACCTAATAATGCTGCTATTAAGCATAACCATAACCAAAATGTGTTTGCTTATTTACATTGTAAAATTTGTAGGAGGAAGCAATTTTGCAAAACTATTTAAATGCAAATTGGTAAAGTTCTCAAAGAGTAACCAAACCGACTCTTGTTTTGGCCATGCTGGCAGTGTGGCTCTAGGGATGACAATGGTCTATCTGTGCATCACTTGTGTTCAGACTAAATTTTCTCAACAACTATGGGGTGGAGTGTCATCACATTTTGTTTACGTACCCATAGTGCCCTTGTACTTTTCCTTTAGTGCCATCAGCAGGTCAAAGTTTCTACTTGTCCAGTAAATTATCTCAACTTCAACAAGGCGGATTGGCAAAATTGACATTCACAGTTCCAAGAGGATAATTTCTTATAACTTCAATGGTCCTCTGAATTTTCCTCTCCTGCCACTGTGGTTTTAAAGGAATGCGTCACCCCAAATTACTCATTTTTACATAAATGACTTGAAAACTTAGTTTTTCTCACATGCCATTCCATGCTAAACCATGGTAAACCAAGAATAAAATAACTGAGAAGATTCTTGATGAATTGAAGTCATTGGGGTCCACCTTAAACAACAGCAAAACTATATCAAAACATCCATTTACACACTTGCACAACTCGTGCAGTATAATCCAAGTCTTGTTTATCCAGTCGTATGCTCAGTACCTCCCAAACAGTCAGCCCTTTCTGGTGGCGAAGTGAACTGAAAGTGAAACTTCCCAATGCTCTCTTCAAAGCCAGACTTAATTGACTTTGTTGTTTTAACAGGTTAGTTCTGATTCACCACAGTCACACAATAACACAAACAAGGGAGGTGCTAGACCAGAAGCTCTCGTGTTCATCCATCCATCCATTTTCAACTGCTTATCTGGAGTTGGGTCGTGGGGGCAGCAGGCCAAGCAAAATGTTCCCGACGTATCTCTCCCCAACAACGCTCCTCCTGGGAAACCCTGAGGTGTTCCCAGGCCAGATGAGCTATGCAATCCCTCCAGCGTTTTCTGGGTCTGCCCCGGGGCCTCGTACCAGTGGGACGAGTCCGGAATACCTCTAACAGGAGGCGCCCAGGAGGCATCCTGATCAGATGCCCATATCACTTCAACTGACCGCTTTCGACGTGAAGGAGCAGCGGCTCTACTCCGAGCTCGCTCCGGATGTCCGAGCTCCTTATCCTATCTCTAAGGCTGAGCCCAGCCACTGCACAGAGGAAACTCATTTTGGCCGCTTGTATCTGCGATCTCATTCTTTCAGTCACTACCCAGAGCTCATAACCATGGGTGAGAGTTGGGACGTAGATGGACCAGTACATGGAAAGCTTTGCCTTCTGACTAAGCTCTCTTTTCACCACGATGGTCCGGCACAGTGCCAGCATCACTGCAGATGCCGCACCAAGCCGCCAGTCCATCTCATGCTCCATTCTACCATTGCTTGTGAACAAGACCCCGAGATACTTGGGCTTCCTTGCTGGGGGCTGTGGCTCACTCCCAACCTGGAGGGGCAATCCACTGTTTTCCAACTCTCATGTTCAGCAAAGTATGATGACTGTTTTTGTCAATAGAATCTGACTTTGAAGAGAGCATTGGTAAGAATCACTTTCAGTTCACTTCGCCATCAGACAGAGCCGTCTGTTTGGGAAGTATTCAGCATACGACTGGGTAAACAAGACTCGGATTATACTACACGAGTTGTGTTGAAGTCTGTAAACAGATGTTTGATATAGTTTTGCTGTTGTTAAACATGGACCCCTATGACTTCAATTCATCAAAAATTGAATCAGTTTTTGGATTCTTGGTCAGCAGAGGCATGTAAGAAAAAGTTTTCACCACAAATTCAACGTAACGTGGGGTGAGTAATTAATAAACAAATGGGGTGAAGTATTGCTTTCATGTAAAATGTCTCCACGACTTTAAGCTAGAAAAAGAGTATTACTGCAGAAAATACTGTTTATTTTTAACGACCCAGGGCTAGAGACCAGTCAGGCTATGAACACTCGACAGGAGCAGCAAAACACCACAACTGAGTCCATTAATCATAATAAGAGACATTTACAGCTGACAGCAGATTTAAGGCACTTCACTGGAGCTAAAGAGATCATGGTTTATAATCTAATGTACAGACAGCTGCAGTGGACAACTCCCTGTAAAAGACAATGGACCGCAAAAGCTCTTATATTTGGTAAATGTTCAAGAACTGCTTCTGCTCAAAAATTTATTTTCCAGTGGGTAACCTTTATGATAAAGTCTCATCTTTCTTCATAGCATGGGCCTCTAAATGTCTACAAAGTCTGATACACATTCAAGGTATTGTGGTTTTCCTGGCACACTGTAACCAAACTGCTCTGATACCACCTTTCAACTTGTAATTAAACAAGCTGTTAAATTTAATTTTACACCCTGTTAGTTGGTTGTGCTACAGAGGAAACAACCCGCAGCATCCACACAATGAACATATGGGGAAAGTCATGGGAAGCCGACCTGTTATTGTGCTCCTGAGCCAGCTCCTGACGGTCCCACTCCACCAGCCTCTCCTGGGTCACGTGGTCCAGCAGTGCCAGCAGAAACCTCCTCAGAGTACGAGTGCGATAGAAACGCTCAGCTCTCTCCTCTTGGATCATCCGCCAGTCCTTTAGCTGAAATGGAGGACACATGCACAGAGATGGGGACATTTAGTGCTGCTTATTGGCACTCAACCCATCTTTTAGCAGTAAAACCAACAATGAAACAAGTTACTCTGTGTGTTAAAATAATGAGGATGGCACTAGCTTAAACAAGAAGTAGAAAATGGTCAAAACTTTCTTTTCTTTAAGGACTGAAAACATGATTGAGTGCAGGTAGAAGAGGAGATTAGGAAAAGGTGGTGCTCTAGGTCACTGGCAGAAGATGGGGAGACTGCAATCCTGATTGAGTAACTGTTTGTGTGTGTGTGTGTGTGTGTGTGGGAGTATATACACACTCTTTTCCAGCAGCTTAAGCCCCTCCGAAGCAAGAAGTGCTGGTGCAGTTGGTCAGCAGAAGCTTCTTTCTCAGACAGGGACTCTCTTGCTGATTCCTGCCAGCCTAGTGTGCACCGCCTCAGGAGGGAGAGATTGTGATGATTCTCGGCCAGCTGGCGGGGATTGAAAAGAAAAGCGCTGAGGCATCCAAACTCAATCATACGTGCAGGGTTGAAACAATGGAGCACTATGAAATGATGAAGCGCCTGCATCTCACATTTAACAAAGAGGGTTTATATCTAGCTGTGAAACATGTATACACAAGAGTTTTCGTGTGATGCTGCGCTACGAGAGGAGGATGTTGAAGATGAAGAGAATGTACAAAGTTGTCACATGCTTTTGTTTGGAGATTTTCCCCTCTCCCTTGCTGAGCATGTGTGTGTCCAGGCTTTTTGTGTGCATGTCCAGGAGTGTAAGTGTGTTACTGGGTGGTGGGTTTATGTGTGTTTTGTGGCTTTTTAGCTGCAGAGGGAGTATTTTTACCACAAGGCCCAGTCTATTTAATGTGTTAAAGTGGGTTGCCTGTGGATACGCAGCGTGTCGTTTGCGATGCTTCATCGTAATAATAATAACCAGCTCTATATAGCACTTCTAAAAATCAAAGTGCTATCCAATCGGGGAAAATGCAATACCAATGGACAGATATTAATAAAAAGGAATGACAAATTATCCCAGCAACAGGGATAATAAATACAGAATAAATAAATGAATACAAAAATCAGCCAAGAAAAAAGGAGAAATAGATGAAGAGCCAACTCATTATGGCAGTTTTAAGAAGTTATTTATACTAATAGTTAAAAAAGGCTGTGTTAGCTGTGTCTTAACAGTTCTACCTCTTCAGTTAATGCCACTGACAAGACAACAATAAAGCCTGTATAATCTTAAATAGCTAAAATCTAAGGCAGATTAGTCTTTGTAGTCTTCGTCAGATGGATGAAAAATAACTAAAGAAGCTTTTTTAGTATGAGACCATTGGGAAGCTTTATGTCCACCAGCAGCCCATGAGCCATAAAAACATCCACCCACTTGTAAAGATCTGAATGATGAAAAGCCTTTCATAGACACACATAGCCTTTAAGCAACTGCCTTTAAGTCAGAAAGCAGATGTGCCGCACAGTGTTGATGTTTTTAAAAGCAAACTCAAGACCTACCTGACTTTTATTTGAGCTGTCTTTTATTTTATTGTATTATCATTTATTATATATATTATTATTATTTCATTTTATCTTATTTTTTAAATTTTGTATTTATGATTATTGTGTATTTTTATTAATCAATTTTTTTTAGCTGGCATATTCTTCTTTTTTTTTTTTTTTAAAGATATTTTTTGGGCCATTTTGCCTTTAATGGACAGGACAGGTAAGTGTGAAGGGGGGAGAGAGAGAGGGGATGACATGCAGCAAAGGGCCACAGGCTGGATTCGAACCCGGGCCGCTGCAGCAACAACCTTGTACATGGGGTGCCTGCTCTACCACTAAGCCACCGACGCCCCAAGCTGGCATATTCTTCTACTTAGTTACTTATTTATTTATCTTCTTTATTCTGAGTTTTTATCCTGCCTCTGGTGTTTCCCCACTTATGAGAGGGAGGTAGAGGAGGAGAAATGCAGAGCAGCGGAAAATAAGAGGGAGGAGAAACGGCAGGAGAGAGAGATGAGATTCATATTTTATGATCGTTCCCAAAAACATGAGTCAGAATACAGGAAGCAGTGAGTGACACACAACAGGACTGTACTCTCATGACACACTGCAGAGTATTAAAATAATGTCACTTCTTTCTGTGTGTGTGTGTGTGTGTGTGTGTGTGTGTGAGTGCACTTTGTGTTGCAGTAAGTTTGTATGAAAAGAGTTATATAAATACAGTTTGACTGATGCACATGCAGTACTGTATGCAAGAGAGTCTATAAACAGGCTTTTTATTATTCAAGTCCATGGCATGGACCTGGATTTCGATTTACCCTCGTAGGTCAAAATGCCCTTTTAGTTATTATAACTCTGTTATGTGATAATGAAAAGCCTGGAGTGCTCCTCGCACGGCTTCCTGTTTAAATAGGTTTTAAAAATCAAGAGTGCCTCCTGGGTTCTTAAAGGGGTAAGAGTTAAGGGGATTTAGTGGCATCCAGCAGATTGCAACCAGCTAAAACTTCTCTTATGTGCTGAGTGTGGACTCACGTTTAAAACTCCTTCAGGATTCATTGTTCAGGAGGTTTTAACCAAGAGCCACATTATCCGCAGAGAACTTTTCCTCTCCAAAACAATCAGATCAGGTGATTAAAACAGGTAAAAACACTGGATAAAGCAGTGTCACATTACAAATCAGTGTTTCTCTGATGCAGTTTAGCATGTCAGAGAGGGGCTGCTAGCCCAGCACGTGCTAGTGTGTGCTCACCTTTTTCCTCTGATAACTTAAGATCCAGATGTTCAAGAGGTTTTTAACAGGAGCCGAATTATTCGCAGAGGTCTCTTCCTTCCCAAAACTAATAGACCAGGTGATTAAACCTGGTAAAAACACTGAGTAAAACCGTTTCATGTGAAAAAAATCTGTATTTTTCAGACACTGGTTGTCGGGGCTGCTAACTATGCCGACCAATGTGGAGACGTGGAAATGCAGTGACGCGAAAATGCCAGTGGCCCTATCTAGAGCCAGTGTTTGGTTTGTCTGTTCTAGACAACTGTACAAACATGATGGTGCAACATGGCGATCTCTGTAGAGGAGGACCAGCTCCCTATATACAGTGGTGTGAAAAAGTGTTTGCCCCCTTCCTGATTTCTTACTTTTTTGCATGTTTNGGAAAACATGCAAAAAAGTAAGAAATCAGGAAGGGGGCAAACACTTTTTCACACCACTGTAGATATAAGCAGCTTATTTGAGGTGATGATACACTAAAGAAAACATACTTTATTTATTATTATTTATTATGTAATATTCAATTTCTGCAGTATGTCCCCCTAAATCCTACTGGAGCTGGAGCACTGAGGGCAGGCTGACTTTGGCTGAAAGTACTTTGTATGTTGCGGTGATTCACCTGTATGTTAGCTTGTCTGAGCTGAATGAGGCGTTTCCATGGTGCCAGGCCTCGCCGTAGCAGCAAGTTTCTGTGGTAGTGTTGACGAGCCAGCTTCAGGAGCTCCTGCTGCCTCTTCAGTTGCCTCTGTTTCTCCTCTTCCCTCTGAACACACACACACACACACACACACACACACACACACACACACACACACAGAAAGAAGTGACATTATTTTAATACTCTGCAGTGTGTCATGAGAGTACAGTCCTGTTGTTTGTCACTCACTGCTTCCTGTATTCTGACTCATGTTTTGGGAACGGCCATAAAATATGAATCTCACCTCTTTTTCCTGCCTTTTCTCCTCCCTCTTCTTTTCCGCTGCTCTGCGTTTCTCCTCCTCTTCCTCCCTCTGCCTCTGTTCCTCGGCAGCTTTCATCTCAGCCTTAAAAGTTCAGTTAAATGTGTGTTTGTTTGACATTGTTTCAGACAATTACATTGTGCGTCTCATCCTACAAAGAACTAATCAACCTCTTACCAGTTTTTCCTCTTCCTTCTTTCTCTTGAGCTCCTCGATCCCCTTCCTTCTCTCCGCGCGTTCTCGTGCACGGGCCTCCATGGCTTTAAAGACAGGGAGAGGGTAGAGTTGAGAACACGGTATTCCTCTGTGGTACACCAGAGTATCAGGAGTGAATATATGGATGTTTTTAAATGCCTTCACATTCTGCACACGTAACTAGAAGGAAAATGAGTTCTGCTGTTGCAGGACTTCTGACCTATAGGATTATACATATGGAAATGCTATGTCTGCATGTGTGTGATTCAGGGTCATGCAATTTTCTTGACAAAAGAGCTGGAAAATTTCATTTTGGAAGGATATGTAGCTGCTATGTATGTTCATATGTGTGACTTTGTGTGTGTTGTCTTAGCGAAGGACCTTGCAGACTGACCTGTAATGATTGGATGTGGGGATGTCTGGCGTGTGACAGCTTTCCTTTGAGGTGCACAGAGACTGTCAGGTTCTTCGGTAACTCTCGGCACCCTGCAACAGTAACAATCACAGCCAGAGGCATGGAAGCAAAGGCCCGTCATTACACTGTCTGTGCATTCACATCACCCTGATCCTTACTGGGGAAATTTTATTCAGACAAACTTGACAGACATGCGTCACTGTCCATAAATCTGTAAATGAATTTTAGTGTGAGGTAAAGTGCAGAACTTTTTGCTTATACTCAAAACCGAAATGTTCAAGGTTGCACAGACTTCTTGGAACGTGTATTTTATTTGCTATCACATAAATATATAATCACAAGAACCATGAATGTTCCAAACTTTTGCACGACCTCCTACTCCTCTGTTCTCTCTAAGCTTTAAAATCCCTCTGTAGCTTATCTGTTTCTTTCTCTCTGCTCCTATGTGACTTGTATTTAATAAGGAAAGCTATTAACAGATAATGACTTTTGCCCCGATTCAACCCAGTGTGGCTCCTGAAAACAATAAGTGTCTGTACTTTTCTAGACATTTGAGATATAAGTTTAAAAGGGTGTTATTTCTGCAAATATCCTTTCAACCCTGGTTTAATTACTGAGGTGTCCAATGACCTGGTAACATTAGTCTGCACTGTACAAAGAGTAGCAGTGGGCTAAACTAAGTGTTTGTTCATCTAAAGAGAGTTTTAGAGCTAACAGCACATTTGGGGCATGGAGGTATGGAGACAGTCTTACTTATAATGTAATTGTCCAGGGGGTTACAGTAGGCCAGGCTAAGAATCTATACACACACACACACACACACACACACACACACACACACACACACACACACACACACACTGTATTGTACTTGTTCACAGGACTGAACAGCCCTAATTAAGGATAACCTCCATATTCCTGCACTATTTTCTAACCTTGTACTATGAAATTGCTTAAAGGGACAGTTCATTCCAAAACTAAAGATGCATATTTTTCCTCTTACCTGTGGTGCTATTTATCAACTAGATTATGAGTGTTGGAGATATCAGAAGTAGAGATGTCTGCCTTCTCTTGAGTATAATAGAACTAGATGGCATTCAGCTTGTGGTGTTCAAAGTAATCCACAGACCTTGTTGTGAGCAGTTCCTACATGAAACTGCTCACAACAAGGTCTGTGGATTATCTTGAGTAACTGGGTCATGATTTCTGGAAAGAAACATTGATGTTGAGTTTTTTAAACAATTTTTTTTTGCGTTTGAGCACCACAAGTTGAGTGCCATCTAGTTCCATTATATTTGAGCGATGGCAGACATCTCCTCGCCTGGTATCTCTAACACTCACACCAAAACAAGCTAGATTGATAAATAGCACTACAGGGAAGAGGAAAAATATGTATATTTGATTTTGGGTTGAACTGTCCCTTTAAGACTCACTATAACTTTAGATGTACATCCAGACCCACTGGACCAACTTTTAAATGGTTTCATTTAGTGTAACAGTTACAAGTTTGCCTAATATACACTTAATGGTGATCACTTCCTGACCTAAACTAACTTTTTATTGTTCCTGAAAATTGAACCACTTTCTAAAAAGATACCGTTTATAAAAGGTTGATAAGATGTAACTAGTGGATTTATTAACACCTAAAAAGTTATTTACTGATGCCTTATAAATCCACTATGAGCCATTATAAAGAACAATGTTTGGGTTGCCAGGTTGTGTAGAATCTAGTCTTCTCTGGAATGTAGACCACCCCAATGGCCGATTAGAAATCTGGGGCCAGGTGCATTTAAGTTAAAATTTTCCTTTAAATCTGAATTAAGGTTGCACAAAACATCCTTAAATCTTCTCCTTAAGCTTAAGTTTTTTTCCTTATCTTGGTCTTGTACTTAAAGGGATAGTGCACCCAAAAATGAAAATTCAGCCATTATCTACTCACCCATATGCTGAGGGAGGCTCAGGTGAAGTTTTAGAGTCCTCACAACAATTGCAGACATGGCTTAGTTTATGGTGATAAATAATGAAAATAAAGGCATCCACAGAAGAGTGTTCCCAACCAGGAGAACCTGATGGATGCATTGTAAATTTGACCCGAGGTCAGTTTATGATTTGCCTCAACTTCTAAAGTTGGATCACTCAACATTCAGCCCCGTTACAATTAATGATTGCTCTGCGGTTTTATGGATCGGAATCTTTCCAATGAGTTATTGCCGAGGCATTTCATGTACACAAGTCAACGGTGTGCCACGTAATTCAACAGGTTTCAAACACCCTCATCCGTCTGCTGAACACTGTAGTGAAGTTTCTGTCCCAGCAAGAGAAAGATGAGATAGCAATAACAGGTAAGCTATCACAAGCGCAAGCAAACAATGGTCTCCATGGAAACAGGAGAATTGTACTGCTGTAAAATCTTTTAGTGCAAATGCCTAAACATTAGCAAGAGAGATTTTTCACAAACTGGCAACCTATAAGTTGTTCTTATTAGACTGACTAATGAGGTGGTAGTAAAAGGTTTATTTACCATTAACAAAGCCATTAGTTCCAGTTCATAAAACCTTTATGATTAATGGCATATGAACGAGTGTTGAATCCATGAGCCTACCTCTGCTCTCTGGGGTCAGAGTTATTTTTCTTTGGTCTGGAGCCTCTCACCACTGATAGCTGGGTGAGCTGTGCAGTTTTCTCCATTTCCAGCTCCAGTCCCATCACGCTCTGCTCCTCCTTCAGCTGGGCTATCTGATCTTGCTGCTCTTTCAGCAGCTTCCTCTGCTGAGCGATGATCTGCTGCTGGACAGCGTGTCTGTTCTCAAACCTGCCGCCTGGCGAAGCTGCCCTTTTTGAACAGGTAAAGCTGCCGCCCTCACCTCTCTGCTGTGCCCTGTGGAGCTCAGCGGCAGTCGGTGCTGCATGGCGTTGGGTCACCTGCCATGGCTGAGTGGGCTGGGCCACAGCAACCACAGGAGTCTGATGTACTGCAGACGCGTCGGGGGCTACAGTGGTTGACCTACAGAGATCTTCCTACAGAGAACAGCAGATATGAAGATGGTGTCACATATGAAAAAATCATCTATGTCTACAAAAAAGTTTTAGGGGAATAACAAGGAAAGTATCCAGTGCAATTTAAACTTTACTGAGCTCCAGATATCCTGATATATAAGCAGCAGGGGCCTGATATGGCCTCTTTATTGACCCCTCCACCGTGAACTCCAGCAACTCAAACCTCATCTCCTGTTCTGTTTTTTCCGTCCCTCGAGCTCTGTTCCACTATCCTACACCTTGTAACATCTGCTCTATGCCTTCCCGTCCCTTATAGTTGCTCTGCTCCTTCTTTCCTCCTCTCAGTCTCCAGAGTTGTGAATATTTCAGCAGGAAAAGTTTTTCTCCCTGGTTGACTACCTCAGAAAGGTTCAGGTCACCCCATGCAAGGAGCAGATTTGGAAAACTATTCTTATTCAACCTAAGTCCCAAACTTATTTGTTGCCTCAGTGATTTTAGCCTTTTGCATCATCTGCCAAGGATAGGGCTGATGTTTTAGTCATGATCTCACTAAAAACGTGATTTGTCAAGTTGTTTTCAGTGGGAAGACATTTGAATTAATCCCTTTGCATTGTTGCTGATGATATGGAGATATGTGAGTGCACCTCTCACCTTTCTCTTGGTCTCAGGTTGGTTAGACGCCTCAGGTGGAGCCATGATTGGCTGATAAGTTTGGGTCTCTCTGGGTTTGAGCTTGCCTGTTGTTGCAGCATTGATTAAGGCAGCCATCTTGCGCCGGGTCTCCTGCTGCTGAGCCAAAAGCTCTCGCTGCTCCTTCTCCATCCGACACCATAGCCGCCACTCATCCAGACATCGCCGTAGCAACCGTCTTCGGTCGCTCTCCACAGCCAGCTGGCGTTGTCTGAAGGAGGGAACAGATGTGGTCCTATTTTTAAACCTCAATTAATGCTTGTCTATCAGTGAGTGTCTTCTAGAAATACTGTCATAATTAATGGTCTAATATGAAATTTATGTTGTAATTCATATTGTGTCACTTGTGGTAAAAGGTAGGATTTGTACAATGATGGGTTCAGGACCCTTTAACATGACCTCTTTCAACTCTTGCCTGTTTTCAGCTCGCAGATCCGTCTCTGTTCTCGCCACCTCTCGCTGCTGATGTTCTGCCCACACCACTGCCCGCCATGCTCGCCATGCTCTCAGCTGGCGCTTCCAATCACAGAGAGCCATGGCCTTACCTAAACGTAGCCTTCGGTCCAACACCACTGAATACCATCCAGAGAAATGCTTCTGCAGACACTAAAACATGGACATAAATACATGTCAACACTCAGGCCCACAAGGTAGAGAATTTACATTTACATATTTGCTCTATCAACCTACAAACACACCCCCACACACAGCATGGGTACCGACCTTGAGGTTACCGATGTGAACCATGGTTTGAATTTTCTGTTCTTTATGAAGTCGCTCTGTGTCCTGCGGCTGCTGTTTTGTGGGAAGTGGAGGAGCTGACTGGAGGCTTCTGGCTGCCTTTTGCCCCTCCACTCTCTCCCTTTCCCTGTGGAATACACATACTTTACATATACATGATCTACCAGGGCCCTGTAAAGAATGGCAAGCATCCCAAAAAGTTGCAGTGAATACATATATATTGTATATTGCATATATTGCAAGAACATATACTGAAGAAATAACTCACAAGTTTTTCCATAAGCAGGCCTGTCCACAAAAAGGGCAGGGCCCCTGAAAAAGTCCAGTTTTTTTATGCGTTTTTTCTTTGTTTTGTTTTGCAATGGTTGCATTCAAAAAAGAAAGACGAAAAAAAAAAAAAAAAAATCAGGAGAGGGGGTTTTCATTATGAAACAGGGTGCAATTTACCAAAACAACAATAAATACAGTGTTTATGGTTTTAATAAGTATGGTGAATATTTTGGTTTAAGATAAAATATTAAGGATAAACATGATTATTGTTGGCCGCCATAAATGCCCCCTAGTGGGTGGGCCCCAGAAGTATTTCCCCTTTATAGCACTGTATGCACGGCCCTGTTCATAAGTGCACACCATATTTCCTGGTATCGACCCAATCATTTTTTTCTTAAAGCACTGCTGGACCTCACAGAGCCGTAAGCATGGCTGTAGATGAATATTCTTCGTGGTATAATAAACATTAAGCACAGTGTTAGTTCAGGCAGGACATGATGTCAAGCTCAGCTCACATCCCAGCTACATCAGCTGATCTCAAACAGCCAATCAACTGATGGAGCAGCTGATTGATGGAAGGGAGTCAGCTGATAGATCACATGATTCCTTTCTATGCAACCAATTGGCATATCTCATTCAGGGCGCCCTATTGAAACTGCTCTGGCCTGCCTACTGTTGCTGCTTCCTCTGCAAGCCACTTTGCAACCCACCTCCACCCCAGCTCCTCCTTTTCATGTCCTGTCTGACTTATCAATGTCATTTCTGTTTGTCACTGATGCTGCTCTGTTCTGCTCCCTGCCTTAGGCTTTTCATGTAGGTGCGTGGAAGGGCAGGGAGGTTTGCTCTCTCAGCCTCAGGCTTTTCTTATTTGCACGTGGAAGGGCAGAGAGTTGTGCTCTCTCAGCCTTAGGGTTCCACATAGGTGCTTGGAAGAGGCTTTCTGCATATGCCTGAGGAAAGACAGAGAGGCCCCAGAACAGAGCCATACCGCCAAATATATTATCTGCAAATGGAAATTAAGTTTTCATTGACTAAAGTGTTCCTAACTGAACAAAGTTTGCATTGCATTGAGATTATTTTTCATTTTGAGTTACTTTGTAAGTCATTGCCAAACACTTATACATTACCAATACTTACTATACTACGACTACTACTACTACTAATATTAATAATGATAATAATTATCATTATCATCATCATCATCATCATCATCATCATAAACTTCATTCATGAAGCACTTTTCAATATGAAGTTACAAAGTGCTTTACTAGGATATGTAACATTGTAGGATTTAGGCAAATATAAGTTATACAGAGAGTAAACAAAAAAAGACAAGGAAAGAAAAGTAAAGAAACCAAAAGAAAATCCCATTAATCCATTACACCCACGTCTTACTTCTCTTCTCCCATTATTACACCAACACCATTCATAGTTTTGGACAAAAAAGTGTGTCGTTAATACTCCTCTTAATCTAACATTATGAGGAATATCAAATGGTCTCATTTTTGTTTCCGCATGGTGACAACCACTGGTTGCATTTAACAAAGGATGGTCATGATTGGAGTTACCTTAGGACAGAAAACCTTGGCTGGTACACATTTTTTGTGAGAGATTACACAGCAATGTTGACCGAGAGATTATGTACCCTCCACAGGGACACTTCTACAATACTTGTTAGGGTCAGGGAACTGGCCCACTTCCCAACAGGTTACCATTAATCCATTCAATCCACCAAAGGAAGGTGAAAGAGGTAAGATCACGTACGGTGCAATCAGACAGGAGACTGAGGGTTATTTTTGATAGCGACAATAAGCATTTCAGCACAGACCAGTAGATGGTGTGGATACTATACCTCTGTCGAACCAGCTGTTCCAGGCCTCTCCTCTCCTTCATCTGCCGGCGCAGTCTCACCATCTCCTGCTGCACCATCTCCTCCTGCCTACGTGCCTGCTGCTTCTTCCTCATCTCCTCCTCTCGCTCCCTTCTCTTTGCCTCCTCTCTGGCACCCCGCCGAGCCTCCCTCTCTCTCTGTTGCCTCTGCCTCTCAGTTTCCCGCTGGGCTCTGTTCTCGCGCACCTACAGTGGCAATTAGTGGAGCAAGTGTGAACACAACTTGGGTGCCCATTGTTCTGGCTGATTCTACTCACAGCGGTCACATCTCATATCTTGAGGAAATCACTGTAGTCACATACCTGCAGGTGTCGTGCTTCCATGGTGACAATTGGATCTCTGAACTTCTTCCTTGTTTGTCCAACATCCAGCGCCAGCTCCTCCATCACTCCAGAGTCTAACACCTCTCGCTCCATCAGGTCTTGAAGAAAGCTGTTAACAGTGCTGTGCTCTTCCTCCTCGGCCAGGCAGTTGTATAGATCTTTGCACAAGTGAGTGTGGGGAAAAAAGTGTTTCACAACTGGGGAGTTGTTTTAAAGGAACTGCACTGGTGATTTTATATTTATTTATATTTATTCCATTAATATTTGTGCTGAAAATGACTGCTGACCATTTTGAAAAGCATACAATAAATCTTAGATTGCTTTGCTGGCAGTTACTGGTTTCAGTTCATTTCACTATGACATGAAAGTCCTTGTGCTGTGACGAAACACTTGCTTGAGATAGTCCCCCAGGAGGACATACAGCTTTAATTTGAAGGAGTACATTGAATATGAGGAACAAAACATTTACTAGGAACAAGCCTTCTCAAGTATGGGGTGACTCGTGGATACCCACAGCACCCATTTTTATTCAGATATATTGACATGAGAGTTCAAGGGAACCCTTTGAAAATGGCCATGCCAGCTGTTCACTCAGGCAGTCTCTCAGGCACAGTCTCTTAAAGAGTAATATTGGCCTCAAATTATTTTTGCCCAGGTGGGGCCAGCAATTAAAGCAGCAGATCTATTACAGAAACCATTTAGATAACCATGAATATAATTGTTTAACTCTATAGCAGTGCAGTTATGAATTGATTTGGAAGTACATGGAAACTCAAGCATCTAAGATGTGGAAGTAACTTGTTGAAAATCATTGTATTTGCAAGTTATGTTGTAGGAAATAAAACCCAAATACCAAAAGATAGGACATTGTGAAGAGAAATGAAAATCTGGTTAACTCTTGGTTTTAAAAAAAATTGCAGTTTTGCATTCAACTCTAGCATCTTGTATTTTAGACTGTGAATGCACCACTAAGAAGAAAACTATAGCCTACTACCAGTATGTGTCATTGTAACTATGATACCTCAATGAGCGCGTTTACATGCACACTAATAAACCGATCATTATCTGATTTCTGGAGTTACCTGATTATTCAAGTGGTCATGTAAACAGCATAATCCAATAGGCTTTATCAGATAAAAGCCATTATCTGATTATGAGAAATCAGATAAACACACCTAGCTTTTTCCCCAATAGTCAGATTATTCGGTGCATGTATACCCTTTAATCTGGTTTCTTTCGGGTTTTGCTATTTTATACTCCCACTCCACTACATTTTAGAGGGAAATATTGTACTTTCTACTCCACTACGTTAATCTGACAGCTTTTGTTTCCTTTCAGATAAAGATTTTACATAAAATAATATATTTTTATATTCTCAGTGTTTAAATTGTCACTTTTATTTTATCTTACTTATATGTTATGCACTTTGTGTGACAAGTTTATATACAATACACTTGTATATTGCACTTTGCAGTACTTTTACTCCGAATCTACCCAAAGTATGTAAAATTGGCTCCACATTGATAAACTACACATTAGAATGCTCTCACATGTATTTGTTAATGATAAAAACAAACAGTACTGTAAGAATATAAGCTGTCAGCATGATGAGTGCTTTATTTTGCAAATATATGACTTGCGTACTTTTCGAGGTTTTTCAAGGATATGAGTACCTACTGTAACAGGAAGTTTGAGTTTTATGTCATGTACTTGAGGAGAAATCCAACTGAAGGACTGAATCATGTAAACCAGGTTTTTCTGATTATCAGTTTATTGAAGAGCATGTAAACGCATCAAATCGGATTATTATCATTACCTGATTATTCCCAGTTATCTGATTATTGTGCGCATGTAACCGTGCTCACTGATTTAGGGGGATTTAGGGGCATCTAGCAGTGAGAATTGCAGATTGCAACCAGCTGAAACTTCTCCAGAATTATCTTCTTCTCCAAAACACATGGACCCAATGATTTAAACTAGTAAAACACCTCATAAAGCAGTTTCATGTTAAAAAATCAGTGTTTTTGCAAAGCTCTCATCACTACGGAAGCCCATGCAAAAACATGAATGGCCCTTTCTAGAGCCAGTGTTTGGTTTGTCTGTTCTAGGTGACTGTGCAGTGCAACATAGCGTTCTGTGGAAATGAGGATCCGCTCGCTATGTAGATATAAATGGCTCATTCTAAGGTAGCGAAAACACAGCAACTCTTATTTTCAGATACACTGAAGAAGATGTACTTATTATAGTATATTCTATATCTGCCAATATTCCCCCTAATGTCCTACACACTGGACCTTTTACTTTGCCAAAATTACATTTTATGAATTCTTACTGGGATCTATATCTAATCTCAAGCATGTTTAATATCCCTGTAAGTACATCTTCACAATCAAATCAGTGAGTACCTGGAAAACCAGGAAGATTTTTACTCAGAGGAAGCTTCTCTTTTGCAGGAACGCCCTGATCACATTCCCACAGTTACACACATATACACCTGAAAGCTGCCCAGTACAACCACAGTCTGATCTGCTGGCCACTGAGCAGCTCCACTGCAGCGGTTTGGGTTAAGGGCCTTGCTCAAGAGCACCACAGTGGTGCTGAAGGTCTGGGGATTGAACCAGCAACCTCCTATTCACAAGCTTGCTTCTTTAACTTTTAGGCCACCACTGCCAAAAATGATCGATACAGATGAAATAATTTGTGGTTAATGGTCTAAAAAGTACTGGTATGGTCTGTAACTCTAATTAAATTAATTTGTTTTATTCGTCATTTTGGCTCACCATTCCCATTATGGCCAGGGAATCTGACCTGGTCCTCATATCTGTCATTGATACAAAGAGGCTCAAGTTAGTTGGAGGGGTAACATAGTTTTCGTCCTTGCCCATACCATCAAAGTTGCTGTAGTCAAGGGCGGCAGGCTGAGCACTTCCCAGTGCAGCAGGGCTTCTCCTCTCACCGGAGCACATCAGGTCATCTTCTTCCTCAACCTCCAGCTCCAGCCGCAACTTACTGCTCAGCCAATCACAAAGGAGAGCCTGAGCTGCAAGAAGCAACCACCCAAATATTACTGCTCAGCCTGAGGCTGCTGCACTCACGGCTCAACTCTATTATATAGGTAACACTTCTCCAGAGACACTTCTATCTTTTTATATATGGGCTGACCTACCTTCACTATAAGCATCATCATGATCTCTTAACTGCTCAGAGCTTTGCAATGGTACAGCCAGGCTGTTGGTTCGTGACTGAGGTTTCTTGTGGGAGAGGACTTCAGATACAGCAAACTCAGAGGCCACCTCCACACGCTGGGGACAAGGAATAAGACTAATGATTGTTTTCATTATCAGTCAATCTGATGATTATTCAGTTGTTTAGTTTATCAGTACAGTTTGCCATCTTCAAATTGCTTATTTTGACCACCAACAATCCAAAACCCAGTTTACAGTGATACAAAAAATGCACATAGGGTCCTCTTACCTTCCTCCACTGATCGATATCACCATTCTTGACATGCATCTGTTATTGAAAGAAAAATAATGTCAAGTGTAAGATACAATTTGCAAGAGAAAACACTAGTCTCAGGGTGAACTTTGCCTGTTTAAAAATGCCCAGTCAAGCTCTCACACACCTTGAGCTGTGGGCACAGCGTGCAAATTGAGGGCTGAGCCAGTGCCTGATGTCTGCGGATTATTTCACAGGAAAGCTTAGCCACAGCAGATTACTTCAAAAATCATTTCCCAGGCGTCCAAAAGTCGGTGCTTTACTCGCAGCGATTCAGCTATCTGTGTCCCAGGCAGCAGACATATGAGGCTGCAGGCATGTGAATATCTGATAGGGCAATCTGTGACATTTTTTTTAAAACCTTCCCCTGACATGAGCCATGCATTTATCCATGGTATTTGTACTGATTCATTAATAAATCCAATGCGACCCTCTTTACAATTATGTTTTATCTCTTTAGGGGATTTGACAATCCTGGCGAAAGGGTGTAAAAAGTGAAAATAGATTGAAAAATATTATATGTATGAGGTAGTGTTGAAGTGAGCTTCAATTTATTATCAATAATAGTCAGCCACAGTTTAATCCCTTTTTTCCAATTAGATGAAAAACCACATACCTTTCACTTTAACATTAATCTAAAAACTACGCTTACCTTGTCTGCAGATGTTTTACTCTTGCCGTGGCTCCTCCACCTAAACAGGTGAGGGTTGTGACCTGGAAATGTCATCATGTGTTAAATTATATTAGTCTTTTACATCATTACATTGTCCTCTCCGACCAACAGCCACAAAAGACGACTACTGTACTATGTTTAAATCGACAAAGTGTTCAGAAGTTGCCACAAAGAGCTCTCACAAAACACAAGTCATGTACACATTACTGCTATCGATTTGTATCACAAAGGATTCTGGGTAATGTAGTAAATTAACAATTTTTCTAAGCTAAATCTACCGTCAACGAAGCATTTTTGGACTACATAGCCCAGTACACTTTTTTGTAGTTCTTGATAACCATAGCAACGCTGCTCACTTGCCTAGGCTCATCAACAGTCGCTGCGACAAATAGCACCGTGCCTCCTTTTTCGATTAAAACACCAATTTATAGTGTTGTCCGCTATACAGACATTTAAATAAAAAGGGTTATTGGGCTTCTTTAGTTTTACTTCAAAGTTTTATTACATTTTACACGCAAATTGGAGTTGTCAAAGTACCGCCGCGGCCGGTGATGACGACATATTTCGTCGACTTGTAGTTCCTGTCAGGCAGTGAGTGTTGTTGGTAAGCGAATGAAAGATGCTCTTGAAGTAATATTTAGATCATTCAAACAAGCACAGCTGTAAGTGCGTAGGTTTATTTGACATACTTTAAGAGGAATAAGCATCTCAACTCGCCGGAAACTTGTTTAAAGCCGTAACACGTGAGTGGTTAAGCTAGCTAGCTACGTGGCTACTTCACGTGTGTGTTGCTAACGGTAGCTAACCGGCATCGCTGTCATTCAAACTCGTTGTGGTTTCGGTGTCTGTGCATTAGTGTGTATCAGCGGATCTTTAAGAGGCGAGTGCAGCTCGTATGGCTGGCAGTAGGATGAAGCTGGAGCTGTGCCGTGTGGTTCAGGGAAGCAGTCGGCTGGGTGTCCTGAAGGGGCTCGGCAGGACGGGACAGCACTCTTTGGAAGTCCCGGGGTGTCTGCTGCACACACATTTAGGCACAGTGCCCCACCTCACCCAGGACACACTGCACACCCTGAGCAACCTCCCCTCTGTCACCCAGGTCACCCTCTCCAATCTGTAAGATATACTCATCACACACACACATGCGCACACACTAAACTCTGAAATCTAACTATTTTTCCTCTCTCTCAAGAGCAGAGCACCAGGAAGTGTTGGAGGAGTTTAAGGATGGATTCAGGAAGTTTGCAGGTACTTTTGATACATCACATTTTTAATCTTGCTCTCTCCTCCCTCAGTACTGCTTATATTCCAAAGAGCAGGAGAAGAGTGGAGAAGATAAATTGGGACAGTATTGATTAGACATAAATTCTGATGACTCCCAGTGTATTCAGATGTATTTATAAAGAGGTAATCCATCATCAGCTTTTAACAAACTGGAAATCATGAAGAGTTGTATTTATAATAATGCAGTACAGCATTATTTACAGCTATCTGGCACCAAACTGACCATGCATCTTAAATACACTGAACAAAAATATAAACGCAACACTTTTGTTTTTGCTCCCATTTTTCATGAGCTGAACTCAAAGATCTAAAACATTTTCTATATACACAAATCTCACAAATTCACAAATCTGTCTAAATCTGTGTTAGTGCTCTCCTTTGCCGAGATAATCCATTCCACCTCACAGGTGTGGCATATCAAGATGCTGATTAGACAGCATGATTATTGCACAGGTGTGTCTTAGGCTGGCCACAATAAAAGGCCACTCTGAAATGTGCAGTTTTGCTTTATTGGGGGGGTCAGAAAACCAGTCAGTATCTGGTGTGACCACCATTTGCCTCACGCAGTGCAACACATCTCCTTCGCATAGAGTTGATCGGGTTGTTGATTGTGGCCTGTGGAATGTTGGTCCACTCCTCCATAACCCCACTGCCACCATGGGCCACTCAATCCACAACGTTGACATCAGCAAACTGCTCACCCACACAACGCCCCACACGCTGTCTGCCATCTGCCCTGAACAGTGAAAACCGGGATTCATCCGTGAAGAGAACACCTCTCCAATGTGCCAGACGCCATCGAATGTGAGCATTTGCCCACTCAAGTCGGTTACGACGACGAACTGCAGTCAGGTCGAGACCCCGATGAGGACGACGAGCATGCAGATGAGCTTCCCTGAGGCGGTTTCTGACAGTTTGTGCAGAAATTCTTTGGTTATGCAAACCGATTGTTGCAGCAGCTGTCCGGGTGGCTGGTCTCAGACGATCTTGGAGGTGAACATGCTGGATATGGAGGTCCTGGGCTTGTGTGGTTACACGTGGTCTGCGGTTGTGAGGCCGGTTGGATGTACTGCCAAATTGTCTGAAACGCCTTTGGAGATGGCTTATGGTAGAGAAATGAACATTCAATTCACGGGGAACAGCTCTGGTGGACATTCCTGCAGTCAGCATGCCAATTGCATGCTCCCTCAAAACTTGCGACATCTGTGGCATTGTGCTGTGTGATAAAACTGAACATTTTACCATAGGTCAGCATCGATGCAGACCTACGGTAAGGAAATTACCCACAGTTCATAGCGTTGTGACGTCGAATACAGGGGTTGCCCTCGGAACACCGGAAGTGTTAAAAAAAAAAAAGGTAAACAAATAAACACAGTCGGCAGATCTGCAAACGGTAACGATATAGATATAGATATAAGGTAGATATCACTATATCACTTACAGCACTTTTGATGCTAGTTTAGAAAAAACATGCATATGGTAAAAACACAGTAAATTCATTATTTCAAACTTACCTCTTGCCCATTTGCAACACAAATGGACAAATGGTCTTTTGTGTATATAGAAAATGTTTTAGATCTTTGAGTTCAGCTCATGAAAAATGGGAGCAAAAACAAAAGTGTTGCGTTTATATTTTTGTTCAGTGTATATACAGCAGCGTTAAAACGTTTTATGTATGGAAACTGATTTGTACTAAATAGTTGATATTACTTTATATGTGCAGGTAAAGGCAGTCAACTGCAAAAATAATATGGAGAGGTGTTACTAATTTGCAGATCTGGTACTTGTTATTGGTCAAAACATTGGACCAGATATTAGAAAAAATATTGTAGCACCTAGGATCGCATGATATGCAAAAAGAAATCATATTGCAATTATTTTGACAGATATTGCGATTTGAATTCTGATTTTAATGGGAATGTTTTTGTTTTTTTCTTCACACACACAAAAAAGATTAAAATGAGGATGATGTGATTTTTTTGTACCAAACAAGCATGTTCCCTTATGTCTGCAATATGATTTGTAGCCTGGAGCATCTCTGTCTCTTCATTTATGATGTTATGTTGTGACACATTTTACCTTTATTGAAAAATTGCAGCTCCTGTGAGTTGGATGTTGCACTTGAGCATATTGCGATTTTGATTAATTGTGCAGCCCTGGTAGCAGCATACGTCATTACAACAGTGGCCAGTCAGTGCTGAACTGCTGTTTTAAGCAAAGTGTGTTAATTTAAATAGTTTCATGGCATTTTCTGCTAAGATTTGACGTTTCTTCTCGACCTTGGAAAAAAAATGATAAAAACAACTCACCACATGGTTCACCCAGTCACTGTTCCATTCCTTTAGACTTTGAAGCAGCATGTATGAGATGATTTGAAATGAGCATTAACAGATCTTTAAAGAGGCTGTGTGTGTAAATATCTTCCTCAAAGTTGTCTTTTTCCCTCCCCTTTAAAGGAGCAATCAGTCTGTCTCTGCTGAAAAGCGTTGCATTTGAAGTGTGCTGTGTTTAGACTCTGTCCGTCCTTTGACTGAAGGAGTTTTGGTTGTCATCTAAAACACATCAGTCTCTAAAGCTGTCAAAACAACAAGTAATGTCATCTCTCTGCCAAAGATTAGGAGGCTGAGGAGCAAAGGACTGTTTGTTCAACTGTTTTGAATTAACCTTGGTGCTGTTGTGCCCCACTGTTATTGTTATTTAGCTCTCTACACTAGTCATATTTGAAATAGCAAAAACATTAGAAGAACGCCTGCTAGGCTCAAAATCCTTCAGTGGTGTGACTTGTTGATTGATGTAAATGTCATGCATACTTGATGAACAAATTTACTCTTAAGAGCTCGGGGTGTATGAACATTATTTGCACTGACTAGATTGAAAAGAATGGAGAAAATTGCCTCTAAATATGCAGTTGAGTTCAGCATTGAAAAGCTGATTAGCTCCATGAGCTTGACCAAAGCGTGGTGCCGCTCTGAGTAATATTTATATGAATGCCCCAGAAGAGTGACCCCATTCAGCTTTGCTGTAAAACAGTAGCTGTGGTACTAAGCCTTACCCTGCCTCAAGCAACTAAATTTAAAATTAGAAATGTAATCACTGTAGCGTCGCTTGCCGTAAACTGTCAGGGGATTACTACTGTGCTGTCTCTTCAGTCCCAGAAAGGAAGAGCAGTGATTGAATAATTAGAAATTGAATAATTAGAAATATTAACAGCATTTGCTGCTGTTCAGCCCTTTTGTTTTCCCACCTTTTGATCTTCTGCTGCAGCTGGGTTTGCTGATAAGGCCGCACCTCATTCCTCTCTGCCGCCTCGGAGCCGTCACATTAACATGCAGTAATGAAGCATCTCACTCCGTCACCTCGCTTTGTGCTCGGCCTATGCTGACTTTAACCCTTTGTCTGATTCTGTCCCCTGTGAGTGATAAGCATGGATTTTCATTTTGTGCTTTTTTTGCAGGTCTTCACGATACTGTGTTGTACTGCTCGCTTCACGACCCTGCGACCCCCTGCCCCACAGGTTACACTACTAACAAGGTGAGATTAAGCTTCTGCTCAAAGAAATAGTTCCACATTTTGGGAAATACACGTATTCTCTTTCATGCTGAGAGTTAGATTGGAAGATCAATACCACTTTCATATCTGTGCGCTAAATACGTAGCTGGAGCCATCAGCCTGTTAGCTTAGCATAAAGCCTGGAAAACGGGGAAGCAGCTTGCCTTGTTCTGTCTTAAGGCAGCAAAATCCTGTCATCACATCTGCGACTCAAGGTGTGAAGATGATGTAGTTTTATTATGGGTTAGTATCTGTTTCTTTACAGGTAGCAGTTGCTCGGCAACCAGTGTGGAGTATGACTTAGAGTTATCCACACTTAACATACAAACCCTATGTTTAACTACACTTTGTCGTTTTTGCACGTTGTTTTTTTGTAATTAGCAAGCTTTAGATTGCTGGAAAGTGGATTTTGTTACCTTGAGACAGAGCCAGGTTAGTTGTATACTCCTGTTTCCAGTCTTTACGCTAAGCTACGCTAACTAGGGATGCATGATATTGGGTTTTTGCCAATATCTGACATGCTGATATTTTCCAGCTAATTCCGGCCGATTGCCGATACTGATACTGATATATCCACATATTTTTTTTAAACCTAATTTCAGAGAACATCAAGTCTCTCCTGTAGTGGAATTAACACATTAACGAACGTTCTCTTTGGGCCAGTGCCGATGTTTTATTTTAAAGCCTCTGACTGCTGATACCTGTAATGTGCTGATATTGTTGTGTATTTTTACCACTAACCATCTACTGTGAGGTTGGTATCGATCTTCTCATCTAACTCTTGGCAGGAAAACGAATAAGCGATTTTTCCAAGATGCTGAACTCTTCAAAGAGAGGTTTATTTCACCAAAGTTGTTGTTTAATCTTGAGCATCTTTCCTCATAAAAGTGCCTTCTGTGGGTTGTTATTAGACGGTGTCAGTTTGGGGCAGCGGGGGACGGATAGAGCTGACCGTGGCCAAGTTCATGGCTCTCCAGAAGACCGTGCAGCCAGACTGGTACCAGAGCATGGCAGACGGAGAGACGTGGCAGAACAACACCTCTCGCAAAAGGGTTCGAAAGTCGGTGGATCGAACTCTTGCCCACTTGGATGAGTGTCTGCTGGTTCACCAAAAATCACAGGTACACACACGCATACACACAAGCAGCAGTCTAAACACCGTCGTTCTATTACATTTGTGAATTAGTCATGCACAGCACAAGCACACAGGACAAGGATTGATATTCAGTGTTTGTGTTGTTGCAGGGGCCACTGTGCTGCGGCTGGAAACACAGAGAGATTAGGTGGAATACATTATCAGAGTCGGAACATATGTTATCAGTAGGTGTGTAAGGGCTCAGCATCGAGCATGAATAATAAAACAAACTGTTCTTCTTTCTTTTATAAGCAGCAAAACGTTACCTCATTTCACGACAGAGAGAACAGAGTGAAGCTGATCCATACAAAGAGGTGCAGGAGAGCGTATACAGACACACACAGCACCTTAACTCAGCTTGGCTTTAGAGAAGATAATGTGTTTTCAAACTGCATTGCGTTAGTCCTAGAAAATGGGAAGTAGTTTATTGTATTTTATTTTGGTTGCATTAATCTGAAAGTGCCCATTTTCAGTTTTGTGTGTACATTTCGCCGCCTGTTTGTCTTGTAGATGTGCTTGTCTGAGTATTTTATTGCCTGGCTGGAAACCTAATTTACCTCTGAACATTAAATGTGTAAGTGTAAAATAATGTGAAGCAAAACAACCAATAGTGTACTGCAGGTAAGTCTAGATCAACTTTAAATGAGCTGCTTGATTGCTACCGAGCTGCATCTTTCCTCCTCTGTATGTGCAGTCAACTACAGGGAGTCATCAAAACCCAGATGGGCTCCAGTGAGAATAATAAGAGCATACCTGATCACATACCACGTGTGGTTAGAAAAAGATCTATGTTCTGATGGGTTTCAGTCTACATTTGATCTCTTTCTTCTTCTATTTCTCGCCCTCCTTTCTGTCTTTAATGGTTTCCTGCTGTCAGCTGTTTCATTACCAAACTCTCTGTCTTTGCCAGGAGTTGGAGGGAGTGGAGGTATTTGGGGTGGTGGAGGGAGGAGACATCCTGGACGAGAGGGTGCGCTCAGCCAGGGAGACAGCCAAGAGGCCTGTGGCAGGATTCTGCCTGGACGGACTTCAGACGGGCTCCATGGACCAGACCCTGAGGACGCAGCTCATCACTGCTGTGACCAAGGAGCTGCCAGAGGACAAACCCAGGTCAGCTTGTGACAGCTTGTGTCAGAAATGTGTTTATTGATTACAGTTGTAAGGGGAGATTTTTTTTCTCACTCATCATAAGCCCTTTATACACAGAGATTGAGTGATAGGGCTGCTATGAAGTCCCTTCTTTAGAGAGCTTTAAGGAGCTCCCAGACCTTATTGTTATTCCAATTTGCTGACATTTTCAGCCACTGTTTGTCTTTTTTTGAGTTAGCTCCTACCTGCCTGTAGCCGCTTTTTAAATCTCCTGGCGGTGGGTTGGAAAACGTTACACCCGTCCTGTCCATGGTCCCATCCTGCCAGCTGTCCCTTTTACACAGATGTCAAATTGGCACTGTTACCACATCCAATGCCAGCTTAAAGGCAAGACAACTCCCCATTCTTCTGTCGTACCACGAAGAACATAAAGGCAGAATAATAGCGCGACACTCCCGCCTTGAACAGGCAGTGTTAAAGAGGGTAGACACTCTTCCACAGTGTTTATTTGGAAAGTAGTCACTGAAAACATTAAATCAGCTGAAGCCAAACAAAAAGAGGTGCAGAGACAAACAGTTCCCTCTATGTTATGTATTATCTTGACGTCAGTCAGACATATGTAACATAAAAACATGCTTTGTAGTTGATCATCAGCGTAGAAACAGACTAAATGTTGGCATTGTACATTTTTGCAAACAACATTTACGTTACGTTTGCACATTGCTATGTAGCGGATTTTACGTAACAGCGCTGTGGTGAATGTTTGGTTGGGTTTAGGCACAAAACGAGACAAAACGCGAGACTAGCTGATGGCTAGTGGTGGTGCTAGTTCTCGAGTCTCGCACGAGTTGCCATGTAAACACAGCAGCATGCAGGGCAGGCTAACTGACCACGGTGAGAAATTATGCTATAAAAGTGGAGTAAATTACGTTTTGTCAAGTCAATTTTGCATGCAGCGGCTTCAGGGCACTTGGATTACGACGGATGAGCCGTTCTGACGCTTTTGAAATGCATTAGCAGAATTTTATTACATTTTCAAAATGTGGGTTCCATGCACTTCAAGTGTAGCTGTTATGCCGCCTAGCTGTTATCCTTCGATACCCCGAACGAGTTTTGTGGATTAAAAAACTACACTGGACTTCTTGTCGGCATGAGGGTCAGTAAGTACTCTATGTATTTTCATTCTAAAGTGGCCATTTCCTTTAACAGGCGGGAACCTAAACCTGGAGCCAGAGGGCAAAGTCTGAAATTCAGTGAACAGGGTGGCTGGCATCCGACAGGATGCTTTTAGCCTTCCTCCCCACCTGTCTGGTGTACAGATCAGAGAGTGTGGTCTGCTGTACCCCCAGAATCTTGCTACTCATGTCCACAGTTCTCGGCTGCCGATCCTTTTCGACAGATATTTGTTCTCAACAGTTGGAAAGCCGATCATCAGGGATGATCTGATGACACAAACACGCGAAACACTTTCGTTACGTGCAGCGGTGCAGTTGTAACAACTACTGGCTAGGGTTGGGTCGGTATGAGAAAAAAAAAAAAAAGGTCCAGTCAAGTCGGTAATGTGTTGCCATAGTGGCGCATTCTTTGATTTCGTCGAGACTAAATTGTCCGCCATTATCAACTCCCCGTAGCTATTAAACAAACTCCAGGCTAAAGTAGAGGTGCATGCGCACTCGCACCTCCTAGCTCAGTCCCCGCCCTACCCCCCTCTCTCTCTCCTGCTTGCTGTGCGCTTGGTGAAGAGGTGCTCACAGACTTGGGCGTACTATAAGCGGAGTGGACTACGTGTAAAAATGTCTGTGAAACTTCCCCGAACAGTCTTTTGTGTGACACTGGTGCGCGGAGCGGAGTCCGCGCGGTCGTGCTTTGCGCGCACAGCGCTTGCGGACGTCCACTTTTACCAGGCGGACCTCCGCGGTGTCCGCTCCGCGTACGTTCTGCCCGAGTATGCGGTCCGGTTGGTCTCAAAAAATAAAACCCGGTCCAAGACGGAGTACTGGACCGAATTGGTATTACCGAGAACTGACCCAACCCTACTACTGGCCTTAAAGTCCTCAAAAACCGCTTGAACTATTTGGAAACAATTTTATGTAGGAATCTTGTATCTGTGTTCTAACCGTCATCAACTGATTTTACAAGTAATGTTACTCCATTAATTTAAACACAAGATGTCAACTGTTACATCTGCCCCCACGTACAGGAGAATACATGTAACAGCATACTAGGTATGAGATGCATTTTATGAAACATAATTTGACACTTACATCTTAGAACAAAAATGTGCCTGAAGCCCTTCTTGTCTCAGCAGACACACTGCTGCTGGAAAATATCCTTGGCGAAACACAGTAATTGATTATTTCCTCAATTAAGTGCTTATCTTAAAGCGCCAGAATATAGTGAAAGTGTCAAAAGTGATGTCCGACTAACTTCCAATATCTAATATATTTAATTTACAATGATATTAAACAGAAAATAAGCAGAAAATCCTCATGTTGGAGACTCTGAAACTAGACAAGGTTTAAACTGGGAAAGAGCAACCAGCCATTCATATAAACAATTTTATACAATACAATTTTTATTAAATTGATTGGTGTTCTTGTTAAGTAAACAACAAACAAACCATTGCAGCAGTGTAGTTTAATGTGCAGTGACTGATTACGTTATGGTTGTCTTTGTACAAGATGGTGTGATTCAGAATCTTGAGCTGGCCCAGTTGGTGGGTCGTACTCAATCAGTTAATTATCCTGCTTGATTGATTACAAGTGAAAACCCAGCAGCTCTGCCGTACCCCCTTACACACACACACACACACACACACACACACACACACACACACACACACTGTCAGCAGTCATTATCTCAACTTTAAAGCATGGTACCAGTGTCAGTTAATCTTTATCCATTTTACTACTGTCCATGTTACGTTTATAGTTCTCCAATAGTTTTGTGTTGTCTGGCTGACAGTAAATTTTTTACAATCTAAAATTGAAAACGTCAAACTTCAGTTGAAACCGCTGAAACGGTCCTGGCTAACAGACACCTTGAACAAAAAAGACATTGATTTAAAATAAGTGACAGTGTAAAGGATTACAGTGCGGTTTAGACGTGGATGTTTCCCTGTGATATTGTCACATAACTGACAGCAAGGAGAGCATGATATAGTCTCGTATTGATTTTAAAACATATGAATGTATGGCTAAAACAGAAACTTAGTTTAGCAAATTTTTAATAATCTAACTTATAAACAGTATACAGTATGTATAGAGTTTGATGCTGTCTTCCATTTTACTTTTGTAATTGAATTAGAGCTGAAAGGATTAGTTATCAGGTAATTGTTTGTCATTTTTCCAGCAGAACGCACAGTTATTTTCTGCTTTCAGCTTCTTTAATGTGAGGATTTGCTGCTTCTCTCTTTTTTAAGTCATAATAATTTGAATGTCTTTGAGGTTTGAACCGTTGGTCGGACAACACAAGTCAATTTGAAGATTATCTAGCCAGTTTTTAATCCTGTGGAATGAAAATTGTACAATGATAAAATCCTTATTCTGGAGATATAATGACGCATTCACACTATTTGGTCCGCTTTAAACGAACCCTGGTCCGCTTCCATGGATAGATTGGTTCGTTTGGAATGGTGTGAACGCTCATTCGAACTCTGGTGCTGACCAAATGAGCAAACCCTGGTCCGCTTGAAAACTGGGGACTTGGTTCACTTGCAAGTGAACCCTGGTGCGGTTCGCTTACAGTGGGAAGTACAAATGGACTATCCAGCAAACCAAAGAGAGGAAGTGATGTAGAGCGCAGTGCATTTTGGTGTTTGGTGCCGGCTGAAGAGGATGGATTTCCGTTTTCCGTCCTGGCCAATCGATGAGCCGGGTTTTATTCTTCCTCATGCTTTTTTCCTTCCTGGTCAGTGGTTGTTTCGAGCAATACCGTCCCCAAACGAACAGCTGTTGTAACTGTGTGACGTTGTCCAGGCAGTTTGGTCCGCTTTAAAAAGTGCAGTGTGAAAGTGAACCGAACCAAATCAAGGTATGACATTTTTCGGCATCCCCCCTGAATGCGCCCTTAAAAGAGCCGTAGTGTCTCCAACTAGACCGACTAAACTTTCAGAGTAAAGTTTAAAGGTCAGACCTTCCCTAGATGCTGCTAATCCTCCAAACTACACAAGCCTGCAGCATTTCAGAGGCTTTTCACCAGAGACCGTCCCACTTGAGGGCTCCTCTCCTGGAGGCTCTGGCAGTGGCTCTAAGTTTGAGAGAGACAGCCCCAGAGGAGCGATAGTCTGTGTCCAGGAGCTGCCTGTGAGCTTTGCTTCGTTTGCTTGTGAACAAGCGCATCTCATATACCGTGCGACACCACCATCCCTGCTGGTATTTCCGGCTGCTGGGAGATGCTGCTTCCTACTGGAAAGTGAAGTGGAGTCATTACCACATGCTAAATTGGGCCTGACCTTGATGCCTGCAGGCAGGTAGTCAGAGGGAGGCTGTTAAGTGGAAGCACACGATGAGAACAAACACACAAGGGTGCTTATGTTGTAAGAGGGTAGAGAAATGCTGCTACTTATAGATGCTTGTATGCGTTACATTAATGTTAATGATTTATTTAATTTTTAATATCTGCTGTGTGTGACTCTCAGACTGCTGCAGGGTGTAGGGCGACCTGATGAGGTGCTGGCGTGCGTGGAGGCCGGCGTGGACCTGTTTGAGAGTTTCTTCCCGTTCCAGGTGACGGAGCGAGGCTGTGCTCTTTGCTTCAGCTTCGACATCTCCCCGGACCCAGAGCTGGCAGGTAGAGCGCCCCCTGCAGGTGTGGTGAAGAGCTGTAATGAAGAATAGTTTTGTTACAGCTTTTTGTTTTTTAAATTATGTCATTTATCTCAGACAAAGCTTAACCAAAGTAATGAAAGAAAGTGGTGTGTTAGTGTGATGACAGATATTGATCTAGTAATTTATATATGTGGTGCCTCTGCACCAAATAAGGCTGGGTATCACTATTCAATATCTTTAAGGTATCGACTGAAATAATACTTCTCGAGTCAAACGATACCTGCATTCAATCCTTTTTGTACCCACAGAGTTTCCTCAGATCCTTTAAAAGTCTTTAAAGGCATTAAATTCAATAATTTAAAAGTGAGCTAGTGAGCTGCCATTTCACACTGGACAACATAGAGGGGCATATTCAACGAAAAGTGGCTATTTAACCAAGACTTTTCAGGATGGCTCAAACCAGTAGCAGGGTGTCGGCAGGTCCTTAAAGAGTCTTAAAATGTCTTACATTAAAATCTATATATATTAGGCATTAAAAGTCATTAAATGGTCTTAAATTTGAGTTTTGTGAGGTCTTAATTGCCACACACATTTGATCTAATTTGATTTATCCATCTTTTAGTTACTTTTTGTCAAAATGTGTCAAGCTCCTCAGTGTGAAAGGCTGCATTTCTGATATTACAAATCTTTAAACCTACCATAGAATGTTATGCCTTTTGGCAAAATGTAGAGTAACCTGAATACCTCTAATAACCATATCCCTACATAAACCCACCTCTGCACTGGACCATCCATATACTACTAACCTTTATACTTACCTGTACTGCTTGAATACGGAAAATATGATTCATCCAAAAATCAGTCTTAAATTTGGTTGAAAATCATCTTGAAAAGGTCCTGAAAAACCTTAAATTTAAGAACCTGTCGACACCCTGGGTACAAGCCAAGGCAATGCAGGCTCTGTTTCTATCCTTGCCTTCGCATCTCGTCCACCCCCATCTGTGACACCAGCACCAGGTTCAGCAGCTACACATCTCTGAACAACATTCAGGTGTATGCCTACACAGAAAGCAGAGGTACTGTGGTGCCTGAACATGAACTATTCCGTGCTATGTTCCCAGACTCTAAAATTTGCCTTATCTATTTTTTCAGTTTTGGTTATTTTAAAATCGGTCTTGGGGCGTCGGTAGCTTAGTGGATAGAGCAGGCGCCCCATGTACAAGGCTGTTGCCGCAGCAGCCCGGGTTCGACTCCAGACTGTGGCCCTTTGCTGTATGTCATTCCCTTTCTCTCTCTCCTCCCTTTTACATTTGACTTTCCTATCAATTAAAGGCAAAACTGCCCCAAAAAAAATCTTAAATTTTTTTTAAAAAAAATCGGTCTTAAATTTCTTTCCGAATGGCATTAAAAAAAGTCTTAAATCTAACTTGCCTTAAGCTACTATTTTACTATTTGTATGGTTTTGCTTGGAGACAATCAGCACGAGCGCTCTTTGATTTACTGCAACGCGTGATTGGCTGACTACGGCAGAGGCTACAACCTATACAATCTGTGGTGCGCTGATTTGGCAGTTCAGAGTGCTGTTATGATCTGAAACAGTTTCATGTTGACATCCCACCACAGATAACGGACACAGACACACACATACTCCAGCATATAACTGACACTTGTTCTCTCTGTCTGTCTCTCATACACACACAAAGAGGCTACCAACAATGAGTTTGCTTCCATTCACACAATGGGTATCAAATGAGGTACAAAAAGAGGTATCTGATGAAGAACTCTGTTGGTTTTGGTATTATATTAAGGGTACTTGTATCATAATTTTCTGAACAATAGCACCAAACTAGGGATGCACCGAATATTCGGTAACCGAATATATTCGGCCGAATATTGCAAAAAAACACACATTCGGTATTCGGTGGAATAAGTGAAAAGCAAGGCCGAATAATAGCGGCGTGTTTTGATGACGCAATCAAACAGCGTGCGGTGACGGACAGAGTAAAATGTCGGCAGTGTGGCCATGGCGGCACACAGTATGTGGCTTATCAGAGGAGAAACGAGCCGTTTACATTTCTCTTTGTGGCAGGTAACGGTCCACAAACCTCACCGCACTTTAGGGACTGTTCTTTACTTATGAATGGACGTGTCAGGGGAGGAGGGTGGCTGGTTGAATTTTATTTTATTTATTTATTTTATTTTGATCCCCCCTATGTTAATCACTTATTGATGCTGTTTTTGAAGTATGAATAAGTCAATAAGTAATTTATTCTATTGAAATATCATTGATGTATTATAGAAAAGAGATTTATCTTTTTATAAATGACAAAAGGCACATCTGCCTCATTTTCGCTGTGGTATCCTGATACTACTCAGAACCGTGATACTTTCACTGGTATCATACCGTGGGTCCCAATTTTGGTACCGTGACAACACTAATCTGGAGGGGGTTCATCTGCAAAAACCAATGAAAAAACGGCATTCGGTACTCGGTATTCGGCCAAGCGTTTAATATTATTCGGCTTCGGCTTCGGCCACAAATTTTCATTTCGGTGCATCCCTACACCAAACTCCATTAATAAAACAGCTTCTATTGTTATAGTTAATGGTTGTACTTCTATTGTCTTTCTTACTGCAGCCTCAGTTTGATGTTGCAACATGAATCGAGCATATCAGTAGATGCAGATCAAGCTTGTTAACTCTCAGTCACTAACTTTGACAGCTGTCATCACCAAACATTCAGCATGTAAATCAAAGCACATAAAGGTTTAATTCCACATTTAAAAGAGGACAAGGAGAAAATTCTGCTCTGAAACAAAATAACCTTTTCGGGTAAAACAACCTTGCCCAAAGCCACAAAGTGAATGTTTTAAAGCGTGATGAAGTAAATTATCCCAAAGAGAAGAAAACCATTTGAAAAAAACATACTTTCTATTCAAGAGCGAGCGATATATGCCTGGAGCAAACTGACATGTCACAATGTAATTTGGGAGCTTGGGTGGGGGGTCTCTCTCTCTCGCGCCAGATGCATTTGGATTAAATGAAACCTTAATGAAATGAGATGGTGGTGAAGAACATGATTCCTCTCACCATGATAGTTTGCACAGCATCATTTCTGTTGCATAAAAGAGCAGCGAGGAAATATTTAATGTTGTAAATATGCAGAGATGTCACGAACAGTGTAGATTATAGGAGGGGCATTACTTTGATGTTATTAATGGCACAGAGTCAGAGATAATTAAAGATGGCCAATAATGACCCGAGCAGGCTTATGGTTAGTTCTATAGGAGGAGTCTGTGATGCTGAGTTGAAAGTACTCGCAGATATTCGTGGTACTTATACAGCTGTAAAGGGACCATTCGTCTCCCAGCAGAGAGAATTTTTCTCTAATTACACCATCTTTAACGAGACTTAAATGGTTCTGTGTACAGACTTCAGTGACTTCAGCAAATGAACGATTTCAGTTTGGTGAGAACAAGAACAGGGAAAAAAGTTTCCCTGCAGATGAGCAGATGAATTTATTTTGCATTATATTCAGAGATGGATCTCATGGCTATTAAAGTTATGTGTTTGTTTGTTTGTTTCTGTGTAGTGGCTGGTGCGTATTTTCTAGCCCCAGGTCGGTTCAAGTAATTGGGAAGAAAGGAATTCAGCTGGTGAAATGAAATCAATGGTGTATCCCTTAGCAGTAGGGCAACAATTAAGTCTGGGTCGTCATTCTGATTGTTGTCCCGAGGTGAAAGCTTAAGAAGTGTTATGACAAGAGGTGTGGGAAAACAGCGACTCGGCCCGCTGAGGACTTTGTGCTTCATTAAAAAGTTGCGTGAAACTCGTCTAACAGGCGAGGAGTGAAGTTCTGTATCCGGCAGCATCTAGTGTCAGACAGCACTAATCGATTCTGCACAGGAGCTTAATGGAGTCCAGTGGAGGTGAGAGCAGTGATGGTGTCAAATCTGAAGAGAAATTCTAATTTCACTCCCAGCCAATTACAAGGCCCCACAGGGCGGGTGTCAACCCCCTCACTTCGTAGTTAAGGCCCTTCTTGACACAGAAGTCCATATTCTACACTGTGCTGCTTCCTTCCTTCTTCCCTTCGCACCCTCTCAAAGTTTTCCTCCTTTTCCATCTTTAGAACTTAGTTATCATCATGTAATACTGCACTTCCTCCACCTATACTGCCCCAAAAAGCCAAACAGCTGTTAGTACGTATTCTAGTCGAAGTCGAGTGAAGACCAGAGTTTTTCCTCAATATAAAAAATTACTGTGCCACAGAAATGTGTCGTTTTTAGGGAACAAACAGCATTTGTAAATAATAGAAATAAGGTACAAACTAAACTGCAGCACTTTAAAACTTAAAAATAGTTTTAATGCTTCAGCATCTTAATAATAGAGTTTGTTAGCCCACTAGTTTCCAACCTGAGGGTCCTAAAGGCCATTAGGGGTTGCCAAAGCTTCACAGCTGGTCGGGAGGCCTTCTTAATTTTAAAGGGTATAAGAAAGCTTTTTATCTCAGCTTCTCATTCATTGCTGTGAAGAAAATTAAATGACATTGTTTTTTTAAAGTTTAGATTATTATTCGAGATACAAACATCAAATCATAAAAAATCTCACAGGTTAAAGGCACAGTGAAGACCTAAACACAAGGTACATTCACAGAGCCTTCACTCTCTGCTGAACAGCCTCGTCCTGCATTAGAAAAGTTAAAACAGTTAAAACAACCAAAGAGCTAATAGAACAATGTACACGCGTCAGGGAGAAGAACACAATTAATTTGTCAGAAGTATAAATGAATGTTAAAAATATTTTTAAAAAAAGCAAAAACACAAATATAATACAGAGAATCATATGAGAAGTTCCTAAAAAATATCAGGGAAATGTATCTTTGATGTTGTATTCACAAGAAATCTGTTTGAATATCCAAATCTCTTGTTTTAGACAAATTACCTGCATTTATTGTGTTCACTGTTGGGTTAATTATACAGTTTATTAGTTGTTTTGTACAGTTATACATGAATATAAATTGAAATTTCGATAAAATATGTCACTTAATCGTCATTTTGCTTGACCCGTTGCCTCCACGATGGATGTTTTTTTTTTTTTTTTTTAAATGAAGCACGGCACATGGCTTTTGTTTCTATGACAACAGTATCTTGACATTAATGTTAGCAAGGTAGCTACTGTGACCCTTTTTTAACATAGGGTTGACAACACACTTAACTCAAGTGTCCAATGCATACAATAAATACACATACATTTACCAGCAACACTCTGTGTGCGGCTGATCTGCTCCCACAAATGGGCTTTTCTGCCTTTGTTGTGACAGTTTCTGAGCTACATATAATACAGCTGGGGATGGACGGGAGCTAAAGGAGCGACAGTGACGACACCAGTGCCTTTTTGAACAAGACGTGCGCAGAGCGGCAGCACAAAACACCTGGAGCACTCTGAGAAAAGACGCTTGATGCAGTGCTTTTTCTCATGGCAGACACATGCGGCTACATACGATCTCTTCTTATTTGGAACATCAAAAAAAAAAAGATGCTGGCACTCAGTAAAAATGCTTTGGACACAGGCCCTAACGTAATCATGATGAAGAACGAAAAGCAACACCAGTGCTGTTAACCTGACTAGCCTAGCTTGTCAGAGAGGCAGTAGCCGCCGTCTCTGTATCCTCTGACTCCAGCTACCTTTAAATCACATGTTTAAATGCATTTAATTAAAGATTAATTAATGAAACTAGCTCATTTGTTCAAATGAAAAAGAAAAATGACGAGGAAGAGCACATTTTCTTTGTGGCTGTGTTTTCACTGCAGCCTTTAGATGTTCAACCATTGAGTGCAGCATCCAAAGAGTTTAACAGCCTGAAAGGCATAAAATTAAGGTTTACAACGATCACACAGTTTAAGTCCTCTTCAAACAATCTTTTCTCAACTTCACTATTTCTGTAATTACTGCTCTTTGCTTTTGTAAAGCAGAATTGCTCTTCAAGCGCAAGTCACTCCGTCCTTTACTTCTTATTAGCTTTGGTCAAGCCTCATTTTGTCCCCTTAAATATTCTTATCACCCCCCCTCAAGCTAATTTTCCTTTTATGCTTTGTTGTTGCACTGTTGCTCTTTGCTTCACCCATTTAAGTTTGTACTAAATCAATTTTTCCACTTTGTCCCTTTTCTCTTCCCCTCCTCTGTCTTTTTCATCTTCCTCACTGTAGTTATCACTTGTGTCTGTAATTGTTCTGTTACCCTCCTGTGAAAAACAACAGAGCTCTTGATAAAAACACGGCTCTTCATCCGCTCTGGTTACCTTTCCACTCATTAAATGAAGTGAAGTCACCTTGCAGTGAACACCCATCTGTGTAAAACAGACTTCGGTTGTCAGAACATAGCCAGTAAGTAATTATATTACAACATCTGAGAGAATATAGGACACCGCAGTGTTTAAAAGGGGTCAAGCTACAGTATGTGTTCCCGTTTTATTTTCGCCGGCGGGCTGATTGAGCGCTGTGTTTCTGTGTGTAGGTACGTATTTGCTGCCAAAGGATAAGATCATGGTGTGAATAGTTTTGGGGGTGTGCTGGTATTAACGAGATGCATGTATGCTTTGGCAGTGCTGGAGCTGGATGAAGAGCGGGGCACGGCGGGGGAGATGCAGCAGAATGGAGAAGTTAATCTTGATGATCAAATGCAAATGACATCCTTTGAGATCAATCTCAAAGACAAGAGGTTTGTGGCAGCTATAACAAAACCCCCCGAAGGGTTTCATAAGTAGCAGTGCTTGCAGAATCAAGAACACTTGATTTACATTTAGGCAGGCTGTTCTTGAATCCTACTTAAACTTTGTATGAACTTCTGTCCAGGTACCAGGATGACTTCAGGCCCCTGGTGGAGGGGTGTGGCTGCTACTGCTGTAAGAACCACCAGAGGGCGTACCTGCACCACCTGCTGGTGACCAATGAGCTGCTGGCCGGAGTACTCCTCATGATCCACAACACAGCCCACTATCATGCCTTCTTTGGCGCCCTGAGAGAAGCTCTGGCCAGTGATAAACTGGACCTCCTTAAGAGACGAGTGCTTGGGGAGAGAGTCGGGCAGACTGAAAGAAAGGACGGAGACAGATAAATCAGAATGATAGGAAAGGGACTGATTCAGCCTTTCCTCTGAAGGATCACTGGACTGACTTAGCCAGACACAATCAAGGCGCCATCTTACTCTCTGAATCCCTGTGTGCCTCCTGTTGTGGTCTGATTACAGGCCAGCACATGACTAATATCCTCTGCGCTCATTGACATAGCAGCGTAGACCAGAGGGAGAACTAACTTGGTGACCAGTTATTAAGGGGGGGGGGGCGGACCAAAATAGATCCTGCTTTTACGTGAAACGTCATGTGTATAATAAGATTTCCTTGAGGCTTTTTTTCATTTCATACTTAATGGATTTGTCGTCATCATTTGTCATTTGTTCATGAATCTTTTCAATGTTTCAGCTGGATGAGCTTCTCACACATGTACATTGACTTTGATGAGACTGTGTGTCACATTAAACACGCCACTCTCACCATGCAGATGTGATGGCTGTTGTCTCTCGTGGGTTTCAGGGAGGTTAACTGAAGGTTCGAGCTGACAGCTCCACCATTCCTGCTGCTGGGAGAGGATAAAGATCAGGGAGAGATATGGGTCTCTGCTGCCTCCCATGCAGCGGTGGAGGGAGGCTTTTTGAAGGTGAGGAGATATAATTGACTGTCAGACCGTGCAGATGTCTGTGGGGGACAGGGGACAGACCGAGGGAGAGGAGAGTGTGACAGATTTATGGAACAGCAATGCGGATTGTTGACGCACTTCTGGGTTACCTTAACTGCATTGAGCATAGTATAGAAGTAGGAGGATGTGCTATCATCAATAGGTCGGCGCTGTGCATGAATACCTAAGAAATATAGACATAAAATGGGTTGGAAAAAAATGAAAGTCTATTAATGCCTCTTGGGAAAACCGGTGAAAGATAAAACAAGCAATAACCTTGAGGCTTATATTTATTTTAAGGTTCAATGGGATGGCAGTAGAGAGAACTGCAGAGAAGGTTGTAAAGTCAATCACCAGGATTAGCTAAATAAAATAGTTTCCTAAATAACTGCTGTTGATATTTCACTAAGAAATTGTCCCAGATGAGGTGTTCAGCAGCTAACTAAAAGTAACATTTCCTTGTGTATCTGACAAACGTTTGTATAAAAGTGTGCTCAGTAGACATACCCTTGGTGAAAATTCACTGGTTAAAACAAGGTTTCAATAATTAGGCCCAGATTCTGTCACAATATTAATAGTTCAACAAAATAAAATCTACCACAAATTACACATTTAAACAGCTCCCAAATACAAATAATGTCCCCTGGGATCTATATATATAAATCAACAGGTGATTTCCTTCTTTTAGTAAAATCCTAAATGATTGAGTTGTTTTTTTTCCCCACCTGGACCTTTATGCTCTGCCATTTCTCCTCTAATCATCACACTGTAACCTGTTACAGACTGTTATGCTGTGATAACTATCACACATTAATAATAATCATAATAATAATACATTTTATTTATAAGGCGCCTTTCATGGCACTCAAGGTTGCCCTACAACAATCAAAAAAATACAGGTAATACAATTAAAACACATCTAAAATACAACAGAAAAACAGTGCAGAGTTTGCAGCAGAACATTACAAGAGAGGAAACATTAACACTCATACGCCTGCCTAAACAGGTAGGTTTTGAGGTGGGACTTGAAAACTAAAATAGAGTCAATGTTCCTGATATCAGGGGGGAGGGAGTTCGAGAGACGAGGGGCAGAGTGGCTGAAGGCTCTGGACCCCATTGTGGACAGACAGGCTGGGGGGACAGTCAGGCTGATGGAGGAGGCAGACCTGAGAGACTGGGTGGGGATATTGATGTGTAGAAGGTCAGAGAGGTATGAGGGAGCGAGGTTATGGATGGCCTTAAATGTATGGAGGAGGATTTTACAGTTAATTCAGTGTTTGATGGGAAGCCAGTGGAGTTGATGTAGAATGGGGGTGATGTGACTGATGTATGGTGTTCTGGTGATGATACGGACAGCAGCGTTCTGGACCAGTTGAAGTTTATGGAGGAGTTTGGGGGGGAGACCAAAGAGAAGGGAATTGCAGTAATCCAGGCGGGAAGTGACCAGAGAGTGAACCAGGGTTGCGACGCTGTTGGGAGTGAGTGAAGTTCCCTCTGAGCAGAAGTCGCTAAAAGAGTCGGAGAAGTCCGGGGCTCTTCATAAAACATTTAGGACGCCACAGGTTGTTCCACACTACTGAAACTGCTCGTCTTTTGGGGACTGCCACGGAGTTGGTCATTATTTTGCTTTCAGCCATGCTTGTTGTTGCCAGGGGTAACAGTATGAAGTCAATATATACGAACAACTCGAAATATCAGGAGTATCACAATATGAATTTTTCATACGATATTAAAAATTAAACCAGTATTATTGTGAACGACATGAAATGGCACAGCACTATTGCTGTTGTTAGCACTGTTAGCTGCCAGCTCAGTCACCGCCATGTTGAGAGCCGTGTGCAGGCAACCTTGGCCCAGACTGTGAATCATAGATATGTTCTTAAACAGCTCCTTTAATGAACTCTTTAGTTCAGGTCAGTTTGCTCTTTCCAGCTCCTAATGTGACATTTTGTCAACTAGGCTGAGCCAAGAAAATAACCGGAGGTCATAGGTCAGATAGATCACCCTAGTATAGTATTTTTTTTTTTTAAGTTTTGGGCACACCTGTAATGTTGTGGGAATTCATTTACAAAATGCACTTCTACTGTTACGCTACAGTTGGCAGGATTATTGATTTTCCTTTCAGCTCTTTTTTGCTCACCGCCACTCCTGAGGGAAATATCAGTGACTCTTAAGCTGCTAAATGTCCCACTACGTCCACCAGCTAGTCAGTCAGGAACTGCTCAGCAGGTAGTGAACAGTTAAAAAGCTTCCTGCTGCAGCTGAAAATGACGCGGTGAGAACGATGAAACAGAACCAACAGAGTAAAGCTGTGGGCCATGAAAGCGAAACAATGTAGAGAAAGACACTAAAACGAGAGCTGAAGGAAACTTAGGCGATTATTCTTTGTAGATTTGTCACTGTGAGTGACGACCTCTTTAACATTTCACATGGAAATGTTTATAATTGCAGCTTTAAACTGGCAGTACTGCACAGGACACACATTTTAATTCTGCAAGTATATAATGCATAGCTGTTATCTCAGTTATGTGGCCATTTTGCATCTTAATTGTGGGGATTAAGTAAGTACTGACATTGCTGGATAAGCTTATATGATTTTTAAAAATGTGTCCACTAAACCACTTAAGACTAATTCCCATCTAGGAGTTTAACATTTTGGAGAGCTGATGGTTGTGCTCATGCTCAGTCTGTGTGTGTCTCTCTGTGCTGCACTGAACACATTTGGGCCCAATTTCCATGTAAAGAGCTCTGAATGACACAGTCAGCAGGTGGCCCTCATTGCTCATTTCAACCAATTATACAGATGGAGACGGAGCCATTCAGGCTGGATCACTACAAGTTTCCTTTCTGTCTGTCCACTCTCCTGAGCAAGTTTGCAGTACGAGCCAAGCCTGACATTTATCCCTCACTTCACACGGCAGCGGGATTGTTATCTGCTGTCATGGCTGCACAACACGAAAACGGATGAGATCTGCTGCTCTCCCAAGACAACAGAAAGTCTCATAAAGCCAGCGGTGTGAAGTACAGCGGGTGTTATCATGCAGGAAATGATGGTCAGAGAAGGGTTTTATCACTGAGGGATTGTGCTGTCAGAGCAGAGCATCCAGTGTCTTTACTGAAGTGGGAAACTGCCAGTATTTGTCACTTTGGCAACTGTCATGTTGTGATGCATTGGAAGCTTAAATCATTGATTTGACAAGGTGTCATAGCCATGAGTGGAATACTCAACCAGCCTACTGGGCACAGGCCTGAGGGCCACCAGACCTCAGGGGGAGCTTCTTTTTGTGAATAACATTTTGTTGTCGGCAATTCAATTAAATGACCCCAAAGAGGCACAAAACAAATACAAAGAGTAATAAAATGATTAAAAAGACACACAAATGACTTCAAATAGTCACAAAACTCTAAAATTGACTACAAACAGGGCTACACACAGACATACAAAACAACTAAAAAGACACACAAAATGACTAAAGAGACAAAAAATAAATAAAGAGACACAAAATGACATCAAAGACAAGACATACAAAATAACTACAAAGCAACACAAAATGACCACAGTGACACAAAATAACTAGAAAGGGAAAAAAATGACTATGGAGAGATACAAAACTACTACCAAGACATACAAATTGACTAAACAGAGACACAAAATGACTCCAAAGATTCAAAATGCCTAAGACACAAATAAACTACAAAGTGGCACAAAGAGACATAAAATGACTAAAAAGAGAAACAAAGTACCTCGAAAGAGACACAAAATGATGACAATAGACTCAAAATGACTACAGAACAGAGACAAAACAGAGACAAAAAATGACTAGAAATACAAAATATAACTACAGAGAGATACAAAACAACTATAAAGAGAAACAAAACATCTAAAAAGAGGCACAAAATAACTACAAAGCAACACAAAATGACCATGATGAGATACAAAACTACTTCCAAGACATACGAAACTACTAAAAAGAGACACAAAATGACAGTCACAGTATAACACCATACTGTTAGCTAATCTTTCAGGATCTCCTCATTTATCATAAACAATCAGGACACCACAAACCAACATGTCAACGACTCCCTTTGTAGCTCCTGACCCTCTCCTCTGTCCCCATAGTAACCCTTGACCACAGCGAGGAGCCGTCGTGATCGTCTCCACTATGCTGGCTGTGAATGATTGCTTACTAAACAGAGGGCCGAATGCCTTATTATCCCCCCGATGTATTTCAGGATCCATTTACACGCGTTAATCATCAGGTGACAGTGTTCTAAATCAGCTGGGACCTCCTCGTTCCGTCACACGCCCTGAGTGAATATTTCATCAGCGCTGTGGCTCTGCACGTCATAGTGTATAAGCGTAGGTTAAAGTACCCTGAAACACAGAGATAGAGAAGGTCATAATACATTAATACTCAAGACTTATTGGTTAACATCCCTCGTGACCTTTACCCTGGTGTCGTGTAAATGTAATGTGATGTGATAGATGAAGTCTCCTTTTGTGAATGTGCATAGAATACATCTGCGTCCTGGGTCCGTGCTCATCTATGATGGCTTTATGTCCAGCCTGTAGTCACACACAGAATCATAATGTATGGACGATAATGCAGCATCGTGTGTAGGCTGGTTTTGCATGTCATGCTCCGTTATTGTGATCTTATCCTTTTTATTTTCTTGTAGGCTCACTGGAATGGGTTTGACACCTTATTTTTTCAGGTTTCAGTTTGCTCACTGCAAAGCCAGGTGTGTGTGTGTTTATTTCTGTACACACCAGCTGTGCTTGTGAGGTGGTGACAGGAGACACGACTCAAAAGGTTCCTCAAAACATGAAGGAAATGTGGAGTTATATTTAAAATAGAAGAACCGAATATATGTCATCCTGTGACTTTGTTGAACATTTGTAAGCACTGATGTTTTGTGGGTTGGTGAAGAGGCTGCAGCTGAATTTTGCCAATATGTGCAGATCCCACTTCATATTCAGGCTAGGTGCAGAACAGCAAATCCAATGAATGTAGAAGAGGGAGGTATACATTGGATTACAGCTCCTGAACCTTATTGGACTGTAACAGGAAATGTTTTGACCCTATCGGGTATTGGGTGCATTGATTGAATGACATGGTCAACTAATCAAACAGAAACACTTTCAGTAAGAAGCTCAATATATTTTGTCGAAAATTTAATGTTGCATGAACAGAACATAACAGGTATGACAAATGGCACACTAAGGCTGTGACTAACAATATTTTATTTGTTGGTTAATTTGCTGATAATTTTCTTGATTAATTGTGAAGTATAAAACAAGTCTAACAGTCTACAGCTCTGCTGCTTTTAACTAAATACCAACATCAGTGTTTTAGAGTGCTACCTCCAAGAATGTATAAGGAGAACTGGATACAGCTTTTAAGGTGGGGCCTTGGCCATTCTTATGAAAGTTCCTCAGTGGCACATTCAGCCAAAAAAGTTGAACTTCCTGGGTATAAAATGACCCAGATCTTCCACATCATTGGGCCCTTAGAGCAAGCTCTAAAGAACTTTTGTGAGCTAACTTCTGTGGACTAACCAGCTAATTTCTGGTTGAGTGCTCCACTAACTTTAATGGGGATAAAATAATTTAATCATGCAGCTCTTCTAGACTTTACAAATGTTATCCAACCAAATGGATCACATCCTGATAGTAATACAAGACATTTCACAGAGGTTGTGATGCTCCAAAAAAATTGTCCATTGATTTACAGACATGTCTTTCATAATGTAAGTCTATAGAGTGCTGCAGGGATGGCTGTTTTTGTAGGCCAACGAATAAAGAAAAAAAAAAAAGCCAATGCAAATTTTTCGTTGGATTTTGGATCTTTGTAAAAAATAAGATAGGATAAAGCAAATGATACTTATATGTTTGGTTCAGCAGGATAATCTTCACAAAACAAAACATAACTTTAATTTTTTGAAGCATAAATGCAATCGGCAGAAGTGAAAAGCTTTAGGCTATAAATGAACTACAACACGGTCGCATGACTTCACTGTTTTGTGTGATGACTTGCTGTAGTCTCATTTAGCCACTTGGTTGTAACCGTCTTTTTATGACACATAAAACTTCAGAATTTACAAGTGGTCCATTTACTGATGTATTTTATGTTGTAGAACAAAACATGGATGTCTCTTTAACCTATGTTAACCACAGACCTTATCACAGGCATCTAACCAAAAACCTATTGACTATTAGAGGAAGGAAGCGGGAATGCTAAAATGCTAACTCCTCTCAGGGTTTTAGGGCTCATTCCTGCACCACTCTGTGGGAAAGTCTTTTTGGGCCCAATGGCTTCATGTGACAGACCTGGACGTTGTATCTCTACAGATTGGTCGCTATGTAAAATTGGCTTCAAAGCCCGCAGCACTGCCTGGAGGCCTGGTTAGCATGCTAACATTTGCTAACTAGCATTGAAGACATTGACCTGATGGTGCAAGAATTAAAGTGAAGGGATCATCAGTGTTATCACAGTTTATCGTGAGGGTAACATCTGCACCAAATTTCCTGACAATACATCCAGTAGTTGTTGAGACATTTCAGTCTGTTTCAGGAAACAATCAGTTCACTAAAACAGAAAACAAAGTACCAAATTGTTGGAATCAGAGAAACTTTGATTGATCAATCACTCGTTTCAGCTTTACTGATTACGCTGACTCTTCTTTTTGACTCACAAATCCTCCTCTTTGCCTGTGCACACAAAAAACACCATCAGACTTAAAGAACAAGACCTGCAGGTTTTACTTGAGTGGAGAGGTTGGCTGGGGGTAACTCGAAATCATGTTTTATTGGAGGAAGTGTTTTATTTTGTTTGCCTCTGAGTCAGCAGAAAGGCTCTCTGCAGTAAGAAAAATGGTTGGAATTTTTAGAAAACATTAAAAAAAATGCTTTTTCTGACAACATATATTTTGTTATACCGATCGATAGCAGAGCAATACACCCAGGGACACGAGGGTAACGACCATTTATCATCTTTGGCACCTTTAAAATGTGATGCTCAGTCTGTGCGGTGTTTCAGTTCCTAAATGCATGATTATTGTGTGATAGTAGCAGCTGTTACTGTCCGGGGAGATAAAATCCTGAGAGAACATGTCCCTTTTTTCTGGATAAAAGTAATTTAAAAATCTGAGTAAGTTAATTAAGGGGTTATTCAAAGGACACCAAATGTTACAGAATGTCGGATGAGCTTTTGCTTCTGTAGTTTCTGTGTTTCATGAAAACAGGCTTTTCATTTATAGTCCTCTACTGCCCTAGAGGTCACAGGAAGTTGAACGAAAGGTCAGCCATGTTCAGGGCAGTGGGACGGCGGACGGCTGAAAAGGCCATGTAGGATTTGACCTTTACTGGGGAGCATCATCATTTCAGGTCTGGGCTGTTTGCTAAAATAAAAGGAGGGAGAGACGGGGAAGAGAAGGAGCACTTAACCCTTGTGTCTCATCAGGGACGTTTCTGGCTTTTTCATTTTTCAATCTTTGCTGCTAAGTGTTGCTAAGTGTGATAAGTGTTGATGTATAAGCATACAGTATATTTGGCAAGAGTTTTGTTTGTTTGTTTTAAATTTTGGAAGTTCAACCTCAGCTCCTTTTAATAATTCTATCATAAGCCACATTGTTTGATCCCATAGCCATTACAGCATAAAGTTTTACATTCAGTGATATCAAGCCTTTAATAGTCCTGGCCTCAAATCTGTATTTTTAACTGTTTTCCACCAGATTGAGCCATTTCTCATGTTTGCCCGGTGGGATAGAGACATGCTATTTTCTTGGTTTCATTAGGAGCATTGCTGTTGTTTTATGGAGAGCTGCAGGCCAGTGCAGCAAATGTACACAACTTAAATGGTATGTGTGTTTTTTATATGGGGGAGAGTGGTGTGTGTGTGTGTGTGTGTGTGTGTGTGTGTGTGTGTGTGTGTGTGTGTGTGTGTGTGTGCAGTAAGAGAGATAGAAATTGTATTGTACTGCAGGTCACAACACTCCCTCACACGAACACACATATGCACACAGGACTGATGTTGATTTAGAAATCTAACTCAGTGATACTGGAAATATATTGAATGGAAATGGATATGGAAAAATATTCTAGCAGTTTTAGTAGCGGTACATTTTTTTTTGTCCTCTAAGGTAACAGGTGGGAGTTTTTTGTTAAAATCTGACCCTGCAAAAAATAAATAAATAAAAATGTATCAAAATCGATGTATAAATACGTAAATAAATAATATTCCCTAGCATTAAGTACACAGAAAATACTTCAATTTTTTGCATTTTTTATCCATAAAAAACCCAACAGTGAAATTATGTAAACAATATAAGCCTATGCCCACTCCTCCTAGAGAACAATTCAAAAAAAGATGCTGGCGCTGAGAATAATACGCTATGTGGACACAGGGCCTATGGTAACAAGAGGGTGATTTAAAAAAATCAATGTTTTTACTAATGTTATATCGGACTAAGAAAAAAAATCCCCTAGCATTAAGTATACAGAAAAATTAAATAAAAAAAAAAGTATATATATTTTTTTCTTCATAAAAACAGCAGTAGCATTATGTAAACAAACATTTAAAAGATTAAAAATTCTGAAATTGAATGAATAATTTTTGTTAGTTATGTTTAGGACTTAAGTTGTCAAAAAAAATAACTCAGTGAAAGAGGAAAATAAGATCAATAAAGTATTTTTATAACAGTTTCTAGGAAGGGGATGTTTTTGTCCTCTAAGTTAACGAGAGGATGATTTTTTTTAAATCTGACATTGCGCAAAAAAAAAAAGCATTTGGTAAACAGAAAATATGCAGTTTAAAGGGTTAAAATTCTAAAAAATAAATGAATACTTGTTAGTTCTGATCAGAACTGATGAATTAAAGCAGCTGTGCGGAACTTTACGTTTTCGTTGATTATAGCACCCCCTTTGGTCAAAGCGGTACGACACCCACAGCCTGGTGTCGTAGAATTCCAACTGCCGCCAGCATTCGGCTTCATTCTTAAAATCTCGACTGCAACCGGCAATTACCACATGCATTTGTTTTGGAGAGCGAGAGGAAAATCATACATGTTCTGGTGTAGCTCTGAATTTCTTATAAACTGAGGACAACTGCCTGCTGTATATTTGTGTTCATGGTCACAGTCACAGATAATTTTGTGGC
>NC_065516.1:19125816-19272248 GCF_006386435.1 Epinephelus moara
GTTTAATGGCTGCGGGCCGCTGCGGGCATGCAGACTTACTTCCGCCTCCGGGTGCTGTATTCTGGTTTGCTGACTTCCGCTGTGTCCGACCCGACCGAGGCTACGCTAAATAGCCATATAGAGAAAGGCTTTTTTGACGCTGTTGGGTTCAAATAAATATGCGGATCTTCAAGGGGGGTGATACGAACTAGGGACTTAAGAAAGTTAACTGGGGGTGATACGAACTAGGGACTTAAGAAAGTTAACTTAACGGTGGATAATAATATTAATAGATAGAATTTTTATGGCCGTTTTTACGCAGACATTTTTTCCTCTAATGAAATAAGAGGAACTTTTCTAAGGTGAGACACACGGGTTAAAGTTTCTCTGCAGCTGCGTTCTTATCACTTTAAAGATTATTTTTTATTGGCTTTTTTGTCTTTATTGACAGGACAGAAGGTGAAATGGGGAGACAGAGAGAGAGTGGGGACTGACATGCAGCAAAGGGCCGCGAGCCGGATTCGAGCCCGTGGCCGCTGCAGCGAGGCAATGCCTCTGTACATGGGGTGCGGCACTATCCACTACGCTACCAACGCCCCATTCTTATCACTTTATAGGGCACAGGGAAGTTGCCTGAAGTGATCTGCTGCACTTTAATTGTTTACAGCTAAAGCTTTCTCCACAGACGCCTCCCTACAGTGCGTCTGGATAGGCAGTAGTTTGAAACCGCTCTAAAACAATTACAGATGATTGAGAGATTCATCTTCTCCTAATGGCGTGACACATGTGGACTATTACCTTGAGGGAATTGTTTATGAGATTTCCTTAAGAACCCCAGAGGGTGATTTGTAATGCACCTTCAAACCAGTAATATTTGATTGCCACTGTTGTTTATAGCCTTTGTGGTGCTTGTTTGAAAGAGAAAAACGACGTGCGATAAAGGAAGACTTAATGATGGTGAATTTAGGTGATCACCCTGGCATCAATCAAACCGCTCTCATGGATTTCCATTTCAAATGATCTATTCATATGCAGGTGAGTTATTATTCATGGTTTACTGTTATTTCTAAAGTCATTTTTTATAAATTCAAAATGCAATATAGGCTAATTTTTATATTACAAGTTCTCTTTTACATTTTAAAGTGACTGAATAAAGAGAAATGGATATTAAGATTCCGAGACCTGATCCATTATCTGCAATTTGAGGCGCACTGCCTCACGAATAGCAACCAACCCTCATACAGAGCTTTTATCAGAGGCATGAATCATAAAACACACTGACTTCATGTACTGCCACGATTGTTACTTTACAGAGAACTGTAAGCAAATGCCCACATGATTTGCCCCTTTTACTTTTTTTTTTTGTATGTGTTCACGCATACAGGAAGTGAAACATTAACGTCACCAACAATCAGGCCCAAATCAATTTGATTGTAATGACAGCTTAGAGAGTTTCGTTCTCAAGAGTGTGACTCAACATCATGATTGGCCTACACGCAGAGCCTTGATTAAATAGTGATCGCATTCTCCCGGGGGTTTGGTTGTTCCTTGTAGAGATGGAGTGAAGCATCAGCTGAGATTTGTCTTCTTCACCTCAAAGGCACAACCGGCGAGGATTGCCTATTGTTGCAATACGTTGTGGCATGTGTGGCATGGTGCAAACTCTGAGATTCAGTATAGAATTTTTTTTTCCTCTAAGAAGCTGTGGAGCATCGGTCTGTTTTGCAGGACTAGCTGGGTATCCACAGAGCATTTGATGGAGTATGAAAAGAAGTAAGGACAAAGAGACAGCAGCTTCAGAGGGAGCAGATGACCATAGAAAGTGAATTTTTAAGTGGAGAGAAATCTGATTGTTTCTGCTCTTCAGCATGAGGTTTTCTTATTCTTGCCTGTGCGAGAGAGACAGCTGGTAGCCGAGAATTAAAAGTTCATCTGGATTTGAAGAAACATCAAAAGCAGATTTGCTTGTCAAGCTTTAAGTCACATCACGCATCTGTTGTTTAGCATGGAATCACTAAAAATTGTGGTGTTTTTATGCATATTCCTCCTAAAATAGCTCTTACAATTTAGACTTAAAGAACTCTGAATTGAGGGATATATTGTTTATAATTGATTTTCCACAAATAAAAGCTCTATAAACAGCTGGAGAATCTCTCAAAGGACATTTAATCCCTCATCGAGAATTCCAGTCTACAGTATGAATAGCAGTTGCTTCAGGCCTCGCGCTCCACCCACCACCACTGCGTGTCCGCTTACACAAGCCGCCAAAAAAGCCATGTCATTTAAAAGAAGTAGAGCTAACTCTGATTTGTGAAGTATGCTCAGTAATGGCTAAATTGCAGACTATAGGCATACTGCTGCTGTCATCCAACACTTACTTAGCTGGCCAGAGACATGGCTTGTCCTGTGATGGATGTACAAAGGAACAATTTTTTTCTTTTTTTTTGTTTGTATCCACAATTTGTTGTTGATTTCTGGGATTCACCAATGTTTTCTTAGTCTTAGAGAAAATGGTTTCGCATGGGACACAAACAGTTATATACTGTGCGAAAGTCTGGAGTTTGTTTGACCCATTCACCTCATGGGGACTTTTTTTTCCTCTTTATACTATGCCAGTTGCTTGGAGCATTATAAATGGCATCACAGGTGCGTCTCACACTGCCGCTAAAGGGACGTTGAAAGAGAGAGAGAGGGAATCAGAACTGGGACTGAACCATCTTTGCAGAAATGGCCTTTTAAGCTCTTTTTGGGACGTCTGGCCCTACATTATTTTGAGCGTACTTCTGTGAGCAAATAATTGTCTACCTGCCCTGCTCAGTGCAAATTTGCATTTCCTCAAATAGCGATGACATGACGTGTCCTACTCTACCTCTGATTGGGTTACCCTGATATTCTTACTTTAACCTTAACAATCTCACTCCTCATGCCTAAACCTAACTAACCCAACCAACAAAGGCACTGAACTAGCCAATCAGAGGGAGAGTAGGGTGGAGGCTACTGGCTGTCTCATCTCGAACAATCAAGAAGAAAGAAAACCTCATGTTGCTGTGTTCACACCTGCCCAAACGAACCACACTTAGGGGGCAAACAAACTTGAGTTTGATTGAACTCAACCAAACAAGGCAGGTGTGAAAGCAGCCTTAAATTTATCTTATATTTTCTCTTAATTGTCTTTTAAGAGAAAGAATAAGCGAAGTCACCTATGGATGCACCAAATGTTCTTTACCATACGATTCTGCTCTTGATCAATCAATCAAGCCACAACCTGAGTGCTCACACTGTATGCGTAAAAAAAAAAAATTAAATGGTCCGAGGGCCCCTGTGGACTGTTCTGGCTAAGAACAATTGACATTTAAGATTCATTTGAAGGCTCCGGGGCTTTGGGCTCAAATTTGCATTTCCTAGGATAGTAAAGGCATGACCCACCCTACTCTCCCTCTGGAATTCTCGTGCTTTGAGGGATTCTCCAGATGTTTATTGAGCTTTTATTTGTGGAAAATCAATTATAAGCAATATATCCCTCAATGCAGAGTTCTTTAAATCTAAACTGTAAGAGCTATTTTAGGGGAAATATGAATAAAAACACCACAATTTTAGTGACTCCATGCTAAACAACAGATACGTACTCGTACTCGTACTCGTACTCGTACTCGTCGTCCTCTGCTTATCCGGGTCCAGGTTGCGGGGGCAGCAGCCTCAGCAAAGAAGCCCAGACAGTCCTCTCCCCAGCCACTTCCGTCAGCTCTTCCGCGGGAACCCCGAGGCGTTCCCAGGCCAGCCAGGTGATGTAGTCCCTCCAGCGTGTCCTGGGGTGGCCCCGAGGTCTCCTCCCGGTTGGACACGCCCAAAACACCTCCCAGGGGAGGCGTCCGGAAGGGGCCTCCAAATAAAATTTCGCTTAGGGTCCCAATTTGGTCAGGGGCAGCCCTGGGGTTGGGACTGCATCGTGGAGGTAGTTGGTTGGTCTGGTGAGTTTTAAAGTGTATAATGTAAGTAATAGAGGAGAGAATTGCAGGCTAATGTTGCGACGTAGCATGCAAGTCTTCCTTGCTTGGTTTGGATGACTGGGATGACATTTGTTTCCTGTTTTCTTTGACCAAACATAACTTTCTGTAGGCCCACTATGAGCTTTTTGACTGGACAACAGCAAGCAGCAACTACACTGCTTTCAAGCCAGTAGTCCACTTTGCCGCTCCTTTAAGTTGACAACCACGATCGAACGTTCAATGATTCACGTGATGAGCGACTAGAGCGACCAAAGCTGCCACAAATATTTTTGACAGTCGTGCTTCTTGGGCATCTGCGACAGACTTTGCCTCTTTGGAAGCTTCTGGTTTGAACGTACAGTAAGAGAATGTTGCTGCATGAGGCCAGGTGTGTGATTGTTACCTGCATGATTACAGCTGAGGGAATTATTAGACTGACATGATGGACTCTAACCTGAAGTGTGTTACTGTTCATCATACACATATTAAATTGTAGCTGACAACAAGAAATAATTGGTTCCACAATCATTCCCTCCTTAATTCCACTGGATCAAAATCTGGCCAACTTGATATATGAACACTCTCAGCACATACTCTCTGATCCAATCTGCTGGCTGCTGGTGGTAAGATAACATTATCAAAGTCACCCAGGAAATATGTTCTGTGTTGAAAGATTTCTTTTTAGGGTTTGCTTAATGATATAAATCCTTACATACTTGCAGTTGTTGCCTGAGGATAAAGAGTTTGCAGGCGTCAAAGTTAACTTGCGAGCAAATAAAATCCAATCTTTTCTGTCTCAGCATGGTATTACTTGGATATGTAGTGGAGAGAAACTCTCAGCTCTGGGTCGTCAACCTGTCATGTTAATTCCAAAAGATTAACCACTTGACACAAGCTGTCTCCACCTTCTCAGAGAATCTGTTTTTGGACCATGATTGGCTGCCACTACTTGTGATGTCACAAATCATGCACATCTCCCACTGAGATTTCATGACAGGACAGAGAAACCTTTCACCCCTCTGCAGAGGAAAACACGCCTTGTGCAAACTCGGCATAAACAGAAGTGCATACAGTCGAATATCCAAAAGAAGAAGGAGCACTGGCAAAAACACATTTTTGAGTGGAGGGGTGTTTGAGGCATTGCTTCAGTTGTTCTGGGCTTTTGGCTCAGAAACCAGCACTGTGATTAGGGCTGCCACTGTGTGTGATAGACACACTGACATTCATTGAGTTTGAAGGCAATTTCCTTGTTTCTTGATTATATCAAGAGACAAACGTGCTGGTGGCTCAGTGTTTGATGCTATGGATTCAGCCTATAGGACCTGTGTCTAATGTTTTACCCTCTCTCGACCTAAACCCTCTTCCTTTTGCTCTGTACAATCTGTGAGCAGATTCCATCGCCTCGTTGCTCCAGGCTGAAGGGGGTGTGTGTTTCTGTGAATGATGGAGCCGAAACTCTCATTGAAACTCTGGCATTAGCCCAGTTTTTCAGTGTTGATGATGAAAAGGCTGTCAGGCAGACACAAATCTCTGCTGCTGTCCACCTTTTAACACCACAAGTGTTGAGCATGCCTCAGTCACTCACCCTCACTGGGATATTTAGCAGAGAAATGGCACAGCAGTGTGATCAGTAGGGCAGATGAAAGTGTACTGATGTAAACTGGTATATTTGCATCTGTTTTTCAAGTACATCCATCCATACAATCAAGGTCATTTGCAATGCATAAGATGGGACCGCACTATACCCATGTCCAATCAGCAGCAATCCACCTGCTCCAACTATCATCACGCCACTGAGGCGATGTTTGTGACACCAATAATTTACGGTATGTATGCATGTGTGTGAAGGTGATTCAAAAGCATTTCCATTACAGTCTGATAAATTGTTTACATTCAAGGTTAATTGAGGTTGCAGGTTGTATAGTAGGTATAAAAGCCCATAATTCTTTTCTTTGGCATTGCACACTGGAATCCTATTAAAGCTGGGGCTGGTAGTTTTATTTTGGCATTATTGAGCAAAAATCACATGGTAAACTTTGAGCATATTGTAATTCAAGTGGATTGAGAGAAAACTAGACTTGTTACTCATGGCTCTGTTTTCAGGCTTTAGAAAATCTAGCTCGTAATGGAAAACTTTGCCAATCACAGGCCATTTCAGAGAGAGGGCGTTCCTGTTGGCTGTTCTACAAATGCAGATGCATGTGCGCATCCCTGTGCTGAAAGCCTCATTCAATGGCAGTGAATCCTGCAGAGAAAGTTACTATTATAGTATTGGCAGCAACTGCCTACGCTGCAAAGCAACCCAAAAAAGGAGGAAGGGCCCAATCAAAAAGAGACTCTTAAAGAAGGTCTGACATTATTCAGTTCATGACATTATTCAGTTCAATTCAATTCATTCATTCAGCTTTGTTGTCATTTCGCCACAAATTTGTTGTGCAGAGCAGAATAAGAAAGCGTTTCTCAAAGGTCTCGGGTGCAAAATACAGAAATGAATAACATCATAAGAGGACACTCTAAACACTAAAAACTAATAACACCCTAGTGATAAAATTACTGTTAAAACCAATACTAGCAATAAAAAAACAAACAGTCCCTAAAAGCACAACACACTCTCACTCCCAACTCATCACATATCGCTGACTTTCACCTCTACATATTCTGGTGCATCTGTTGTTGACGTTCTGGGATGTTGTGTCAATTTACACCTGTTAGATGCATTGTGTCCTCAAAATACAAAGTTTCTGCTCGTTATGCATACAGTCTTTCTCAAAATAAACTTACAGTGTCTGTAAAACACCTCGTATTAATATTTATTTCCTTGTGCTGCAGAAGCAAGTAGTTAGGTTTTTAAAAAATCGCCATGGCTTGGCTCTACATTTTTACAGGAAGTGAACAGTGGGCTCCTGGGTGAAAGTCCTGTGTTTGTTGACCCCATCCACCTCCCCTCCCACCCGGCCTATAGGGACTTTCCAACACTTTAAATTACGTTGTTGTCCAGTGGCATTTCAAACTGATTCTGCCCAGCAGCACATCATACCAACATGAAAGGATGTCCTTTTTTTGTTGGTGTCCGACCCGAAAATCAATGACCAAGTGGCAGTATTTGTCAACTTCGCAATGAGAATGGGTTGAAGAGCAAAACAGAATAAAATAGTTAAAAAAGTGCCTAGTAAAGATAAAATAGCTGCAAGGTGTTCACAGAAAATGTTGCTAATAGTTTAGCCCTCTGCTAACCAGAGCTTAGCATAGCTGTGGCTTCAACTTCATGTTAATGTAGCTATTGCCTCAAATCCCAATGTGTCCTCCGTCTCACTCCCTGCCAATGTGGGCTGCTGCTATAGACCACCTTGGCAGGAGAACTCTGGTACGCAGCTCTGGAGATGGACCCCCAGTTAGTGGCTGCAGCAACCCGATTCCAGCCAGCGCAAATCCCGACTTCGGAGGACTGGACAGCCCTGACTCCCTGCTGAAGCAGCAAACTTTCTGTTGCTGCTGTTACACGGTTAGACCCTGTGCTGCCGACTGGCCAACAGCCAGCTGTGACACCCAATTTTGAGAGAGGAGCTGCAGGAGGAGAGTTTATCTTTAATTCTGCCTTTTTTTTGTCTTTTCCAGCTTTAATAGTTGTAATGACTTTGTTCTATATACATGATGTGACTTTTAGAACAAAATCAGACTTCAGTTTGGGTGGCTTGAAAATATACCAGAGACGCTGACAAAATGTGAACTAACAAATGCACAAAATATACCTATTACTACAAAGAAAAAGAGACTAGGAACTCGTGATAACAACAGCTCAAAGTACAGGAGCTGAAACAGGAGCAGAATATTATTACATCAGCCTTTTGGTCCCTAAGGCCACATGCCTCCTGGATACTGGTGGCCTTAGCCTTCGTTGCTGTCACAGCATCTTCTCTCCTTAGCACAAGTCCACAAGGGGCCTGAATTTGCATTTTTTTTAATCCAAAGAAGTGTCTGTATTTCTACATTTGCAGTTGAAACCACCAAATAAGAAATGAGAACCTATTAAAAGTCTAATCAAAGCAGGCATGAACATAACGGACAAAATTATGCATGTGCGGCCTCTGTGTCATCTGAGATTTGGACTGCATGTGTTTGAATTTGTTTTTGCACTTTTATTATTATTGCATTATTGTTGGAGCCAGAGCCTTCAGCTATTAGGCTCCTCTTCTGTGGAACCATCTTCCTGCTTCGGTCCAGGAGGTAGACACCGTCTCCACATTTAAGAGCAGACTTAAGACTTTCCTTTTTGATAAAGCTTACAGTTAGTTCATATCATTTTTATCATATATAATTTATCCTTTACATAGTTTACAATATAGCCTATAATCAATGTATTTTCTTGCCACAGAAAAAATAGACAAGATACAAAAACTATCGCTGCAGAGCAAGCTGGCCAGTGTGAACAGCCCAATTGGTTCACATTGGCGGCAAAAGGAAGAGGCTGAGCTCCGTAGAAAATCAGCGCTCTTTACGTTATTTCCAAAAACACAAAATGCATTTATAAATCAGAGGAAATGACAACAATGAAACACAAATAACAAGCCCTTAAAAACGAACAAACAAAAAAACCCCTCATAGGTGGGGCAAAGTAAAAAATCTATAATAAAGAAGTTACATATATTTGTGTTGACTGAATCCAAATACAGCCTATTAAATGAGGTCATCAGCTGTATGTCTCGCTCTTACATTAAATGGGACTATTTTTCTATGATTCTGGGGAAATTACTCTTGCACAGCTACTTTTATTGAAAGCATAGAAGCAGAAAATTTGCACCTTAACAAGGTAATTTACTGGCACAAAAGAGATTCCATGGCAGCAAGCTATAGAAAAAAAGTCTTCCCGTTGTCCATAACAATTCTCTCCTCATTTCTATCACCACCTACGTGTTTAAAAACCACAAATTAAGCTATATTTTCCCACCTTTTGTTAGCAGGTGACACTGATTGCCACTTGTTGTTTCCACGGAAACACAGCTCTTAGCCACCCTGAGATCTGGTGACAAATGTCTTGGGCTTCAATAAGTCAGTTTTTATTTTTGACAACTGAATCCAAGAATTAAACTATGACCAGTCAAACATGTTTTTATGAAACAGCTGCTGAAGTTCACCTGTGAATGTGTAAAACTCGTGGTGGGTCAATGATGACATCTTTGCAGGCGCTTTGGGACTATTTTGGCTATTTTGAGAGAGATTGTTGTGTCTGTAATGACTCACGGCCATGTTTTCTCAGTGACTTTGCATTTCGGTGTTGTTGTGGGTGCTGCTAATGTTTGAGCCAGCTGGGTCGGGTTGTTGTTGCCTGGCATGTGGAGGTCAGACACGAAGCTAGCTTCAGGGGTAAAAGAACAGCTGGGTGAGCTGGGATACTGCCTGCAGCTGAAGAAAGGCCAGGCACCCCTCTGTCTGACTACGGCGTGCATCTAGTATGTGTGTGTGAGTGCACATGCGATATTTGTCTTTATTTGTACATGGTTGGGCACAGTTTTAACCTAATTTGCATGTAACCTCTGTTCTGTTCCTTATGAATTGCCAGTGACGTCGGTCTGGCTTTGGGAATGAGATGACAGCCGCTGGTTATAGGAAACCTCCTCCGCTACACATCAGGTACTCATTAAAACTCAAGCGGAAGCACTGTCTTTCCTGATTTAGCTGACATAGCCTATTGATAGCAAAATAGAGGAGCCTCAGGCAAATGAGGAAAAGGCAAAAGTTTAAGAAAATGATCATTTTAAGCACAGAAATAACAAAAAGGAGACGTGTTCTGCAGCAGAGAGACTTGCTGTGACTGAGGGAGAGGAACATTGTTAGCATTTAGTAATTGACTGAGATTGCTTTGTCACTGTTTAGATGGCGTCGTTGTAATTGTGTGAGGGCACACACTCACTTCTCTCAATTGGGCCAAGGATTGGGCTAACGTTATGGGAAGAATTGTGTGGAATGAAAGTCATCTATTTGTGCTCATCGATTAAACATTGTTCCCCGGGGGTCTTTCAATCTGCAGATTTAATTAACAACTTTCACAGGACTAAGAGGCAGCAGGGGCCTGCAGCTGGGAGAGTGCGAGTGGATTATGTGTTGAGCAAAAGCAGAACATGAAAGAAAGGGAAGGTGTGAGAGACAAAAAGGCCAATTGGTATGAGAAAAAGACGGGGCCTTGGGCAACAAGAAGAAAGGAGGCTGAGTTAAGGAAATTGATGTTTTAGAATAGGAAAAAGAAAGATAAAAAAAATTATTGTAAGAATATTTTAAATTTATTAGCACACATCAGTCGTACACTTTTTAAAGAATACAAATGACTATTTATATATCAATGACTCACCCCATGCTATGTTGAATTTGGGAATAAAACGTTACTTTTCTTGAACACCTCCATGATGAATAAAGAAGCTAAAAATAGGTAGACATGCTTGAGAAACTGAACATCCGTGGGTGAGACAGACAAGTCCGTATGAGTAGTGCACCTGCACTGTTTACACAGAAAAACTGTGACGATTTAGTACAAAACTGGGACTCAGAGGTCAGAGGTCAAACACGTGACGGCAGTCAGCAAAGGCAGAAAAATCCATTCAGGGAAATCACACAGAAAGCAAAGTCTATAAATCCAGGCAAAGTCAAAAACCAAGGAATAAAACATGAGGAAAAGGCTGGAGAGCATGATGTTTTGCTGTTATTAAACATGGTCACTTATGACTTTTAATTCCTCAAAATTGTTTACCATTTGAGTTTTGCTGTGTTTGATCGAGTGTGTGTGTGTGTGTGTGTGTGTGTCTGTGTGTATCCATGTTGTCCGCAGCTAATCTTGCAAACTACTGGACCAGTGAGCCTAATATTTTGTTTACACATGGATGACTGTATGCTTAAGGACCTCTCATGGTTGCGGTAATTCCAGTTGTTAAAAAAAACACTTTATTTACTGTTTAATACCGTCACTGTTAACTCCTCACTTCTCTTAACTGGCCGGTGAGGGCTGCAAGTTTTCAAGAAAGTGTCTCTGCTAAAAACAAAAAGCCTTACCTTGTCGGTTGCAGGACATATTTTGGCCTTTGTCGTCGCTCGAAAACTGACATTAATTAATTAATTCCATAACTGATGTGTTGTGATCTACTTAAGTTAGGCACAATATGAGATAACTTAGTACCTATTTTTGTTATCTTCACTGTCATTTGAGTGTAGGGAGCCAGGAGGGACAGTTCCACTGGGCGGTCTTTGTGCTTCATGTGGGCATCTGATCTTCTCTAAGCTCAAAGACATCAATAGGTCTCTAACCCAGTGTCTAAATGGTGTAGTGTCAGGGGATTTCCTATTTAGCAGAATAACCCTTCTTGCAGTAAGTGTAGCTGGGGCTTCTGCCCACGCTGGGATCCAGACAGTGGTGAGCTCACTGGTAAAACTCCAAATAGATCAATACATGGAGCTATTTTTACCTGCCTAACTTTGTGGACTCTCAGATTTTGTTGACTTGGTGAATTTTCCTTGGTATCTGTGCTTCTACCAAAAGGCAGTATGCAGTTTTGTTTTCTTTTTATTGTTATTTCCTTTGTGCTGGAGCCTACAGACAAAGTTAATAACGATCAAAGTCAAGTTATGTACGACATGACACGAACGCCATGTGAGAAAAGCAAACTTTTATTCCCAAATTCAGTGTAACACAGGGTGAGTAACTGACATACAAACGTTAATTTGGGCAGGTGAAGTATTCCTTTAAGGAAGCTCAATACCACTCTCATGTCTGTACTGTATATACTATATTAGCATATATTATTGGCATATATTAGTAGAGGTGCTGACAGGCACTAATACTTGTAGCTATGTCTTCCCCTATTTTTGGTCATTACGCTAAGCTAAACTAAGCTAACTGGCTGCTAGCTGTAGCTTCTTATTTAGCATATAGAGTTGAAAATGGTATCAGTCCTCTCATCTAACTCTCAGCAGGAAACCAAATTAGCATATTTCCCAAAATGGTGAGCTATAATTTTCAGTCCAGTCTTGATTCCAATCACACGCATCTTGCTACAGTATGTCAATATGTCCTCGTGGTCGCCTAACAACCACCTGTGTATCATCACTGAACAATCAATACACCAGAGCCTGACACACAAGCAAAGCACATACGTGACTGCAAAGCAGAGCGAGCTGCAGATGGAACAATTACGAAGCACTGACACAAGAGAAGGCACGAAATTAGGAGAAAAACAAGATTTGTGTGTGGAGTCAGTTTAGTATTGCTCTCAGACTCTGTTGCTTGGCGCTGGTGTCACATGTGAAGAGTATCTCACCGAGCAGAGAGAGGGAACATGGAGCAGAGTAAAACTGAGACTGAGAGTGAGCAGGGCAGATAGCAGGGAGCCCTACCAGCAAACAGAGAGGTGGAGTGTGTGTCTATGTGCTGATTAAACTTTTTTCCAGGTGCTTGTGAGGGTGTGATAAAAAAAACTAGCAGTAAACACAGACCCTAGAGGTGTGGTAAGTTTTTTAAATAAGCATGAACGAGGAAAGAGTGAATGATTCTTTTAGTATCCTCTGTCGAAGCATCAGAAGGCCCTGTGTGTAGGCTTTAGGGGGATATATTGGCAGAAATGGAATAGAATACAATAAATGTTTTTTTAAGTGTGTAATCACTTAAAATAAGAATCGCTGGGTTTTCATTTCCTTTAAAATGAGCCGTTTAAATCAATATATGGAGCGAGTCCTTGTCCACATAGATGTGTACAGAGAACTGGATACAGTGTTGGAGACGGGACCTTGTTTATTTCTATGGGAGTTGCTCAGTAGTGCACTGAGCCAAAAATGCTCATCTACCACGTATAGAATAACCTGGATGATAGGTGCTGTTTTGGCATCATCGGGCCCATAGACCAGGCGCACTAGAGGCTTCTGTCTGGTTTAGTGCTCTGCTAACTTGAATGGGGATAAAATTATTTGATACTGCAGCTCTTCTAGACTTAACAAATGTCATCCAACTGAATGGATCATAATCCTGATAGTTTAACGGGTCATTGTGTGGGAGTTGTGATGCTTAAAAAAATATATCCACTGATTTACAGACGTCTCTTTCCCAATTAAAGTGTGTGGGAAAAAGTCTTTTTTCGGCCCAATGGCATCATGTGACGGGCTTGGAAATTGTTATTCAACTGTTTAGCCACTCAGAAAATTGGCTTCAAAGCCCAGCGCACTTCCTGGGGACCTGGGAGTCCCCCAAGTTGCACCACTGTATTTCTACAGTAGCCCAGAAGGACAAACCAAACACTAACTCTAGATAGGGCCAATCGCGTTACTGCGTTGGCCATCGTAGTTAGCAGCCCCTCCGAGACAAGCCCAACAGTGTCAAAAAACACTGATCTTTAACACTAAACTGCTTTATTCAGTGTTTTTACCGGTTTAAATCACCAGGTGTTTTTGTTTTGGAGCTGAAGAGATATCTGCAGATAATTCGGCTACTGATAAAAACCTCCCACACATCTGGATTTTAAGTTATCAGAGAAAAACGTAAGCATCACATTAGCAGATGCTGGGCTAGTTTTAGTGTTGATGAGCTTAACAGTGTCGGAGAAACACTGATTTGTAACATGAAGCTGCAGTATTCTGTGATTGTACTGGTTTAAATCACATTTAACATTTGTTTTGCTGTGGAAGAGACCTTTGAATATAATTCGGCTTCTGGTAAAAACCTCCTAAACAATGAACCCTAAAGAAAATCTAACCAGGAGTTCACACTTGCCACATGGGAGAATTTTCAGCTGGTTGTAATCTGCAATCCTCACTGGTAGATACCACTGAATCCTACATAGTGAACTGGGCAACAAGCATGATAAGAAAGTATGTAATTTACATTTATTCTGGTAGTCTAGGTCTAAATGAGATGTAATTATGCACTATTTAATGCTGCATGAATTTTGACCCCTATAGAAAAGAAATATAATGACCAAGCCTTTCTGTGACCATCCTCCTCTGTCTCTCTTGCTCTGCCTCACACGCACGCACACCCTCAAGCAAATCAATGCACATTTTTCTCATAAACCACTCACACTGCAAGTCGCTCCCCGTCAACCCTGCCAAGGTGCTGGGGAGGTCTCGCTTTAATTGCTCGACAGATTGACAGAATAAGGAGAGTCCAGGTGCTGGGGTCCAGAGTGAGAAAGGTGTGACAGTGCATAGAATGCATTACTTATGTATATGCCATCTCCTGATGCTTTACTGAGTGCGTGCCTCCATTTAAGAAACACTGTTTATCTGCAAGTGCAATTTGAAAGATACAGAGCGTTCTTCCGATTGGGTAAAATAATCATTTCATTGACAAGATTTCCTGTGGAATTAAACCGTTTCTCGGGGGAAATACAGGAGCTTGTGTGTTAAGGGAGATTAACTCATTCAGCTCGCTTCAATCTTCAGATGAATCCTGATAGGTGTGGTGGGGTTGTTCTGCCTCTATCTCTATTTCCCGCTTCCCCTTTTCTCATTAACTCTGAAAGTAGCTCCCTGGTCGAGACCTGACTAGCTGATAATAATCACATGGCTGCATTCAGCCTTAATTTCCACAGCTATTTTAGATATAGTCTGGGCTTTGAGATGGGAATGTTTATTAGTTTTAGCTAGTTTCAGTAGTTTTAGTCACATTTTAGTCATTTTGTCCATAATTTTTGTCTAATATTAGTCGACAAAAGTAAATTATGTTATTATGTTTTCTTAAACTAATCCAGTTAGGCTAATTCATATATCAGAAATTATAATCAAGATGACAGGTTGCATAAAAATGTCATTTAGATATATATTTTTTTAAACATTTTTAACTACAAATTATTTCTGAATACTTACAAACTTGCATGTCTCCTGCAGTTTATACATGTTCAAGGGGGAATTTTCGAGCACACACTTACTGATCATCATTTGAAAAGCTCAACATTTCTCTATATATGCTCTATAAACATTTGACAACACAAACAACTAACCCGAGACAGCTAGGATTTGAAACCAGGTTCACCGTTAACTCTGACTTAGCGATCTCACTGTTAAGAAGCAGAAAAATAACTTAATTAAAGCCTGAATTCTTTCTTTCTGAATTCTCCTACCTGCCTGTCAAACAAAATCAACCCATAGACCCTCTATAAACAGTCTGGATTAGGTGGAGTCCAGTGGGGATCAGTTGTGAAGTCTGTCAGTCGGTGGCTGCTTGCTCCGCGGTGGCTGCTTGCTCCGCTGCCATTCAGTGGCTAACCAGTGGAGCTAGCTGCTAACAGCCACCACTGCAACTAATAAATTCCACAAATCCACTCAGTAGCTCCACCATCCACAGTCAGACACACATGGCTGGTTATTTACTGCCAAATTACAGCTCACACTTCGCACCAATGGCTGACACTGCTCCGGTGTGAGTGTTTTTGCTGGCTAGCAGAACATCCTGGCGCCGACTACTTGCTGGAGTTTACCAGTCTGCTGCTCATGCGGCATTTAAAGATAATTAAGTATGGCTGTTCTTGGATGTCCGATAGTCCACCATGAACATTTCATGTCTGGTCTTGTCAACAAAAATGAAACACAGACTTCATCTTGGTTTTTATTATCAAGATGTATGTTTAGCTATTTTGTTTTCATCATGGAAAAAAGGTAATTTAATTCATCATAGTTTTTGTCAACGAAATTAACACTGGTTGCATTGTGATGGTAATTCTCAGGGCAGCAGCATTTGCTCTTTAATCTGTTCCACAGGAGAGGATCTGAGGAAACATTGAAGCACCCACCCTGAAGAGTCGGAGTACACTGGCTACTACGCAAACCTCTGAGTGTGCACTGGTTTTTCTGTGCAAGCATTTGCATGGGTGTGTGAATGCATGCAGTTGTGCAACTGTGTTTGAAGGTTTCTCAGGGTTTTACCAGGTGATCCCTTCGCTCAGCCGTCTTTCACACAGCATCTAACCGCAGCTGGAGTCTTTTTGAGCTTTTTGTTTTTAGCAAAAAATGCCAAAGCACTTGTTACAGCTTTTCTCTTTTCGTGTTTCATGTCCACGTCCTTGGTAGAAAAAGAACAGACTCATACTATACATCTTGATTCGAAAGGTGTCTTACTGAAGTAATTCACTTTGAAAAGTCCTTTGAAACGCCCCCTTTCCCCTCTTACTTACCAACACTCTGCATCCCTAACCGTCTAGAACTAATTATATCTAATCAGGCAAATAGTTACCTCAAAATACTCAGTGCTACTTATGATTGTTAGTCACGAAACTCATGAAGAACATTCTTCTCTCGAGGCCTCCATTCTGCCTCTTGTTCAGTCCTTATCACAGGAGTGAGATAAATGCAGCTGGGGATACATGAAGGAGACGTGCGGGGCTGCACCTTTCAAGGAGTCATTTGCAAAGGAGCGCTCAGGGATTGCCAGTGCAGGAGCATGTTGAGATTTGCATGCTATCAGAGAGTGCCCAGACACCTGCTGAAGATAAACCCCCCCCCACAAAGTCAAGTCACGTTTTAAACTATGGCGAGTGAACCAGCCAATCAATGCAGAATAACCCTAAAACAACACGGGGTGAAGATACCACAACTCCTGCAGCGCTGCATAGATAAAGATTTGAATTATATGTATATGTATGCAAAAAATATGTATGACAGCTGTAACTAAGCTGGGCTTACCGTTGGCCATTAACATGAACTGTATTAAAATAGTTGACACAGCCATTGTGATGTCACTTATTTGTTTGTGGACGTTTGTTTTGAAGCCTCAAGTTTGGCATTTTGCCTGTCGCCATCTCGATTTTATGAAGCTAGAGGTGACAATATTTGGACTGCAGGGTGGAGCTGTGGAGGAGTAAGGGGTGGATCTGATCCGCAACTTTAAGCTTTAATAAAATTTAAACAGGTGAGTTATATATAAAAAATAGAAGTGCAGCTCCAATTTGGCTTCATTTTCATCCTCATAAGTTGCTGCCTGGCTATTAATCATATGTGGTTTGTTGTGTTAAAATGTCCTTGAGGATGACATGGAGCCATCAACTGTCCCTGATACTGTATGTGTATGAGAATTATGGAAGTTGTTTTGGACAGTTTCTGCAAATAAAATGAAAAAAATTGAATTAAATTGAATTGAATAATACATAATAGAATATGTAAGTTAGTAAATACATAAATACATTTTAAAAAAGAGAAGTTACTTTTTTTGAATTATTGATTATTAAAGTCCTAATGATGAGATACTAAATTAAAAGTATGACGTATTAATTCAAATAGTTAAAATAATAAATCAAAATGATGAGTCTAATTCTCAATTTTGATTTACAATACAGCAATTATACATTTGGTCTAAATATCTTAATTCTGACTCACTAGCCTACCGCATACTTTTAACTATCTCATATTTTTGATTAACAATGAGTGTTTTTATTCTACAGTATCATACACAACTTTTTTCCCTAGCAGAAAAGGTCCTCCATAAAAACAGATATCAAGGATCTTGTTAGCCTGTAGGAGTATAAATCACCAGTTTCATCACTTTACCATATCATTTCGATTATTTGGACAACGATACGATATTTGCCGATATTACAAAGTCTGCCACGATACGATTTTGATTCGATGCGAATCAGGGGTCTGCTCGATATGAAACGATATTATGTGTATCCTTAACACAATCAGTTACAGAAGAAGCTGACACACCTTTCTTGTTTACTTTTGGCCATAAAAGATAAAACAACACATAAATAATGTCAGTAACTGGAACCGCTGAAGTGCAGTGAAGTTTACTGTAAACCGACTCCACTAACACACATAAAACAGCAAACTTCAAGGCTTTCTGCCAGAAAGTTCTTTCCGGAATAAATCTTTCCATTTTAACCCAAACCATCTTTTTCCTAAAAATTACTTAAAGCCCTGAAGGCAAACTTCTCCCAACAGCAGTAAAATATGAATTAACAACAAGATCATTTAACAGAAGTATCAAATTCAGCTCAGTAATAACTGTCAAGGTTCAGACACAAAACAATAGTTACGGATCGTTACACCTTAGCCTGAGTACTAAAGGGATACTCTGCAGGTTTTTAACCAAATCTATGTCATAGCAGTGTGGGTCAGTGTTGTCAAGGCACCTCCTGTGCTTACTCCGCCAGGAACTCCCCGAACTTGCCTCGAGCCAAAATCTGCCTGATGACACAAAGCGTGTCATTTTATGTCTTCAATGATGTATCATTGGCTAGCAGACAGGCGGGAAGATCTGGGAGGTGATGGCACAGGGGGGCACATTAACATTGTTCATCTGCATACATTCCCCACACTGCAGTGGCACAGACATGGCTAAAAAACGGCCTTAAGTATCCCTCTAATGAGGGCTGTAGATACCATGACTGTGAATTTGTGGGTTTTGGCAATCTGTGGGGACAGGTGCACAGTGTACATTTTTTTAACTAACACACACTGGGTAATGGGTGTTTTATATTCCACTATTTTTAAACGAAATACTTGGTGTAGCAGCTGACTGGGTTTTAGATAATTGCATTTACAAACCCAGTGATGAAAATGCAACTGAAAGCATAAAATAAGGTGTGTGGGTGTTTTTCATTTTGTGTTAAAATGATGTTGGTAAAAAACATCCCTCTCAACGTGAAGCATTAAAGTGTTGTGACATGCAAAATAAAATCCAGTGTAACAGTGATTGTTTGTAGTCTCTTTTTTTCCCAGAAGGTAGCCTATTTTAGAATTTAGTAAAACCCAAATCTTTCTAAGACAAACTGATAATGTCTGAATCTGATTACAGTATGTCTGCATGTCTGCTTTGATCCTCTGCAGTCGACATGTTACAAGGCTTATCTTCCCCCCCTTGGCCACATTATGCATTCGTTAGAATCTATTGGTATTAACCTGTCACTAGGGGGGACATTTACACACACTTGTTTTGTTTTTTTCACATGGGAAAACAAATTTGTTCATTTACGTTATTTCCCTGGAGACTCATCCTGAGCTGAACCATGAGCAAATGACTAATGTTAACTTAAACCCTACTTTCTGTGAATTAATGAGAAGATCGCCACGACTCGCGTATCTGTTAAAGGTTTATAGGATTTAGAACCATCCAACTATGGTTTCAGTAATTTATAATCAACTGAATTAAGAATCATTGTGTTTTCGTCAGAGAAAACTGATCTGAGTTCAGTCTGTTTACTTAAATCACAGCTACACTCACAGATAACTGAGCCTCCTACCTGCCTGTCAAACACCATCAACCCATAGACCCTCCATAAACAGTCTGGGTCAAGTGGAGTCCAGTTGGGATCAGCTGTGAAGTCTGTCGGCCGGTGGCTGCTTGCTCCGCTGCCATTCAATGGCTAACAAGTGGAGCTAGCTGCTAACAGCCATCACTGCAGCTAATAAACTCCACAAATCCATTCAGTAGCTCCACCATCCATAGTCAGACACACATGGCTGGTTATTTACTGCCGAATTACAGCTCACACCTTGCACCAATGGCTGACGCTGCTCCAGTGTAAGTGTTTTTGCTGGCTGGTGAAATGTGTTGGTGCCAACTACTTGCTGGAGTTTACCAGCCTGTCACTCATGCGGCATTTAAAGATAATTGTAAGTGTGGCTGTTCTTGGGTGTCCGATAGTCCACCACGAACATTTCATGTCTGTTACCTTAGAATGAACCATTCATATCTATGTAAGTGTGGGGTCCTCTCCCACAGACTTTGCCTTGTTGTTCTACAGTAGCCCAGAACAGACAATAAGACACTGGTCCTAGATTGGGCCATTCGTGTTTCTGCGTCTGCCACCGAGTTCTCTGACTGGATTGCCACAAGGAAGAAGTTTCAGTTCTGCAACCTCACTGATAGATGCCACTAAATCCTACACACTGGACCTTTAAAAATGAAGCCAGCGAACAACTAGCATAGCTTAGCATAAAGACTGGAAAGAGCAAGTAACAGAATGATCACTTGAGCTAGTCAGTGAAGATTCTCAGTCATCCAGGTCATGGTAATCATAAGTGCTATATCGTAGGTGACTTGCTTGCGTTTCTTGAAGACATTTCGCCTCTCATCCAAGAAGCTTCTTCAGTTCTAAGGTGGTGAGCCCCTTTAATGTGACTTCCTTAACATATTTTTTCCTCCACAAGATCATTCTAACAGTACACACACAAAAATAAGGCAGATGACAGTGAATGAAAGAGAGAGACACCACTGTGTATGCAGCCAGAATGGAACTTTATGTGGTACATCTTGTGGAGTCAAATCGCTATAACACATTTCCCACTTTTGCAGGATTGGTTCCCTCAACACATGACCCCTTAACCTCAAAATGGCATCAAATTAACTGTAAAAGCAGCATGTGTGTGAGTGGGAGAGAATGGGGGGATGATTATCGTGCTGCTTTGACACACTGGTGGGAGGAAAAAAAGGGGAGGCATTTTGTGGAAGGAGAGAGGGACAGACTGAATGTCAGTCAAGGCATGTAGCCATCCCTGTCTGTAATCAACATCTTTATCCATCATCATTAGCCGCTGCTAAAGACTGCAAGTGCCTATCACATCTGTTTGTCCACCCACAGAAATGCAAAAAGCCTCTCATATCATTAAGACAAAGGAAAGAAGCAGGAAGAGACTTGTTATTTGTGCGGGAACTGGTACCACTTTCAGTCATCCACCTATTTTCTTGTGTGCTTTGCCTCCTCAATCAGATATATGCAAAGCAGCAGGGATTTTAGAAAGTTTAAAAACACACAGGAGTCTGACCGCATTAATTAAACGATGAGAAGCCATCACTCACGCAAGCATCCTGCTCCTTCTGAGACCTGCTGATAAACATGCAAACTCCGCATCACATTTATCTTCTTCCTCTGACGTGTCATCGCCAACTAGACGCACAGCTAAACCCCTCCCTCTGCCTTTCACTCATGGATGGGCTCCTTCAATTTAGAACATCCATGCTAACTTAGACCTGTTATGATCCCTCATACGCTCCTCATATGCGCACAGTCACAAAGAAAGGGAAGCACCTGTTTATGCTTGCAAAGACACCTACATATCAAACTATTGCATGTGATGGCATCAAATAATAAACGTCGAAAAGCCTGTGTATGTACGCCTATGTGCATATAGCTGCTCTGCATAGGACTACACACTGACAGTGAGTACAGGATATACATACAAAGAGGTGTGGCATGAAAACCTGTTAGAATCCGTTTATAGCGTTGATATAATTTTCTGGGTTATACCTACTTTAAGGGGCACAGAGGTCATGTCTGTTGTTATTTTTTCTCCATTACCAGCAGGAGTCTAATGAAGGTCATGAATGATTTTTGGCTGCTCAGTCTGTCGTCCTTTAGGGAGCAGAGACCCCATCACAGTTTTAATTATCTGTTAAGAATGTAGGAGAATTAGCAAAAAATGTGTCTCATTGGATCTTAATTATTTTCATTGATATTGCAGTAACATCTTAAAGACTGTGACACTTTTTTTAAGGCACTGTTTTTTTGGACATTTTAATGACATACTATGACTTCTTTTTATGACATTTTAATGACATACTATACAATGACTTCTTTTTTTTATCACATTTTGATGACATACTACACTATGGCTTTTTTTAAAGGACATTTTTATGACATACTATACTAAGAGTTTTTTTTTTGACATTTTAGTGACATACTATAGTATGACTATTTTTCTGACATTTTTTGACATGCTATACTATGACTCTTTTTTTGAATGACATTTTAATGACATAGGATACTGAGTTTTTGAATGACATTTTCATGACATACTATACTATGACTTCTTTTTCTGACATTTTTATGACATACTATACTATGACTTTTTAAAAAATATTTTAATGACATGCGATACTGACTTTTTTAATGACATTTTAATGACATACTATACTATGCTTTTTTTTAAAATCACATTTTGATGACATACTATACTATGCTTTTTTTTAAAATCACATTTTGATGACATACTATACTCTGACTTTTTTGCTGACATTTTTCTGAAATGCTATACTATGACTTTTTGAATGACATTTTTATGACATACTATAGTATGATTTTTTTGACATTTTTATGACATACTATACTAAGACTTTTTTCATGACATTTTATGGCATGCTATACTATGACTTCTTTTTTGACATTTTAATGACATACTATACTATGACTTTTTTAAAATGACAATTTAATGACATGGTATACTACGACTTTTTATTTTATTTTTTATGACATTTTAATGACATACTATACCATGACTTTTTTAATGACCTTTCTATGTCATACTATACTATGACCTTTTTCAATGACATTTTAATGACATACTATACCATGATTTCTTTTTAAATGACATTTTAATGGCATACTATACTATGAATTTTTGAATGACATTTTAATGACATGCTATACTATGAATTTTTTGAATGACATTTTAATGACATGCTATACTACGACTTTTTTGAATGACATTTTAATGACATACTATACTATGACTTTGTTAAATGATATTTTTATTGCACACAATACTTAAAAACAACATCCAACAACAATAACAAAAAAAAACCAAAAAACTTTGCTCTAACATTCAGACACGTCTCCTACTACAATGACTGTAAACTCAAGACCAAAATGACGCCGTCATATTTTGGTTTTGGTTTGCTTGATTAGCATTACCTGTTTTCTATTTCCTGCTTGTCAAAGAAAAATTACTTTACGTTCTCCTACGTAAGCTGAATCCCGCTAACATGAAAGCACACTTGTTTGTTAATCATTTCCACATTCTTCAGATTTGTTCAACATTAGTTCTGCTCCATATTTTGTTTCCCCACAGTCATTTACACCCCCTGCAATGCCACCAATCCCACATCCCACTGGGCCACAAATTGAAATGTAATGAAACAGTTTTTGATATTCATGTTTCCCAGAAGATAAATTAGATAGAGAAGCATAGCTTTATTCAAGCAATATGAAACTCAAACTTATATGGGTTTCAAACTATATTATTTCAATCCGACTCAGTTCGCGGTAAAAATCAAAAGTAGACTACAGAGAAACATCTGAAGGAAATTTCTTTACATTAGATGCATGGAGGTTAGTGCATGGGGGGTGTAATGCACACAGAGGTTCAGATCCTCAGAGCGCAGCATCTCTGTGTGGGCGTTCCAACAAACCAGCAGGGGTGCAGCAATATGGACTTTGAACACTGTAAGTACCCAAGAGTGAAGCTGAGCCCCTATGATGGTGGCTGACTGCACCATGTGTGCCTGACATGTACTTGTAAAAAAATAATTTCATACAAGCTACTTTGATAAATTAATTATTTTAAGGGTCTGTACTTTCCCAAAGTTTTCTGGAGATAACGTGATTTATTACTAATTAGAAAGATAAAAGGGACTTCCTTGAGTGAAATTCCTTGATTTGATCATTCCTTTAAAATCATAAAACCAATCTTACATACAGTTTGTTGAATTGTATGGTTGTCTGTAGACAAATTTGATATTTATGTTCACTGATCTGCTGTGTACACCAGCTTTCAAGACTGCAGTGCAAACAGTTATTTTGTCTATAATTACTACCAGGAAATGCTTTACAGGAAATGTCTTGGAACTTGAGACCGTCTCCCTCAGAAACATGACCACATAGGTCATTTTTACATACAGAAATTATGACTCATATATGTATGCTTTTTTGTTAAGCAGGGGCTGGAGTGATTATTGAGGGAGCAAAGAAGGAAGTCCAACCTGGTCTCACTCTAAAGTCCTTGAAAAAATGACGCTTGGGCAATGACTTCCAGCGTACGGCACAGATGAAAAAAAGCCATCCTTTAACATCAGCATGATATGCAGTTGGTCAACGCCTGGCAGCATCACAAAGATTATGCAGCGGGACAACTACAACAGTTAAGGCGGCGGAAGTCCAAAAAGGGTGGGTGGGAGGAGTGGTGAATGAGTCCAACAACCACCAACCTTCGCCTCCTGCAAGATTGTAAAGCCAAACCCTGTTATTTTTCCTAAGCCCAACCGTGTGTGTGGGTTGGCAAAATGTAACCATGTACGAATGTTGAAGGAAAAAAACGTCAGTTTGTGGTATTGTACCAATGTAGTGCTGGCCCTGGCCCAAGACTTAACCGAAACCTAAACAAGCAGTTTTATTGCCTAAACCTAACAGGCAACAGGCAGTGTTGGACACAACTATTCTTATTTTCATGTGATTAGAAAGTGATGAAAACATAGTGAGGAATATTATATACCATTACTACAAATAGATTCCATTAAACTCAGTCTAATTTCTTTAAAATTTTTGAAACCAAATAACTCATTTTGGAAGCAAATATTCTCACACACCATCAGAGTAAACCTCTTCCACACAGTTTTAGACACTCAAGAAGCTCTCCATGCACTTGCATCACCTTCAGGATAAAATGTAAGCTATGCACACAAGATGTCTTTCAACGTAAAGAGCTGATTGCCATGAAATTGGATGAGCACATACATGGTCCCAAAGGGATAAACTCTTATTTTTAATGACCCTGTAACCTTTCCTCCAGCAGCATCTAGGGACAAATGTAGGCTTACAACTTTTTAGCCTCACTGCTGATGATTATGCAAAGTAATATCAACATACATATGCTCCATGGAGCTGCATATTATTGGATGTAATGAACATTGCAGCCTCTGGGGGTCTATGAGCAGCTTCTGGCCTGTGAGATTTTGGGCCTATGTGCAGTTCATTAACAGTAATAGATTTTTATTATTGTCTCTGAGTGACTGAATGTAATTAGCAGGCACATGTGCACAGCTGTGCAGTATTTACACCATGACATGCATCTATAATTAAATTAATGCACATTCAAATTCAATCAAAGAACAGAAGAGCAAACACTGTGGAATTTGTTTGTCCTGATTACAACATTAAACCTCTACATTGTACTAAATATTGATTTCAGTTGCGTGAGGATTTTATTTAGAGAGAATAGACATAAATGAACACTATGGGTTATTGGCATTATGATGATTACAGAGTGGAGGTTTCTCTCACATCACAGCGTACACCCATAAATAGTCACGCATCATCATCATAAATAGTCGCGGTGGAACAAGGCTGAGTCGACGCAATGGCACAAAGTGTCAGGGGAGCAGGTGTTAATGCCTCTCAGAGAAATAAGAGAGCCTGAGATCCTTCCCTTCTGCAGCTCCTTGATTAATCCACCATTTCCCCCCCTCCTATACCTTTGATCCTTTCCTCCTAGATACCTAGATCCTTTCTTCCTAGTTACCTTTGATGCTTGTTATCCCACTTCATTTCTTTTCTCTTTTTTGGTGTTACTCCCTCCCACTCCACTCTCCCATCATCCTCTATCTCATATTGTGTTTTTCATCCTCCTTCTGTCTCAGTGTTGTTCCTTTTTCTGTCTCTAAATCTCCCATTATCCCGCTCACTCAGATTGGTTCTTCTTGTGTTCCCCACAGAAAGCCCACATACACTTCTACGCACCAGGATCTGATGGCGTCTCCCATCATCAGCAACATTCAGGCACACACATGCAGACATGAGCTGTGTAAGAGTGTATGAAAAGCCTGGAAAACGTTTCATCATTTCTTTATTTACAGCACACTGCAGTAAACGCTCAGTCCATGACAGACCTGAACACCACACGCTTAACAATCCTGCTTGAACTGTTAAAGGTACACTGTGCAGGATTGTAGGTTATTCTTTGTAAACATGCTCGCCGCCAAAAATGAAAGTACAACTCAGATTCCAAAAAGAGTTTAGATGCTGTTTAAATCAGAAATAAAAACAGAATGCAATGATCTACAAATCTTTTTCGAGCTATATCCAATTGAGTACAGTACAAAGACAAGAAATGTAGTGTTTAAACTGATAAACTAGAGTGTTTTCTGTAAATAATGCCTGCAACACGTTCCAAAAAACTTGGGACATGGCCATGTTTACCACTGTGTTACATCACCTTCTCGTTTAACAACACTCAGTAAGCATTTGGGAACTGAGGACACAGACTGTTGAAGTTTTGAAAGTGTAATTTCTCTCTCAGGATTCACAACTGGTGCCTGAAATTACTTCAAGATCTAACAACTGTCTGTGTGTAAGAATGGCCCAAAATCCCATCTGAACACTGTGAGACCTTAGTTTCTTGGCATTGCAAACAAAGGCTTCTCCGAGTGTTACATAAATTTAAGTTAGTGTGTAATGCTTTTTTCTTGTATCATTCCACTTGGTAACACTTTATATTAAGGTACTGTAATAAGCGTTCATTAATGCTTAATAAGCACCAATTAACAGTTAATGAACACTAATAAACACTTATATAGTCTTATTAATGTTAATAAGCATCTTATAATAAACACTTATATAGTCTTATTAATGTTAATAAGCATCTTATACATCTTATAAGTGCTCATTAAGTGTTAATTTGTGCTTATTAAGCATTAATGAACGCTTATTACAGTACCTNAACAGTTAATGAACACTAATAAACACTTATATAGTCTTATTAATGTTAATAAGCATCTTATACATCTTATAAGTGCTCATTAACTGTTAATTTGTGCTTATTAAGCATTAATGAACGCTTGTTACAGTACCTTAATATAAAGTGTTACCTTCCACTTTATTGCACATACATTTTTTGGGTTGAAATGTTATGATTTCTTTATCTGTGTAGTTTTATTGAGTTATTACCAAAGACTGTATAAAATAGTGCATGTAGCTACAGTGATGTCACCCACTGGTTTGTGGACTCCTGCTTTGAAGCCTCGAGTTCGCCATTACGGCCATCGCCATCACCATCTTGGTCTTTTGGAACCAGAAGTGACCCTATTTGGACGAGAGGCTGGCACTGTGGATGAGCGAGGTTGCATCTAACTGAGAAGCGGAGGACAATATCGGCAGACAGCCTGTCACTCAAAGCGACCCCACCTTTAATTATGCGTAACTTTAAGCCTCAATAACAGGTGAGCTGTATAAACATTCACCCCCTGTACGGTTGTCATGAATGTTGAAATTAGCTATAGAGACCAAAATGTTTTGAACCAGGTTATAAACATGTTTATTTCTGCTGTAAAGTCAGGCATTTTAACATGGGGGGTCTAAGGGGATTGAGTCGCTTATAGAGCCAGCCTCAAGTGGCCATTAGAGGAACTGCAGTTTTTGGCACTTCTGTGTTGGCTTCATTTTTCAGCTCTGAAGGTTGACACTTGGTTAATACCCATGTCTGGTCTAAATTCCATGTAAATAGCTGCACTGGAAATAGGTTTGAGGAAAATGTGGACATGTTGAATACTTAATCTCCCACTGTATGTCAAAAAGGAATTGCAGATCATTGCATTCTGGTTTTATGGACATTTAACACTGCGTCCAAACTTTTTTGGAATTGGGGTTTAAAAGCCAACCCCAGACTTACTCTCGTTTGGCGTTCGGCCTCATTTTATTTGTAGGGTTCCTTGTGGTGCTGTGTCTCTAACATGCCTGCTAGCACCTGGTCGCTACCCCACCTAAGCGCTGTAGGAATAAGTGCTCACAGAAAATAAGAAAACACAGTCAGAGGCAGAGTTCTGCAGATCAATACACCGCCACACACTTCCAGTAGGTCATAAATGATGACTGAGAGGGATTACCTCTGTATGAGTCTACACAGTGTTTTATCAGGACAATCCTGCACAGTATATCTTTAAGATCACAAAACTCCAGTCTTCATCAGCACATCAGAACGGCCAGCAGGCAGCTCTAAATTTACGGGAGGATTTGCCAATAAATAGACAGTCTCTTAAAAAAAACAGAATTTTTTTGCCACTGTGCTTTACATCAAAATCTCACATTTTAATTATAATGAATCCACACTGAGCACAATGCCTCCACATCAGTACAAATGACAATCTTCAGAATGATGTGAGTCTTGGCAGAGATCAATACAATCCTTCCAGCACAATTCAAGTGAGCGCCCTTGAAATCTGATGTGTGCATGCACTGGAGAGTAACTGATGGCGATGATGGTGAGTGGGGGAAGTGAGTAACATCAGTTGATCACACAGTACGGTGGCAGCGCGTTTTAGGACAAAGTGGCCCACAGCTTTGTGATTACTTTAGCCTTAAAGCTTCATCTTGGGCTTCCACACACATTGATTGAAAAGTCCTATGCCAAAGAGCAGCACAAATACTGTACAAGACAAATCCACAAGAAAGTCCAACACCCTGTGCTATCAATAAGACTGTACGCAAGTGAAAATATAAGTCTTATCAGTGGAGTAATACTGTTCAAATGGAGTCCCAGCACTCTTAGGAAAAAAAATCTTCTGGTGTTTGTATTTATTGCACACCACAGCGCCTCTTGTTTTTCATGCTTCACCTTGCTGCTGCTGTGTGACTGCTGTCAGACAGCTTTGCTTATTTGGACCATGACCAGTGTACATCTGTGGTCACTGTTAACCAAATGCACCATGCTTGAGTTGCAGCACGAGTGCACAGCCTCATTTCCATTTTAATTTCCTGGCGCCGTCTTCCTCAGCAGCTGAGGATCTTGATGAAGGCTCGTCTGAACTCGATGTTGAAGGTGGTGTAGATAATAGGGTTGAGAGCACTGTTGACATAACCCAACCAGGTGAAAGCACTGTAAAGCCCAGGAGGCACGTAGCATGTCCGGCAGTGGGTGTTCAGAATGTGAGTCACAAAGAAAGGCAGCCAGCAGATGAGAAACACCCCTGAAGCAGCCAGAGAGCAGGGAGGTATGGAGAGAGGACGAAAACACAAACACAAGAGAAAAATTGTAAGAAACAGTGAGTTTGTCCGCTGTAACATCAGCCACAAACATTAGCATGCTTGGCTAACTAGATTAGACAGTAGTAATCAAGGGTTACTTCCAAAGTAAGCTGGTAATATCCTCCTGAAACCCAAACTTTTGTTTGGAATGCATTTTTAATTTCTCCTAGCTATTTGGGATCAGTAGGACCCGATAATCATAAAAAAATAAGTATTGTCACCAACAATATAGTCCCAACAGGGCTTGATGCTAACTTTTTTCCCAAGGAGCACATGTGCTCCTGAGTTGAAAAAGTAAGGAGTGCACAAAGAACTTTAGGGGCTCAATGTAAATTGATCAAATAATGTGTTTTCCGTAATAAACGTGATGCAAATAGACATTTACAAGCAAAATTATTTAATGAATTTGTATACAANAAACAGCATCAATAAGTGATGAACATAGGGGGGATCAAAACAAAACAAAAAATAAATAAATAAATCAACCAGCCACCCTCCTCCCCTGACAAGTAAAGAACAGTCCCTCCATAAGTAAAGAACAGTCCCTAAAGTGCGGTGAGGTTTGTGGACCGTTACCTGACACAAAGAGAGAAATGTGAACGGCTCGTTTCTCCTCTGACACGCCACATACCTGTGTGCCGAGGTACTACTGGGCAGTCATGACGCCAACGAAAGAGGAAATTACTGGACCTGGAGTCGGACTTCTCTGTCGCCGGTAAGCTGTTATCTTGCGCCGCAGAACACTATGAGCCTCCGCCATATTCCTGTCTGTGACCCCCGTTCAACCCACAACCGCCAGGATTCGCCTTTCCTTTCTGCTGCTGGTTGAAACGTGATAATAGGGGCGCCCCAGCGCCCACTCCACTAACTTGATGTGGAAATGAGTGGTAGTCTAGAAAACTGGTGAGTTTTTTTTTTTTTGGAGGGCGCTCGTGTGCCCTCACATAGATTGCGCCCTGGGCGGTCGCCCACATTGCCCATAGCAAAAACCGTCCCTGTGAACGGTCCCTAACTGCGGGGAGAACGGAGCAGGCTTCTCCGGAGGTCCGCCGCTTTTCCCGGTCCGTCTCCTCCACACTTTGACTTATTTCCACGCTGCCGACAGTGGGACTTATATTCATTGTGCCGACAGTGGCTTGGAAAACCCCCCAAAACCGTGTTACACGGGGAAGAGGGAAGAGGGAAGGCGGCTGGACCAGTTGGGAATCACTTGTTTAGAGTTGTGTAAGTAAGACTGGTGAGGATGCTGATCTTTTAACCCAGCTTCAGCCTTAGTTTTTTATTTTTTTAGCATTACATCATGTGTGATTATTATTTTCATTTAAGACTCTTCTGCACAGCCATTTTTAAAACAAATCTGATGGAATCATTAAAAAGTTAGCTTTTTAAGCAACACATGGAGTTTGTGTGAGTCAAATAGGTAACTACAGTCATTTCAGCTGACAAATTCTACTGTTGGCAGCTATAGTTGGCCTGCCTGTTTACTTTTGTGTAAAATCAAAGACCCATTGCTTCAGAAATTACTACGCATTTCGAGTAATCTGCTGTTCTTTGAAAACCATGTGTGTTGTGCAAAACAGAAGGCTTGACAGGCTTTGCCAGGGGTCAGTTAAAACAGTTTTGGTTCCCAACCTGCACTTTGTATGGTTATTCAGGTTTTGAAGACACTTAATAAACCCAGCAGCAGCCAACAGGACATTGTTTATTATGTATAAACAACTATGAATGCTGCAGCATACTTGAAACACTCATTAAATTCAAGTACTATAATTGGGGTCACAACATCACAGCAAAGCAGCGGTCAGCTGGGTGAAAAGCAGGTGGGAAGTGGGTGGAACTAATAAATGGGTGGAACTAAAAGATAATTTTCTGTGTGTGTGCCACAGTTTTCACTGACACCAGTGTATCGTAATGAGACACCTCTGATTACATTTTTGTCAGCGAGATCTCTGCTGTGCCAGAGCCAACTTGACCAGGCTTATAGCAACCTGGCTGATAATTGGAGCGTGTGAAAGCTGTGTCAGGAGCTACAGCGTGTGCCTGGACACACACTGTGAACCTGAAGCAAACCAGACTTTTCTGACATTTCAGCTTGATTTATTGTGGCTCTGCAAAATATGCAGCAAATGCACAAGGGGTAAGAAAATGTGCTGGTGCCATCATCGCTAGACGAGAGAGCGGTACAGGTGACCGGGCACATATGGCAGAAAAGACCATCAGAAAAATGTCAAAGGAGCTGAAGTGGAATAAGCAACTATCTATATAATTGCCTGTGATAAGTGTTAGCATGACATTTATGTTTCCCTTCCCTCAGCCACTTAAGACAATCTCCACTCACCAAGAACAATTGCCAGCATCTGAGTGGCCTTTTTCTCCCGTGCGTGCATACTCCTGAATCGTGGATTGTTGATGTGAGAATGTACCATCGACCGCAGTGACGTGTGTGTTCGTCCATTGGACAGATTCTTCACCTCGCAGCTCATCCTGACAGGAGGCTGTTCATTTTGGTTGCTCTCCTCCGCCTTCTCCTCCTCCCGATCCTGCTCCAGATCAAATTCAGTGCGGCCACAGGAGGCGTGGCTGATGCTGCAGCAGTTCTGCATGTCCACCTGGGGCAGCACAGAGTTCCCCACAGGTCCCGTCTTTGGACGTTTGCGCCACAGGCATCCTGACAACAGGTTGGGCTTGGAGGGATCTGAAGGCTCTACACTCTGCTGTCAGGACAAATCATACATGATTAAGAGATGCTGTATAATCAGCACACATATTCAGTTACACGTTATCATATTAGTTTTATTGTAATAGAAATGTCACATCATTAAAGCTGCACTTCATATTTTTAGTTATATGTAATATGAAAGTTGTCAGTGGTACGGAGAAACACGCTTCAGAATTATTACCCAGCTCTGCAGTTCCCCTCAGCTCTTTTAGCATCTTTCAGCTCATTGTTTTGGTTTTCTGGCCTCCAGCTTTAATATTAACTCACAACAGACAGCACTTTACCCTCTGTAAACCTACAGTACAGTTCACTACCTGTATGAAAGGTCAGACAAATTTAGCAGCTATCTGGTTAACAAAGTGGAGCATTTACCTCGCTGAACAACTGAATATTTTCCTTGTTGGTTGGTGAAGACCAAAATGGAGCTACAGTAAAAAGAACTAAATATTGGACTGAAGGCCTTTGCACACCAAGTCCACATTTTCATCGGGAATTGTTGCAAGTTTAAAAATTAATGTGACCTTACGTTGTGTTAACCCAGAATCTGAAACTTTTGTCCATCATTAAAGGTTCTGGAAGAGGTTTGATTTTCTGCATATATACATATATATATATACGTATATATATATATATATATATATATATATTTTTTTTTTTGCATCCGTCAAAAGCCTTTCGAGAGTTGTTCGACCAAGACACAGTGAGGAATGTGTGGGACACATGCATCTGCAACAAGAGAGAGGAACAGGGTAGAGGGCCAGCTCTTTTTGAAATCTTCCACAACAAAGACAATATAATGTTGGCCGATCTAGAAACGCACAACAACAATGATGAAGTGCAATTTATTATCTGCACAGTATCATTTCATAACTCTAGTAGCCACGGCGCCAAATGAAAGACGCGGGCACCTAGGGCAACGTATTCTCCCTCCAGCGGTGTAAGGAAATTAAGACGGACCCCATTGCACACTATTATGACGGGCCTTAGTGCACACTATTGTGCATGTATTGTCTTGACACAAATAGAGACGTGACATTGGACAAAATCAACATACATATTACCAGCAAGTATTATTGCATATGTGACAAAAATATCAAAGAAAATTAATCATTTAATTTAATAGTTTTGTAGTTTATTTATAGATTTTATAGCTTTTGTAGAGAATGCATAGAATTTTGTTTTAGATAGCTTAAAAACTAAAAATAGAAAAGTAAACCATGGTTTGCCTTTTTTGAGGACATTTATAGCAACCATTTTTAGATTAGGAACATTTTTTTCTTAATCATTCCTCTTTGACCACAGGTATATATTCAAGGTGGCAATCTGAATCACTTTCCCGCTCTCTCTATGGGTCCCTCCACCCCATGAGTGCACTGCCTGCACTGTCTATATTTACGCCCCTGTCTCACTCCCAACTCGTCGAATATTGATACTTGATCAGTGTCCTGTCACCCCAAAATATTATGTGCTAGATATACCTCCTGTGTCAGCTTCAGGGTCAGTTTATACTCCTGCATTGTCTGCAGATAATGCACTAATTCTTTTCATTTACATACAGACTTTTTCAAAATAAACTTTGACCAAAGGTGACAAAACTGTGCTATCAGGTTTACTTCCTTAGGTCTGGGCAACAACAAACATGTGGTCAAGTTAAAAAAAAACATCATGGTTTGGCTTGAAGTCACTACGTTTGTTACCAATGTAATGTAATGTCACATAGGTCATGTGACATAATTCGCTAGCATAGTATGCTACACATACTAGGACACTACGTCCTTAGTAAAACAACTTGATTGACTTGGTTTCACACAGAACACAAACAGCAGGCTCCCAGGTGAAAGTCCAAAGTTTGTTTGACTCATCCACCCTCACTCATCTCAATTTTTGATGAGTTGGGAGAACGACCAGGTTGCCTAGGGAAGTAAGTGGTGAGACGCAAGGGAAGAAATGTGTCTGTCCATTTTTTCTTGTACTGCAACTTTTCACAATGAACAGAACAATAAAATGCATCACACTCACCGTGCAAGGATTCTGTGTGTATAAGTTTTATCAGATCACAGATTTTAAAAAATGCATATGAAAAATACAGATGTGGTGTACGATGGCCTTTATATTTGTCAGGTGTCTAGATGGTGCTCTAGTGTGTAAATAGCAAACTGCCAACAACTTTATGATAATGTGTCAGTGTTGTGTTTACATCTTGTTGCCAAAAACAAATAAATTATTGCAGCTTTATGGTTTGAATTTTAGGTAAACATAATTCATTGCTCTCCTACACCACTTCTCTGTTGAAAAATTACCTTTATCTTATCCTGCCTTGACCATATGTGGAAAATGAAGCTGAATGCTACTCCAGTGAGCCAAAAAAGTGGGCAGTACGACTTAGAAAGTTGAACGTTATGGCCAATACATCTCAGAAATGCTGTTCAGACAGAGTGAGAGCTTGTCCTGCACCTTCACTGCAAGTTTTTAAATCACTTATGCACAGTGTGCATTCAGCATACATCAGTGTGCCAGCAGTATCTGTAAATTACCTCTAAAGACAATATTTCATTTTCATAGCGTATCAACAAATACTTCCTCATTCTAAAACTGCAAATTCAGCAACTACAGCTCCACTGAGCCGTGGAGCAAAAAGAAGCATAATTAACTAGTTGTGCTAATTGTGCAATGTGTATTTCCAGTATAGCCAGAAATGTTCATTCTCTTTCTTCTTTCTCTCACACACTTATCTCTTGACACGTTTTCCTTAAAGGAAAATTACAGATTGCTATTCCTCTCCGCCTTTGAGCAGTCTGTGGATTATGCAGGTGCTGCAGTGCGTCACCCACAGACTTTGCTCAGCTGACAAGTGGCCAGGTGACGAGAGGCAACAAGCCACGCTTCAGAATCACAATTTTCAGCTCCTTCACAGACCCCTGGGCTGCGAGCACACAGCGGAACGAAAAACCCAAGTGTGCATGAACATAAACACTGACAGACTCACATGAAAAGCTAAAAACAGAACCGCCCTGCGTGCCGCCATGTCACAATACGCCAACACAGTAGATATGAGAGTTAGTCAGGCATTAGGCTGTGTTGCATTCAGCAAAACTAGAGCAGTGAAATAAATCAATTCAAGAGCTCTATTGGATCCCTGGTTTACAATAGCACTCACCACTTTGATTCTTATAGGTGACAGGTCTTGCCTCGCCTTGGGAGTCTCCTCTTGTAGACAGGTCTCCTAGGGAATCAGAGGGAAGTTTGAGAAAGTATTTTCCAGAGAAATTCTTAACCTCTCCATATTCCCCATTCCCCATACAGGTATAGAAAGTTTCTGCCATTCATTTGAAGTCATTGATTTATCACTGTGCATCTCTGGAGGATGTTTTCATTACGATTCACATCTGTTATTTATCTGTCGCTTTCACACCTGAACAAAACACCGAGCCACTCAATTAAACCTCAACGCAGAAATAAAGATAGCAGCTTTTGAAACAAGCCTCCTCCTTCATATCAGTTCCTTCACTTGATTGAGTCAGAGTCCTATTATGTTATTTCTAAACATGTTTCCATTATAACACTCTCAGCTTGATCTCCTCCAGGGCTTAGATCTCACAATGAGTGTCTGCACTCATGGATGACCGGGGCTCAACCACAACCAATCATCTGTAACCTGCTGTTATAATAGAGGACTTGATTGTGAAGTAGTGTGCAATGAAGGGGAAAAAATGGAGTGAAAGCGCCTGGATACGCCACTGCTGGTCATGTTACTGGATTATATTATCTAATAGTGTCTTTTTATACACCATATTTTAAAAATAGGGTAGATACAGATACACAGAGCATGACCTGGTGTCTCCTTGCCCCTGGATAAAAGACAAAGCCATCGTTTGTATGATAGATGTAACTGGGACAAATATTAGCGTGATGGATGTCATCAAAGAACTGACAGCTGGTTGTGAACAGAATTCAGATTTGCTCTATAATGAGATATCCTCCATTTAAAGAACAGCGTCACCCTTGTTCCAAAGTACTAAAAATAAAAAGATTGACTATTTTCAACCTTACCGGCTATTTTCATTAGGAACAGCTTTAGTTTAACAGTGACAGCTGTATCATCTGCTCATGAACCGAGCTATACATTTTATCTATAAATGTAATCTTTGCCCTAAATGGGCTCACCTGAGAGGCCAATTTCCCTCAGCCTATCTTTACAGACACTTTTCTCTCCTATAAGAGCAAAAAGTAATATTCCTAAATTTTTTTTGACATCTCGCCTGAAACATTTTACCTGCAAATGACATATAGAAATTCATGCAAATGAATAAAGAGGCTTTAACTTTGGCAGTTTGACCGAGCGTTTCAGATCAAAGTGTTCTCTTGTGCTGTAATGGAAATGGTTATGAGGCTTTGGGGGAGGTTTTGCTGGCGAGGTCTGACGGAAAAAGGTCTAATATGAAGGTGAACTGTAATTTGCAAGTCATTATGAATGTGGGTGAGTGTGAATGAGGGAGACTGCATCCACATGAGGAATACAAAGCTGTGGTCAGGAGGAAACGTTGCATCTACAAAAAATTAGGGGCCGGTTGCACAAAACAGCTTAGGTTTTCTCCTTAAGTATGTTGCACAGAATCCCTTAAAAGGTTTCCTAAGTTAAGGAAAAACATTAACCCATTTACTGCCATGATAGACATTTTACAGTAGTAAAAGTTTCCATGGAGATGGAGTTTGCTTGGACTCACGCCTGTGATGCCTGTTATCATCTCACAAAGTTGGCTTATAGTTAGTGAAAAAATGGCAGAAGAAAAGAAGACAGGAAAACCATATTGGTCAGAGGAGGAAAAGATTCTGTAGGAATACACAAACTACAAAGTAAATTTGATCCCCAAATACCAGAAAACGATTGTAGGAAAAACTGCAACGAAAATTAATTCAGTCAAATCTGTCGTGTAAAATCAAAAGTGTATTCACTGGGTTTTCCTGGTTGCAGAATACTCTCCTTGGTCATGTTGCAATTAAGATAGAGTTGAAGGTACCTTTAGTTGTTTTGTTTTTTTACCATGCTTTGGTTGCTAAGGTCTTGTGTGCAACGGTCTGGGGGTTCCTTAGATATAAGCTCAAGACAAGGAGAAAACCATAAATACTTCAGTGAACATCTTTAAGGAGAAAACTTAAAGGTGTTTACTGCAACTGATTTTTTTTTTTTTTTTTGAGGAAACCTCAACTAGGACTTTAATGAAAATCTTAACTTAATGTGTTTTGTGCAACCGACCCCAGATTATTAGGAGCTTAAAAAAAGAAAACAAAATAAAAGAAGCATACATAACCAATACTCAACTTGGTTATAGGGATTTGGAAGCTCATTGTCTCATCGTCTCTCACTATAGAGAGGCAATGAGAACATAATTTTTGACTTAATACAATCAGATCCAAAGGGTTTTATGACGGTGGATAATGGTATTTTTCCTCTGTGTAATAATTCAGGTAGACACCATTTATAAAGGGCTTATATGTTCAGTTCAATTCCATTTTATTTACAAAGCCCAATATCACAAATTTGCCTCAGAGGGCTTTACAGCATATGGCATCCATTTGTTTGTTGTAACTAATGACTTATTAATGATATTAAATCCTTTATTAATGCTTTATAGATCAGTTACAAGATAGATCAGGACTCTGGTTGCAGGATCGAGCCGAGACAAGACGAAGACTATTTCTCAGGAGCTGAATTTTGAAAGTACGAGAAAGTGGTCATATTCTCACATTGACATTACACTGACTCAGGTATGTCTAGCAGAAATAGGCTGGGCGAAGAAGAGATTTTGAGATTGAATTGTCCTTTCCTCTGGGAAGTACCTCTTATCTGCTACAACAACAGGCATAGACCAGTTTGTGTAAGGCTTGTGGAGCAAGTTAAAAGATATCAGCACTTGTATGATCCCTCTTCTGAAGATTATTCAAAAGAAAAGTAAGTCACTGTTCCTGGAAGGAGATCGATAAAGAGCTGGAGAGTGATGTCGGAGAGTGGACCTGAAAATGGAGGCTTCTGAGAGACAAATTCCAAAACACAAAGAAGAAGTTGGCAAAAAGCAGCAGGAGTACAGGGGGGAGAGGATACTGGCCTTCTATATCATGTTGTCCTGGCTCCTCCTTTTTATCCAGCACAGAGAGACAAAGGGCAACAGTGGAGGTAAGCTGTCAAAACCTCAATAGCAAGTCCCAAGATGCATGTGTGAAATAACTTATACAATCCATCATGCCTGGCACATGTGAGAGGCGCACACACCAGCCCGCACAGCCCGCACAGACTGCATAGGCACACAGCCACAGAGGTATAAAAATTGATGCCATAATTCATAACAAAGGAAATGATGGTCTCACCACAGATGGCGGAGTTGAGCCCGGCTGCACCTTTCCGCTGGTCTGGCCGAAGGTGATCCTCTTCCGCCTCATCCTGAGGAAGACGTAGATGCGGATGTAGACCAGCAGAGTGACAACAAACGGCAGGTAGAAGGACACCACCGAGGAGTAGATCACAAAGTCGGGGTTGGAGATGGAGCACACCATGGGGTCATCTGAGTCAAAAACAAAATAGCATTATGCAAAACAGCCTCAAAATCCCAGGATAATAAAGACACAGCAGGCTGACATTTGACCTGAGCTGCTGCTCTCCATCTTGAAAATGACCGCAATGGCTTGTCCTCTTTCATATTCTGCATGCATTTTTAATTGTACAGCATTGACTCTGGGGTGGAGGTGTGACTGATGTGACAATAATTGCTCCATTAATTCAGAATAGGAGCCCATTTGGCACAATAATAATAGCCTATAGATCAATTAGTCAATCAAAATACCAGAGCTGAATATCTATCAAGTGGGCTAATGGGGCTGTAAAGTCAAATTGACAAAAAAAAAAAAAAAAAAAAAAAAAAAGACACAGGCTGTGACCACAGCTGTGAAATGCATAATGCATGTCAGAGGCATGAACAAACTGACATGATGTGCCTCTCTGGACGTTCCCTTGGATCAATATCACATACCTCAATACACAGAGAGATGCAAACAAGGGCAGACAGATACAATCTATTTCTAGCCACACTCCAAACCCCCTTCAGTTTCAAGATTCATATTATTTCATTTGCCACTTGTACAGTATTTGTGTAGCTGCTCTTTTTCAATCCTTTCCTTTTTGAAGGGCGATGAAGGACCCCAGACCTCATGTGAACTCCCAGTGCCTCCTTCCAATGCTGATGCCTGGTTGCCTACTGACAAAAAAGTGGGATTCCTGCAATCAGCAGCCTTTGTTTTGCACTGATTGTAAATGGACTTAACTAAATGCCCGTATCTGTGTGAGCAGCTTTACATTGTGTCTGACTAATGTTCTTAATTGTGTATGTGCAGTCACGCATCAGTGCTGCTGGCTATTGAAATTAAAATAGCTACTGGTGATGGCTCTCACATTTCTCTGTCCCTTGTGTTGTTTGGTGGTTCATGAGGATGTCACCATCACTCCTCATGCAGTAACGCCATCTAACCACAATTCAGTGCAAATATACTACATAAACATAAACATATTAAATAACTATATTATATATACTATTGTAAATATAAAGATACACAAAACATTAATTGTGGTGCACTTAACATCACAGATAAATTATATACTGTAACAGCCTAAGAGGACCTGAGCGTCCTATAGGTGGCGTATCCACGTATAGGTCACATAAGCTGCTGCCTAGGGTTGCACCTAGAGAGAAGGCACCAAAAGCCCCGTTTCCACCGAGCAGTACAGTACGATACGGTTCAGTTCGGTACGCTTTTTTTTCTGTTTCCACTGTGAAAAGTTGTGGATGGTACCAATGGAACCATTCCGTACCGTCCCCATGTTTTGGTCCCCCCTCTGTTGGGGTACCTAGCACACAGATCTGTAAACTGTAACTATGAAATGAACAGCAGCTGTACAATGAGAAAAAAAACCTCAATTCACTGGGCCAACTGCCAGCAGCTTTTAAGGTGGAACGTTTACTTGTAATGTTACTCAATGCAAGAGCTGACCATTACTTTAGTTTTTATATGACATACACTTTTAGTAATGAGTGGATCTGCGGAGCATCGTTCCTGTGGGCTCTGGCTGGCTGTGCTTGCCTGAGAAGGACTAAATGCACAAACTCGTTATTTTTAAAATATCCCATGGAGAGAGACTCACTGCGTGCAGGCTGTTCTATTTTGTCCTGAAAATGTCGGTGTGCCACTTCATTCTGTGGACAATAAACAAGGTGCAGACGTTCTGTCTATGAGGAAATACAGTGAGTGCTGGATGGAGCAGTGAGTGACAACAACCCCGCCCATGTGTAACGGTACTGTCTGTGGGGTCTAGGTACCATGTCTGAAGGGTTTCTTTTGGTTCCAGAGGTACCATACTGAAATTGTTTGGTAGAAATGGGGCTAAAATCCCCTCAATTTCTTTGAAAAAACCCCCAAACAATCAAAATAAAGTGAAAAAGGATTCAAAGGTCTAACGCTAACAGTTGGTATCGGTATCACCTATAGTCCTGGCAATGCAGTTCACCTTAATGTGTTCATCTGTGAGTGATCATCACAATCAGGACATGTTCAAGCATTGAGAAAATGAAAAGGTAAAATCCCTACGAAGAGCAGCAAACACACTGTATCCTTTAATTATTCATTTATTAGTATTGTTTGTTAGCTGAGCTGTTTATTTGTGTTGATTTCTGGTATGGCTCAAGCTCCAAAAGACCTGGAGCCGGTTGCACAAAACACCTTTAGCTAAGATTTTCCTAATGAAGTCCTAATGAAGTTTTCCTCAAAAAATGGATACAAAAACCACCTCAAGTCTTCTCCTTAATGTTTCCTAAAAATGTTCACTTATAAGTATGTATGGTTTTCTCCTTGTCTTGGTCTTATACTGAAGGAATCCCTGGACTGTTGCACAAAAGACCTTAGCAATCGAAGCATGGTAAAAAAAAAGAAATAACAAACAAACAAAAAGAAACTTAAGGTACCTTTGACTAACTGCAACATGACTGAGTTTATGGTGATAAATGAAAAAACTAACACACCCCAAGAACAGTGTGAGGACCAGATGGATACGTTTTTGATTTTACACTATAGAACTGACTGAATTCATTTTTGTTGCAATGTCTTCCTACGATCGTTTTCTGTTTTCTCATATTTTGGGGATCAAAAGTTTGTGCTTTTCATTATTGCATCCCTCCAGAAGTGTAATATTTTCCTCCTCTGACCAGTGTGGTTTTCTTGTCTTCCGTTCTTCTGCCATTTTTTCCACTATCTATAATCCAATTTTGTGAGATGATAACAGGCATCACAACTGTGAGTTCAAGCAAACAGATAATCTCCAAGGAAACTTTTACCGCTGTGAAATCTCTGTCAATGCAGTAAACGAGTTAACATTTTTCCTTAAATAAGGAAACCTTTTCAGGGATTCTGCATCTGTTAAGTCCCTAAACTAAGGAGGAATTAAGTGTCACACTTAATTGTGTAAATGGTCCCTGGATTCTACATTTCCTATAGAGCAACTCAATGATGTCTTTTGTTATTCAGCATTAATGCAATGTTGAAAAAAAAGCCTCCTGTTATTGCACATCGAGAACGATCACACATTATTTAAAGATGGTTACCTTCACTTGTAACCTTGTAGTCAATGATAAATTTGCTCTTTTTGAAGTGAAACCACATCCAAATAAATGGTGCTCTAGTCTTAGGGGGTATCTGTTCTTTTACACCTTCATACCTCCCTGACATTTCATCAGAGTATACAGTATGGGGTGTTAATCATGTTAAAAAAAGGAAAAAAAGGTAAAGCTTCTGGTGATAGAAGTCATAGTAGCATGTATGTCATTTTCTTGCCTACAGTGTTATGTGTCTAATATGCAATTAGCCTACTTAGACAAGTCTTGCTGGGCTTAAATTCATATGGCCCATAGAATAATGAATAGATAGGAAATAAACGCCCTCCCTGCTGGAGGACCTAGTGACACTCGTTGCACTGATAAACAATGCACTGAGCAGAGATGATGTGTTGAATAAATCCTGTGGCTAATAAACTGCTTTTGTGGTTGAAAGTCTCAAGACAAGGTTAAATGGCAATACTCCCAAACAGGGGAAGAGGCATTTTTCCTCTTTAACTAGTCCTGTAACATTAACCCCACCACTTATAGTCAACATCTTTCTCAGCTCAGCTGCCTGTTCCACCAGTAAGCCCAGTTCAGACCAAAGATTCTTGACAAGACAAAACTATTTCAGGATGTTGCAGAGAAAAGTTGCAGCTGTGTTAACTGGCCTGTCTCAGCTCCAGTCAAGGTGGCTAATTGTGTCACTGAGAGTTAAGCCAGTCTCAGCTGGGTGCCTCGTGAACTGTACCATTGCAAGACATTGCAAGGCCATTTAGTTGCAAATGGGTGCACATAGTTGCATGTCATTGCAAGGGGAATCTTTGGTCTGAAGGCTGCTTTAATCTGTCTCATTTACATCCCTGTGGCTGTTGACATGTATGTCAGTCTCCACCCTCACGGTGTGTCACTGTCGGACGGTTCTTTGCTGCTGCTGCTGGCTGTACGTGCACACGTCACATACGTGTACTCATTGACTGATTAGCCGGCGCTGGTTATTTTTATTTTGAATACCATCTGAAGCTCAGGTTGTTTTGTTTGTGTTTTCACCGTTTCATCACTACCAGAAATGCAACTGTAGCAAGTATCTCACTATCAATACCGTTCTTCATATTCGCAGAAGCTACAAATGATATTCAGCTACGAACTAAACCTGAAAAGCTGGAAATTAGAACAGAAGAACAGAGTGTTGTTGCTATTGAGACTATCCACCGTCTCGTCTCATCTCGTCTCGTCGTGTTGGTGTAAACTGCCAGGTTTTCAGAACGTTGCAGATCGGGGCACTGCAAGTTTCAACTCATCTTGTTGCAAATCTTTGGTCTGTACTGAGCAGTAAAGACTGACCTCTGGTGGTGCATGCTGTGCACTACAATACATTGCCTCAATACAGCACCTCCATATCAGTTTAACAGAAAGAGAAGCATCTACATTTAAGATAGTATTGAAAATAATACACTCTGGATTTCTAAATACCCCGGTGTATTACATGTATATTACATGTATTACATCTTTAAACCTCTTAATATAACTGTGGCTCTTATTTAGATGTAACTACCACCAATTTTACCTCTACCACGGGTTTGTGGACAAAGTACAACTCCAAAGCAAACAGTTGTTACCATTTAGCTGCTCCCAATTAGAGCTTTAATGAAATGACATGAATATTACTAATCAGCCATGCCTTTCAAACTGAACATGCTCCAGTTTGTAACACAGGCTCTCTGTTAAAAATCTGAAGTCTCTCAACCATTATCAACAGTGGAAATTTTCTCAGGCTTCCCAAAGCTTAAGACAGAATCACAGAAAACATTATACAACATTTTCACAGGCTGAGCAGCACAGTCCGTGACCAGTAAATTGACTCTGACATGCTAAATAGATGGAGTGCACCTTTGATTCCCATTCTAGATCACATTTCATGTCCCAGCAGTGACCCTAAACCGCATGTAAAATGAATTCTGACCCTGAATTTTATATCAACACAGTGCCTCCGTGCCTTGCATTCTACTTCGCATCCTGCATAACTTGACTCTTCGCTACAGTGCATCCTGACAAGACTATGGAGTCATAGTGTTGTTGACCTGACCTGTGGTGTTGAAACCAAACAGCAGTGGACAGGAGACGGTGAAAGCCAGGACCCACACAGTGGCAATCATCACAAAAACTCTCTTCCTGGAGCGATGGGTGGTGTTGTACAAGACAGGCATCACCACTGCTGTGTACCTGTAGAAACACACAAGTTAGAGTCTGTCCTGCTTTAACAATGTGCATACAGGGGACAGATGGTGACATATGAATGAAGACAAAAGTGCTGATATAGGAAAATAATTAGAGTGAGAAAAAGAGGGCCTCTGAAAAGAACTGGGCTTCAGGGATGCCAAGAAATGCACTGCTGAGAGAAAGTGGATATAAAGACCAACAATGGAGCAGCAAACCAGGCATTTCTATCTAAAAACAAGTTGGGCATTCAGCAATACACCAAGTGGAGCTTTGATTTAAGTTAATCAGCACACTATACGCCAAGAGTGTATAATGAGTCCGGGAAAACTAGGCTCAGAAGGAGCAGCAATTATGCTGGACCCCGACCCAAAATGGATGTGATGTTATGTTGTTTAGAGCCAGATAACTGCCATGATTGTTTATCCTCATCAGACTAATTACACTGGGTTCTTCTCTGGGCATAATGCAGGGCTAAACCCGGAGCACAGACGTTCACTAAAAATACTCTCCCCCCCTGCCATGCTGCTGTCTGGTTAAATAAAAGCAGAGAGGGAAAAGTGGAGTAGGTAAAAAATGATGTACATGATTTATTGATCAAGTGCTGCTTTCAGTTACACTTCTAGTAGAGGATAAAAACAAGGCTCTTTGGCTCTGAGACGCTTCTTAAAACATGACCTTTGCTGTTTATCAAACACTTCACCTTGAAGTTTGATGCAAGAACTTCCTTCCTGGTGTATTTATGCTGCTTCCGAATAGCCTGGTTTGACTCTTCTTTCAACAAATCTTCCCCGCTATCACAGCAACCACTGCTACGAACTTATAAATAAACATTGCTGTCACAAAGGTAATGCGGGTGTGTTGAACACTATCAATGACACAGAATGCCCCTGGTGCTTCGCTTTAATTTAGCACCTCACAGAGCGTATGATGCCGTGGTGTTGACGCGTCTAATAATCAATCACAGGGAACCACAGGGAACTTCATCTCTCAGAAGCAAATTATTCATTTGCACAAACATATGTACCAGCAAGCGTGTAACCATGTAAAATTAAAGGTGGTGTAAGGGGGTTTGGCATGCTTTATTGTACAAGACCACAGCCTGATTAACCTGTTAGGGGTCCCTGGGGCATCTGCACTGTGTATGTACCATGTGGCCTCTAAGTTCCAATTAAGACCCTATTCTGGCTGCTGGTTTTTATTTAGCGTATTAATTAACTTGTGGTAATTCAAACCTGCACTAACCATGACTGTACAAAAGAAGTGGACGTAGCCACTGTGACATCACCCATTTGTTTGTGGACTACCATTTTGAAGCCTCTAGTTTTGGCCGTCGCTCTATCTTTGGAGCCAGAAGTGATTGTATTTGGATAGAAGCGTGGAGCTGTGGAAGAGCGAGGGGTGAATCTGACTGAGAACCCAAGGACACTGCTGTGGTAGTGACTTGTCAATCAAAAGGTAGCCATGCCCTGAACCAGTGGTTCCCAACTGGTGGGTTGCGGTCCAAAAGTGGGTCACTGGTCCATTCCGAATGGACCGCAAGTGACTCGCGAACATGTCAAGTTTGTAAAAAAACACACCTTATTTTGAAGTACAGTGAATTTCAGACACAAGCTTTTATTTTGAAGTGCCGTTTCCTGTGGTAGAGTGAGTAAATAACGGACAGATACTTGACAGAGACAGCAAACTAGCTTGACGACATGGCCAAATGTATTTATGACGCTTGAACTAATGATTAAAGTGCAATCTGGACCCCTCTGCTGGACCAGTTGGGAACCACTGCCCTAAACCATACCCTGCTTTACTCTAAAAGGAACCATAATTTAAAGAATGAACAATATGCTATGTTGAAAAAGGCATGAAACTAGAGATTGAGACCATAAACTCAAATGTTTAATGAGGTAATCAAGCAGACAAATTTTCTCACAGGCTTCTATACTATCAGATTTCTTTTGCAGTCCGTGGAGTCGCCCCATGCAGGCCATAAGGAAGAATGCCAATTTAAGGCACTTAGCGTTGGCTTAAAATTTCAGACCCCGAGATCACTCATTGCAAATTTGTCTCGTCAAAATAACATTTATATACAAGTAATTAAAAACGGCAAATACGTTTTGAGGGAAATGTAGTGCCAAGCACATTATGTTTTCTACAGCACAGTGACACGGTGCACACTAGACGCATCAGGGAGTGCAGCCTGCTCTGCCAAACCTGTTGTGCATGATACAACACACAATTGAGTGTGAAAGGTTGGCTGTCATTATGTGTCACCTATGGGGTACACCCCGTCCAGGGTGTAATGGATGAATTACGATGTATTAAATATAATTTTTTAACAGGAGAATTCCTGGTTTAATAAGGCTTGGGCCCCAAACTGTTGCTGTAGTTCAGGCTCGGGATGGGCTTGGAAAGAAACTGTGAAGGTTCAGTTAAGGTTGGGCCTAATTTTTTTTGGGCCAGATCAGAGCTCTAAACCAAAGTGCTTTTGTTGCTTAACCCCAAGACAAGAGTCTGAACATGAGCTCAAAGTTCTGGTGTCATGGTCGTGAAATATCTGTCACTCTAGCTTTTCATTCTTCCATTTTGTGCATCAGTTGTCTGTTTGTCGTTTGGTGCTGAGCAGGTCGTGTACAGCAAGGTTTTAGTGCTTTTTTTATACTGAAAACAACTGCCTGCTGCGGCTGAAAACAACACTGTGAGAGCGATCTCTGTAAAGCTGAGTGGAGCAGCAGAGTCATGTGATAATCATCTGTAGGTTCAACACTACGAGTGACCCCCTTTCACATGTTGTCACATTGTTTTCACGTTGTCATTTGATATATTATTATTATATACGCACCATGGGAGCACAAACTGGAATGATAGATGTTAAAACTAGATTCTGATCAGATAATAATGCAGGATCACGTTACTTGTTACTGTAGGTTTCCTGATAGCTGTTGCCCAGTTAGAGACGCTTTTGTCCTGACAACACTACCTTACTGTATGAAAGCACCCATTGGAAAGTCTTACTAACTGCACAAATACATCCTCATGACACCTCTCGTCCCTATGTAGTACTTTATACAGTCTATGTACTTGAACTCTTGATGCCTGTAGGTTGTAAGTTCAAAGGCTGCAGAGCTGATTAAATATTAAGAGACACTAGAAATAAAAGGAAATAAATAATTTAAATACGAGATGCACATCTACAGTAAAGGTTCAGACTGATGCACGGCACAGTTCCTCCTTCGTTAATGCAAACAAATGCACAGCAATTAGACCCGAACAGACCCGAGTCTGAACCTGGAGCATCAAATCAAATCTGATTTCTGTCTCCTCCTCGCTGTCTCTCATTCTCACTGGCACACACTGATATACACACTGACGCACAGCTATCAAGAGGATATGAAGAGGACAGGAGAATATTGTTTTTCTCCATTAAGTTTTTAAATATCTCTGAGGTGAGGTGAAGAAAGAAACGAGACCTGGAATTCTCATATGCCTCTCATATGGATGACATTTATACAGGAGGTGTCACGGGAAATATTTGTAGTCATACACAGTAACTGCATCAAGACACACACACACACACACACACACTGCACACTCACCTGTCAATGCTGATAGCACACAGGTTGAGGATACTGGCGGTGCACATCATCACATCTAGCGTGACAAAGATGTTACAGTAGAGCCGGCTGAAAAGCCAGGCACCGCCGACCACCTGCACAGGACAGACAGGCAGATTATCAACGCACACGTTTCTCTTCCCCTTCCTCACCGTGAAGTGTTACGCACCTATTGAGCACACACATGAATGCACACACTTGCACATGTGACAGAAAAACAGGGAAGAAGGAACACATGAAGACAATTTGACCCCTGTTATAAGAAGGGATGCAGAAAAATAAGCTGCCAAAAAATAAAAACATATTCACCTTGATATATTGAATGAAAGCATATATGCTAATAGGGGAATTAATTAGGCTAATTTATGCATGAATTAAATATGTTTATGTCACTTATTCTCAGATAACGCAAGCTGCATATGTGTAGATATTCTGCGATAATAGCACCATGACGGATAACACACACAATGTTGATAAATCTAATTATCCTCAAGGAAATTTCCAATTTTCAAAGGACATTGACCCTGAGCTACACTGATGACACCCCAAACAACACCCTCCCCCCACCCCTCCACAACAGGCTTTCACTCAGGCTCCATAATGCCAGGTAATAACTGTCTGACAATGATGAATGAGATCCAAGCTCCATCGCCTGCCTGCTGAATCTCTTATATCCAAGATGGGAATATACGCCTACCTACACAGAGAGGCGGCACACACATGGGAATGTACACACGCACACACACACGTATGAAGATGTAAATAGAGAGTGATCTCTCTCGCGGGGACCAATGTCATCACATATACACAGATACACGTTTATACACACCAGTGTAAAAACATTCACTGCTAACGTTTATTCCCAAACTTGACACAACACATATCCCGATCTTATAATTCTCATTGCATTTTAAAGGAGCATTCCCGAAATTTTACACATTAAAATCTGTTAACTTGGCATATGATTCAGCCTCGTTTGCTGCTTTGTACGTCTCTACAAACCACGGATATGTTACAATTTTCATATGTATCACATCAACGTTTCTAAAGTGATGATATATTGCCACGAAAAGTTGCACTATTTCGAGACATTGCTGTGTTTCCAGCAGCTTTTTAGCCACCAAACTTTTTTTTTGTGACCCGTTGCTGTATTTCCACCACAAGTTGTTTTTTTAATGGGACATCGCTGCATTTCCTGCTGGGATCGGCAGCTTTTTAGCTACAAAATGGGGTTTGTTTTTTTGATGACCTATTGATGTGTTTCCATCAGTAGCATCCCCTGCGTTGCGTGTTTGTTTTTTACCAAGACATTGCCCAAAAGGTTGTTTTCAGGGACACATTGCTGTATTTCCAGCAGCAACTGTAGCACCAAAAACTGTTTTTTTAAGCCACAGTGTGATCTTTTCCTAACCATTTGTGCCAAACTATAACCACGTGTTAACCACAGTGTTATTGAAACTTTCCACTAAACAATAACATACAAATTTGGACGTGGTTTGCAGACACATGGCAACATTTATTCAGGCGACTGGGTTGAATATTTAGTTGCACAGCCTGTAAAAACAGTTGCATAACGTCTTCCACCGACTGGGGACACTGAGTTTGAAAGATAAGTTAAGTAGGCAAGGAGAGTGCAATCAAATGTACTATTCAAAGGCATTAAGGGAAAGTAGGAATGAGCATTTTTGGAGCTCCATACGATTCCAGAGCAGGTTAATGAGTATATAGTGTTTTCACATGGGAGAAGTGACAAAAGCACACAAACCAAATAAAGTAGCATACTAAGAAATGCTTGATTTATGAGTGTGTCATTGATGCACACTGTTGATTTGCAATGCACTGCACAAAGGAAATGGAGAAGCTGCTCACTGCTGCAAAAACTGAAATAAATTGCTGATGGGACAGAAAGATCTTAGAAACAAAAAAAACTACAAAATGGAGTTTTTAACTGCAAAAACAGAATTCTATGACATTTAGTATGGTATGTACCGAGTTTGTAGTATGGCGTTATGGCACAGCACAGAGAAAATGTCCTTTGTGTCTCCTCTTTTATCTCTGTGAGGACATTTGGTCTTCTCGAGTACAGAAATAACACCAATACAAACAATTTATGCACCGCGTGTACACAGTACTTGTTTGTATTCAGTCACCCCCTCACACAAAAAGACTGAGGCACACATGTGGGCACATATTGAACATTGTGTGCACAGTGTGGGAAAATGACGGTGACTCAGTGGGGCTCCGCAGACACCTTGCGTCGATTGTGTTTGAACGTATGTGATCTGTACTTTCACAGCAGTCAGTTGTGCTAAATGTCTCCGTAAAAGGACACAGCAGGAGGGGCAGTTATTGAGACACTGGGACGGGAGATGGAGTATCTGTTAGAGGAATCTGTTTGTGTTTCTATTGTTTTTCATTAAGCACAAATAATAGAATTATCATATCACATTAATGTTACAATAAAATACCCTTTTGGAAATTATGTGAAACAGGTGCAGATGACAAAACCATTTTTGGAGGAACAAATTGACGAGCCAAGAATAGATCAACAGAGTATATATGCAGGAGTACGTTTGTCTCATTTAATCTTAGGGCTGGGTAATAAATAGATATTGCATCTATATTGTGATGAGACTTGATATTGTCTTAGATTTTAGATATTCTCAATCAACCTGTTTTCATTCCCAGGCTGTCAAATACACATGCTTCGTCACGGCCCTCTGCATCTGACAGTGACGCACAGCTGAAACACACTGTAACACGTGGTTAATGTCGTGAAGTGGTCGCAGATTGGTTTAGGCAACAAAACTTGGTGAGGTTTAGAAAAAAGATTATTTTAGGGGGTTAAAGTAAATATGTTTATTATGCAACGTAGTATGAAGTAAGTGCGTCACGTGACTGATGTCATTGTGCAACGACTGTGTAAATTGAGTAACATTATATGAAAACAGCACTAACTGTCAGTTTCGCAAAGGACTTGAGCTGCCCATCTGTTCTCACTCCCAACTCGTCAAATACCGCCGCTTTTTCGGTGGACCTCAACGTCAGACACCAACATACCCAGGCACCCTTCGTGGCGATATGATACACAACAGGCAGCGGCAGTCTTTGACGTTGCTGGCAACCACTGTAGCATTAAGAGCGAGAAAGTCCATATAGGGCGGGTGGGAGATGAGGACGATGGCTCAAACAAAGTCTGCACTTTCACACCGGAGACCACTATTTCCCATGTGAAACCACAAGTCAGTGGAGTTATTCTTATAAGAATGTGGCGTGCTAGTACGTGTAGCATGCTATGCTGTTGACATTTGTTACATGGCGTTACATTACCTCAGTAACAACCGTACTTATTTTAAGCTAAACCATGATGGTTTTTCTCTACACCTATAAATATGGTCTTTTGTTACCTAAACTTGAAAGTACTTTACCTACGTTGTAAGTTCAATTTGAAAAAGACTGTATGCATATAATGATCAGAAACTGTACATTTCCTGTGAAAATAGAAGTTCAGTTTAAAAAGGTACAATCATAAATTGACAAGCCGTCCCTGAACGTCCAAAATTGATGCAGTGGGGTACCTATCACATCACAGCTGGACGTGTAGGTCCACTGACAAAGCGGTGGTATTTGATGAATTGGGATGAGAATGCGTCACAACTGTCTCCTGGGTGAAAGTCATGTTTTATTTGACCAATCCACCTCATCCCCCTCGCACCACGTCAGTTGCTCTCAGCGTTAAGACTTGCAGCGGATGGCTTTATATTGGAGCTACCTGAAAGCCTTTGTCTCATAAACATGCTACAGGGTGCCTTTGGCGTCGACCCCACACGCTGAAGGGCATGACAAAGCGTTGGTATTGACATCCTTGGAATGAGAACAAACTGTAATATCGTAAGAGGAGGATAAACTTACCAGACTGTTCTCGCTGTTCGATTGTTTGTCTTTACCCATTTATTCATTATATTCACATTACTAATGATTATTTATCAAAAATCTCATTGTGTAATGAACCCAACAAATTTGTAGCAATATCGATATTGAGGTATTTGCTCAAAAATAGTGTGATATTTAATTTTCTCCACGTTGCCAAGCCCTGCTTAATCTCCTGTTTTCTGTCAGATCTCCCTGTATTCCATATAATAACATCCTACTGACAAATCTTGACCTGACAGAGTGGTAACCTCCGCACTACAAATGGAGCTCTTCCCGTAGTCAGGTCATACGTTTGCTGCGGCTGAGCAGCATCGTTTAAGATACATTGAGTAGAATGAGTCATTGCTGCAAATACAACCACTTCCATCAAGTACAAATCATACATCAACTGTACCATCCAGGGATATGTTGGCTTGCTCAAGGACATATGATTACCCTCTGATGGGTGGGACTGGGGAGTGAGATACTCAGTCACTTTCCCTGCCGAGACCTGCAGAAGGAAAACCAGCAACCCTCTGGTCACAACAAGTTAATCTCCCATCCTTCAGACAAGAGCTCACAGGGTGATGGTGCTCACAGTGCTGGGAGTTGAAAGTCTTTGTGCTGATGTGTTTTTTTTCTCCAAGGTTTTTGACCTTTACATTCCTGCTAAATTAATAAAAATTGCACCTGTGTGTCATACTATCTTTTAATGACTCGTTCCGTACGGGATTGTGAGTTTACCCTTTGAATCTGAAATAAAAGACGTAGCACATGCTCTGACAGCATGACTGCCTGCATGGAACTCATGACTGAATCCCGGCGAGGTTCCTGGCTACCTCAATTTACCTTTCATAAGATGTAATCATCTTTAATTTGTCAGCCTCTGCTCACTGAGCGTGGTAATTTATTTATTTAATCTTTTATGGTTGACCTGCCGGTGGATCTTCTGCTCACTGTGAGAAATTGTGTTTTCTGCTGACAGTGAGCAAACTTCAGGCAGCAGTGGGGTGACTGCTCGTTAAATATAACTGGACTTCAACCAGGTGATTTTTAGACCTCGTGGGCAAACACCTGCCTTTGAGCAACACACTCTGTACCCTGAGCTTCAAGGATGGTATTCTACACACTCTCACAAGCCTGTGCCTGTGTGCTTACACAAACAGGACACTCATTTTCAGTGTGCACAGTATTACTTTGATGAGATGTGGATGCCTGAGTCATGTGCACCCATACAGTTAATGGAGTTACTGAACAGCAATTGACACAAACATGCAAGGGCGGATTATGAGACAGTGGGGCCCTGGGCACAGACATGGACAGGACCCCCCACCTCTCCTACATAGAAGTATAACATGCAGACTTTATATGTATTTAGCCTATTTTTGTAGTTGTTTTGTCTCTTTGTAGTCATTTTGTGTCTCTTTGTGGTTGTTTTGCTGCTTTTCATTGTCGTTATGAGTCTTATTGTGTCTTTTTTGTGTAGTTGTTGAGTATTTTGTAGTTGTTTTGCTCCTTTTATATAGTCTAGTCTTTTTGTTTCTCTTTGCAGGTGCATTTATTTTAGTGGTTTAGAGACTCTTTGCAGTTGTTATGTTTCTTTGTAGTGATTTTGAATCTTCTCTGTGGTCATTTTGTGTCTCTTTGTGGTTGTTTTGCCACTTTTCATTGTCTTTGTGAATCATATTGTGTCTCTTTGCAGCTGTATTGCATTTATATGACGTTGTTTTGCATCTCTTCAGTGTTTTTGTAGTTTTTTGGCCTCTTTCCATAGTCATGAGTCTTTCTGTGTCTCTTTGCAAGTATAGCTGGTGCATTTCTTAGTGGTTTAGAATCTCTTCGTAGTTGTTCTGTGTCTCTGTAGTTTTTTAAAATTTTCTTTGTAGGCATTTTGTGTTTCTTTGTGGTTGTTTTGCTGCTTTTCATCATCGTTGTGTGTCTTATTGTGTCTCTTTGCAGCTGTTTTGAATTTCCATGTAGTCGTTTTGCGTCTCTTTGTAGTAATGTTGAGTATTTTGTAGTTGTTTTGCCCCTTTTTAATAGCCATGAGTCCTTTTGTGTCTGCATTTCTTTTTAGTGGTTTAGAAACAATTTGCAGTTTTACTTTATCTGTTTGTAGTTATTTTGAACTTCCTTGTAACACGTTGGTGAAGATTTTCAGTCATCCAGGTCATGGTAATCATAAGTGCTATATCATAGGCAATTGGAATTGCTTGCGTTCGCCTCTCATCCAAGAGGCATCTTCAGTTCTGAACTGAAGATGCCTCTTGGATGAGAGGCTAAACATCTTCAAGAAACTCAAGCAAGTCCAGATGCCTCTGATATAGCACCTATAATCTTCTTTGTAGAAATTTTGTGTGTCTCTGTAGTTGTTTTGCCCTTTTACATAGCCATTGTAAGTCTGTTTGCAGTCATTTCTTGATCTCTTTTTGGTCTCTTTGAGTGTCTTTGTAGTTGTTTTATGTTTATTTGTGGTCATTCTGAGGCTCTTCCTGGTCGGTATGTGTCAATTTGAGTGCCATTTTGCAGGTGAAGTCCAGGGGGGCCCTGACAGTTTTGGCCCCTGGACCTGTGCCCAGTAGGCTCATTCATAAATCCATTTATGGACAAAAGGATGGAGGTTGAGGAAATTAACTATGAGCAGAAAAACTATGAGAAACTAGTGAGTAATTTGTGAGAAACACACGTAGAACAAACTAACAGCAAATACAGAGATTCTGATAAAAATTAAATTCACCATTTTGCAGTTGCCCCGATGTCATCTGAGGCTTGGCCAATTATCCAAAGTAGATGAAGTCATTATTTGTTAATATTCAATACATACTTCAGCAATTATGTATAATCTACATGAATAGTGAAGCACTATCTAAACCAGCTTTTTATCATCATTAGTGTCTTCCTATCACCCACACAGCTGTCACTGCGTAATAAGCTCCAAATGACCCTCATCCTTTTTCTATCTGACTGTAGCTCCTTTTTCTTGTTTCAAAAGTCCACTTTGTCTGCCACGTAACTTTCTGCCCTTTCTCCTCTTTCCTCCTCTCCAGCGTCAGCTCCTCACTCACTGCCAAGCATCTGTATTTCAATCTCTTCCACTTCCTCTCCACTGTCTCACCCTTGTTTCCCTTCAGAGCTCCACATCAGTGATTCCCAACCAGGGGTGCATGTAGCACAATTGGGAGCAGGATGGGTAAAAAGATTGTGGGGTAGCTCAAGTAATTAAAAATAACAATAATTCATGATTTGATTAAAAAAACACATCCAACAATTGTTTTAGGGGAGAAAATAAACCTCCAATTAGAATGGCAAATTGGTAATTTAGTGAATTTACTGTCACAGTGACCAATCTCTTATTAATGTGAAATAACTGACCCTTCGCTAAGTCCCGCCCCCAGGTGCAGACTGGCCAATCATAACCAGGGACCAACAACAACACTGCTGTGCTCCATTGATTCTAACTTTATTGTTTCAGATTTCCTTCATTTTCAGGCTGGTTTTGTGAATTTGGAGCTAAATGTTATCAAAGAAGTCAAAATAATTTGCTGAAAGTAACTAATGGATAAATCTTTTTTCTTTGAAGTCATCCAAAATGAATCGTTAAATGGTTAACATTTTTGGTAGAAATGAAGGGATAAACAGGATAAATGGACATAATCAATTAAAAGTTACTTCCAGCTGCTTATTGCAACTGTTTATCCATACTTTTAGCCAGCATAAGCCTTTTTATGTATTTGTTATTATAGTCATTTCTTTTAGCTAACATGAGTCATTGTAACCGTTTATCCACCATTTTAGCTGACAGTTTTCATTGAATAAATGGTGGTTTTTGCTCCTCCAAAGGTTAGTAACTGCAAACATTGACAAACTAATTTTATGAAAAAAAAAAAAAAAAAGTCGTTCTCGGACTGGAGGAAGTTTTTCATAGTTATAGAAACCTGCCTTTTTGTTGTGTTTGCACTGCAAGAACTAGGAACGATTATAGTTCTTAGAACGCCGTTTGAGAAGGGACTTTTTAGCTCCTATTTCAGAGAAGGTCCTCTCTGCACAAGAGGAACCATGAGTGACATAAGTGTACGGTGATTGGTCTCACACAGCCAATGCAGCACTGCTAACCACCATTTCCAACAACCTGTCAGCTGTGAAAACATCAGATAACACACACACAACAGCTTGTAATGAAAAAAATGAAAGATAACACGGACAAATGGACTGACAGTGAAGTTCAGGCTTTACTGAGCATATGTGAAGGCACAATTTTGACTCGTCAAAGTTCAAGAGATATTGCTATCCCAACCACCAGATGGCTTACAATATGTCACTTCAAGTTCTTGGTGGTGCGAATGCAAACAGAAAAAAAGGCTCTGAAGGCATGTAGTTCTCTGGGGACCTCCCCGTGAGCACTTCCTCTCAGGGAGTCCACAGATGTGCTGGTCCAAAAATGCCTAATATCCACTGTTAGGTATTGGGATTGTATGTGTTAGTTAACATCCACTTTGAAATGTAATGAAATGAACTTTAAAGAACTTAGCAGTATGAGGTAAATGTATGTTAAAGTAATCCCTGTGTGCAATAACCTCAGGCTTCTGTTTCAAACCTTTTTTCTACTTTGGTTGCAAGCTGACGTCAGATCGTGACAGATTTCTTTATAAAGTCATGCTCCAGGCACACTACTGCAAGTGTTTACATTATGCAGCCTACACTGCTACATGTAGCTTCATGCTAACGTCAGGAAAACGTGTAACTTTGTTGACAATGTTGTTAAATTCTCCCAAATTTTGGATCATATTCCTGCTGGAACATGTCCAGTTGTGAAGATTTTGGTTTAGAAGCTTTTATTGGTGATTTCCACAGTAAAAACTGAGCTATACTTCGATATAGTCTTTCCCATAGATGTATAAATAATAACTAGAAACCGGATCCCCAATTCATTCAAATAGAGTTGCTTCCAAGTTTATTTCCGCGATATGCAGCTCACTAAAGATGCACAGCAGTGTGTCTCCTGCGCGGCGTTCACGTCCTGTAAGATTCTAAAGCCAAACCCTGATCTTTTTTTTTCCTAAACCTAACCACTTCCGTTTGTTGTTGGGTTAGCATTTATGCATTTATTTTGAAAGAGACTGTATGTAAATGTTACATTTCCTGTGAAAACGGAAGTGTATTTTGAGAGAAAACAATGTATGTAACAGACAGAACTTGACACGGTGTCCTAGAACGTCAACAACCAACACATCCAAGGTACCTTGCACGTCGTATGTGGACGTGGAAAGTCAATGACCAAAACGTCAGGTCGGAGTGAGAATGTGTTGTTTCAGGGGGAAACACAAACACAAACAGTATGCAAACTTACTTGAGTAAAGGCTCGAGAACCACTGCTCTAATCAATGCTTCTTTCATACACTGATATTTTGTTAACACAGACACCCTGCCTTCCTCACCTCCAGGTAAACAGCCCAGGGCATGACCAGCGAGGCCACCAGCAGGTCCGCCACAGCCAGGCTGACCACCAGGTAGTTGGTGGTCGTCTGGAGTGAACGCTCCCTCAGCACAGCCAGACACACCAGCACGTTTCCAAACACGATGGCAAGAATGAGCAGGGAGTACAGCATGGCGTAGTAGTTACGCTCATCCTGCCCCGACGCCTCTGAGCTCTCATTCCTCTCTGAGTCCCATCCAAGACGGTCTGATTCGTTCCAGAGCCGCTCTGCGCTGCTAAACATCGCCATGGAGACGTCCCAGTGACATGGGAGGTGAGGTGTTTGGCAGACCTAACGAAGGAAAAGAGCAGTTTGTTGTTTTAACCATTCATCACATAGCTCCCTCCTCCTCAAAGACAGACTTAACATTTCTCATAACTCATTAGTCAGATGAAAGTGCAGCTTATTAGCCATCAGATGATGACGGCAGCATCATTCCATGACTCCTAGCGACAGTAGTCAGATGAACTGATAAATAAAACAGCTGAAAAGCATCCCTGCAGTTGTGTTCCTTGCTGTTTACACTGGCTTATTTTTCCTGCTGAATGAAAGGTGGAGGCACATATTGATGCCGCCTCAAGCTCCATTGCTCCTGTGCAGACAATCAGCTCCATGAAGACTCAGCAGAAATTCATTCTCTCAACATCAAACTTGATAGACAGTGCATTTACGGTTGTTCCAATCAGCCTCTCAAATGTATCCCCTTCCTTCCTTCCTTCCTGCAAATGGCTTGTAATACAGCAAAGTCCAAAGCAGAGATGGTAACTTTAATGAGGGGCTGGCAGTGTGCCTTTGAGCAGTGTCAGTGAGGTTAGCTCATCAGGGAGGGGTAATAAGTCCGTGCTGCCACCCTGAGAGGTCCGGTTGGCTCCGGTCCCGGGCTCGGCTCCTCGCGCTCCATCCTTCCTCTCATTTATTCCCAATCCTCCCTATCTGGCCTGAATCCAGATAACAACACTGTGGTAGTGCTCACACCTGTGTCTACATGTTAAACAAACTGATCCATCTTACTCAGCCCCCCCACCCCCCTACACCCCTCCTCCCCAACTCTCTTCATCTGTGACAGAAATAGGGAGAAAGACACTGAGAAACTAGGATCATTTTTAGATCTGGCTCAAACCCAGGAGGCTTTTAAAGATTTCCCAGTCTATAATTCCACTCAGTGCCTCAGTGGCTCCAGTATCATATGATTCTCCACTAGAAGAAGCAAAGAAAAAAAAAAACACCGATACCAATCACCTTGAAGTCTCCTAATGGGAGTTTATTAAAATAAAACACACAAAATCAGTTCTGACAGCTCACAAGGAATGCAAATCATAAAACCACATCCACACACATATGAATCTTTAATCTGAGGGCATTTATTATGTGATACAAGGCTGCTCCAGTGAATGGTCTGTTTGTATGTTGTAAATTAAGTGCTAATTGAGACAGATTTCCCTCTTCACTCTTTTGTTCCCTCATGCCAACATGCAGGACTCTGACCTACAAGTGTGTGATATGCATCCTCAACTGCACACACATGCACATGCCCACATACATATACAGTGTTGTTGCATGCTGTGAAGCCATTAGGCAGGATATTATGGGAGGAGAAGGGGGGTTACTGTATTTAACCTCATGTACAAGAAGACCTAAAGGCAATGTAGTTATAACAACATTAATAATGCATCAGCCAAAGAAAATCTATTGTTTTCCTTTTCTTCCAAATGTATTACAGCTGCCAGGGAAGCTTCATTTACGTAGGTCAAACCTTAATCGCGAATTCAATTAAATCCACTGATAGAGCTTCTTATCAGGCTCCACAATCCCGCTTCCACAGATTGGGGTCAAATATAGTCCAGTAACAGAGGAATAGAAGCGCCAAACAATTTCCCTAAATGATGAGCCATCAGAGCGCACTCACAGTGAGACAATTTAGCAAACAAAAGCAGCAGATAAGAATTTAAGGTGCACACACTGGAGCAGAAACATAAAAACTTAATGACACCTCAGTGTTTTTTCTTTCTTTCCTTAACAACCAGTGCAGAATAAAGTCACCAGACTTGCATACCTGTTACTGTTTCCCAGTGAAGGATTCATCAGATGCCATCGAGGGAAAGCATCATCCGTGCAGAGGTAAAAGTTATCCGGTCATCGCGTCCAGCACTGCGAGGCGAGCTGGGTGGGGGAGCAGCAGGAGGAGCGCGCGGTGCCATTGCGCGCAGGCGAATGTGAATAAGGGAAGCTCACAGATGAAGCGCTCACTTACTACATGTCCACCGACGCTCCGTGGCTGTGTGACTGTTGCTAACACGCGCTGAGCTGCTTCTTTTTTTTTCTTACACTCTAATTTGGCAGCCACAGGGGAGGCGCGCGTAGTGGTGGAGACGTCAGGTGTCTCCCTTTGCGCGTGACATATGAAGGTGACTGATTATTACAACAAAAACGCTTTTTTTCTCCTCATATTCAGTTGAAACTAAATTTTCTATGATGCAAATAATCACATATGCTTAAATTGTGCCACAGTCCTGTCCCCTGGCTGTAGTCCTCCGCGTGACCCTGAACCAGTCTGGGTCGTGCTTTGCTGGAAGTGACATTCGCACAAAAATAGCGTAATGTTGGCCTCATAAAACAGGACCAGTAAAACTCACAGAGCGAAATGAGGTCAGGCTGGGTCTATGCATGAAAGAAAAATGTATAGACCGACACACAACTGTGGCTCTGGGTCCCTTTCCAGTCCCCTTTCACACAACAAGAACAAAAAACTGTGTCCATTCAGTAAAAAGTACCAACAGGTTGTGTCTTATACCTCACAAAGTCAGCCAATGTGTTTCGTTTTGCTACCTTCTACATGGCATTTTAAAGATAAGTGTAATAAGCCCTGCAGGGGCAGCACACACCAGACAAATGAGATCTGGACCAAACCGATCAATGTGAAGTGCACCATGGGAAGGTGCTGTTTTAACTTATTCCAACATGCAAGGAGTCCAGTTTCATTGGAGAAAATCCAATAGACCTTTGTGTGGCACTTGGTTGTATTTTAATACATGGGTTCTTTAATCATTAATCTGTCAATTGGGAGGCAAATGGAAGATTACATGGCTCGTGTTTCCAGATATTTCAATATGTAACACATCACAGCACCTACACTCACTGTGGATTTTGTTACAAAGCCTGTAAAGACCAGTTTCAAAAAGCAGTGAGCAGCAGGAGGTTGATGATCTGCTCCATGTAGCCACAGCAGCTGACAAATAGCCCTAACTGATCATTTTTCACCACCAACCTGCAGTCCGTTTGTGTTTTAAATAATGTTAAAGTGTCCAAGTGTCCTTGGAAATATGACCCATCCTTCTTTTCCACAACAGCAGCAGGCAAATATCTCCTGTGCACTGCAGAGCTGAGGAGAATCGTAAAACACACCGTGGCTGGCATGAATCCATACATCTGAGACTTGACAAACTTGATGGTGTGTGACATCCATAACACGTGCTAAATTTTGACTCTGGATGAGTGCACAGTGGTTTCTCCAGTTATTCAAAATGATGTCTGATAAATCCAGATGTCCCTTGCATTTCATTTATGCACATAATGCAACATTCAGGAAATCAATCTCAGTCTCTCCCAGATGAATGGCAGCGACTGGAAGTGTGTAATTGTTTTCCGGAAAGGCTATTGCCTCTTTGACGTGCTGATTTATGTCTTAAATGTGCACAAAATAAAGGTTTTTAAATAGAGGCACGTCTAAACTCATTGTAAATGGTTACTGAGTGGATCACAGAGCACCATCACAATCATTTCACTTCATGCAGAGATAATAAACACAGCATTGGCTCCTACACACACAAACACACACACATGCTGCACTGTTGATGTTTGCAAATGACCTGGTTGAGAGAGAATGGGATGGAGGTTGAAGGCAAAGTGGGATCTGAAGGCGAAGTGGGATCTGCTTTCCCTCTGAATGAGGCATCTACAGACCTTGTGCTGACTGGGCTCCTGACAGCTCCTCATAGAGCTGTTACTCACAGGATCCATACCTGTCTAGACCAATAGTGGTGTGAAGGCCAGGCCTGAGAGGGCATCGCTACAATCATGATAAAGGACAGTGTTAGAGTAACAGATGTAAATATTTTCAGAGTTGGTTGAAATTCTGCTGCCATCTACTGGTTGAAAGATTGAACTGCATTTATCTGACAGAAACTCAAAAGCTTGGTTTGTAATACTGTATGCATGTTCACACTGTAAAAGAGAAGTAAAAATAAGTGTGGAGTTGATGGGCAAAAAAACAACAACACAAGGCACAAAGGACAGGGAGGAACTGATAAAGAATAACTTTTCACCCCCCAAATGACCATTTGTGATCAAAACTCACTTGTGTTACTTTGAATTTGTGAATAAAACTTTGCTTTTCCCACATGCCTCCATGGTGAACGAAGAATCCAAAAAACAAAGGAAGTTTTTAATGAATTGAAGTCATAGGTAACTACGTTAAACAACAGCAAAACTAAATCAAGACATTTGTTTACAAACTCTCACACAGCTTGTGCAGTGTAATCCAAGTCTGATTTATACAGTTGTGTAAAGTGTCTTTGTGTAACCTGAAAAGCACGATATAAATAAAATGTATTAAGCTGATATTTATCTTTATTATTAGTACTTCCCAAACAGACAGTCCTGTCTGACTGCGAAGTGAAATAAAAACGTGTCCATGCCCTCTTCAAAGCCAGACTCCACTGACAAAAACAGTAATTGTACCTTTCTGAACATGGGTGCTGCTGGTCTGGCACTGCTGCAACCAGTAAGTTTGAGATATTGTGTGACTTTGGTGAATCTGAGCCAACTTTTTAACTCTTTACCCCACAAAACGCCTAAGAGAAGCACCCTTATAGAACATTCTAAGGCTACCCATGGATTTCAGTGTGTTTTCATTCATTTTCCAGTCAGTCATCACCATTTGAAAACTTGAATTTCTTTAAAGTGGAGTTTCATTTTTTAAAATAAATTATACTTTGTATCAAATATATACATGTTATGAACTTTAGATACACAACAAATGTTCAAATATATTTGCCAAATTATTGAGATAAGTAACATATCACCAGATTTGGCATAGAACAGTTTAAAACCAATTTTACTTTCGACTGTATTTGAATATATAATTTTTCTATTGTTCAAAAAAACAACAAACTCATCAGGTGGTACAAAAAAAAAAAAAAAAAATTCCACGAGTTCAACAAACTTTGGGAAACCCAGCGAAATTGTATCCCTTAATCCTATTAATTGCTCAAGTATTACTGGGTTTCGTGTCTACCAATCAGAGTGTCTGTTACAAAGCCAAACACGGAACCTGTTCAAACGGGCGTCAAATGTTGTCTTTATGGATATGCCAGGGGCATCAAAACTCGTTATTAAGGATTTAAAGGGGGGGTGTCATATGTCATCATTACCAAAGTCACACAATAACACTAACTAACTGATCGAGGCAGCAGTTAACCAGACGCCTGTACATGTACTATGAAGCAGGATGAAGAGTTAGCAAGGTAACTTCAGGGTTACAGTACTACAGAGATGGTTCAGTTTTTACCAGGATAAATCACCGGGGTAACTTACGCCAAAGAGTTAACCTCCTCCTCCTCCTCCTCCTCCTCCTTCTCCGCAGGTTAACTTCAAAGTGTCTGATCACATCCTGTCAGCATTCTGACCTCTGACCGATCAGATCACTGGGAAGAAAAGTATTCTGACATGGACTAAAGTCTGGAGTGACAGGTAAAAAACCTGCATAGAATTTTATAGGTCAGTAGCTCAGTCCACACCTGGCTTGGGAACCACAGGGTCTTGTGTTCAAGTACAGAGTGGGGACTGGTAGCTGAAGAGGTGCCTTTTAGGTGCCCTTGAGCATGGCACTAAACCCCCAACTGCTTGTGGCACCTGTCCAAGAAAGCCCCCACACTCTGACATCTCTTCATTTAATGGCTTTGAGGAGATTATAGATAAACTTTCACTTTCTGCTCAGTTCCCTGTTTCAGTGTCTGACGGGATAAATGAGACTTGGATTATACTGCACGAGCTGTGTGAGAGTTTATAAGCAGATGTTTTGATATAGTTTTGCTGCTGTTAAACACAAGACTCTATGACTTCAGCTCATGAAGAATTTTCTCTGACCTCAGTTCACAGTTTTCTTCATAAATTCAATGTAGCACAGGGTGAGTAAGTGATATATAAATGTTCATTTTGGGGTGGAGTATTCCTTCAAAATTTATGGCTGAAAATCTGTAAAAAAAAAACAAAGTGTGTAGTGCTGAATTGGGACAAACTGCAGGTTTACAAAGACGTACACTAACATGTTGAAATTTGTATATAATTTAATCAACATTAAGCACTTCTACATTAACCAGTTTGTCATTAATCACAGAATAAAAAGGATGCACAGCATATTACAAAATCAGTCAAATCAGTAGCTAAAAAAATGTAACACAGCGAAGAAGTTTGATCTTTAGTGTTTTTTTTTTTACCTATAAATTAACAGTTAATGTAAATGAAATATGTAACTTATAAAGAAACAGTCAATGTGAATGTAATTTGTAACTTATAAGCAGTCAACTGAATGTTGCTCAAGAGTAACAAACACCTCTGATTTATGTTTTGTAGTTTGTTTGTTTTTTGCACTACCTGTATTCTTAATAAAAATCTGGAACTTAAGCACCATGGTTCAGTCCGGGTTCATTTTCCTTCTTGCTCTTCCCAGTCAATGTACCCTCCTTTATAATGTCTCGCCCTGAGAAGAAGAAGGAGCATAAGAAGAAGAGCTCAGTCTCTTATCATGGCTGTTTGTTTTTCTACTAAAAGGTCATGCAGCATTCAACAAACCAAAGCAGCGTCCGAGGACATTGCACTCTAGTGTCAGTACCATCCAGGACTGATTAATAATTAAATAACAACACACAAAATGTGCCATTTATAGTGATACAAGCTCCACTACGGCACATGAAGAGGTTTAGCAGGGTCCACGCTGAGTTTATCAGTGGAATCATTGGCTCATTAACTGGTTATGTAACAACTGGACTGCTGGATGTTTCACGTGCATCTGCATCTGCTGCAATTTACCTGCTAAACCCCATCCGATGGGCAATGTCCAGCGCTGCGAGGCTCCTTTTCCCACTCCTGCAGTGAAACACGATGTTGTCGTCATCTTTCCCTGGAGCCTTCACTTCAAACATCTGCTGAAAGCGCTCTGGGGACAGCTTCAGAGACTCCTCCAGGTTGCCCACTGACATTCAAACCCAGAAATAAGAGTAAAAACACACGTGAAACCACTCTTCTTCCCATGTTATGCATGTGTTAACACTCACATGGGATGTTGACAGCATCTGGAATGCGTCCAGCTTGGAATTCATCTGGGTTTCTCACATCAAACAGCTGAATGTCTCTGTTGGACAGCATGCTCTTCAGCTGTGAGTAGGTCACCACTAAACCTGAGAGCGAAACATAAAAGATTACACTGAAGTATAAAGATAAAATCAAGCCTTTGCCACTTTTACAGTTGTGTGAAAAGTCTGTAAACTTACCATCCATTGATTTGACAGTAACCTGAGTTAACTTAGCATGCAGTGCTGGGCAATACTATGAGGATAAGCTACACCTTTTCCTCACTGACATACCATTGTTATCCCTTTGAAACAAAAATGCCATAGTCAACCAAACTCTCTGTTTGAAACAATAACATGAAAAACTCTAGGTACACACACACACACACACACACACACACACACACACACACACACACACACACACACACACTGCAGGCCATTCAGTCTGACAGCCTCTGATAATGCCATAGAGGAGCACTTAACATTTTTTACAGCACTCAAACAGCACTTTGATTGACATTACACCACCAGCATACAGTAGGACTTTTATAATAGCAGACTAAATAGGCCAATAGGAGTTTTACAAGGACATAAAAAGGTGATCCCTCTTGGACACAGTCACAGTATACAACCAGGAAATATGTTTTTACCATTGTCGGATGCCTCTCCGCATTTGGGACCTGAGGTTGTAAAAGCCCGTAAAGCAGAGCTAAAGGTCGGGCAAGACCTGCGGTTCACTTCCGCCGCAAGCTGGCAGAAGCCTCGGGAAAGCACAAAGGACAGCAGCATTGTGAAGACAAGTGTGCTGTGGAGACATCTGAGACTGACAAACATGACGTCTGACTGCTGAGACTCTCACAGGCAGTCTGTCCTCTTCTTCTCCTGCCTGAAATTAAATGCACCACAATAAATGTTGCATTTGACGCCATCCTCAGGTTGGAAATGTTATGGTCATTAAACATCAGACTCGGGACAGGTGCTCACTAAAAAGAAAACAAGAAACAAGCATGTAACTTTATGTTATTTGGGGGGAAACCTGTCAGATGTTCACAAGATTTTTTCCCCCATTAAATCAAATTATTCACACTAGAAATAACTATGTTGGAAGCCACACATAGAACACATTAAACGTTTCACTTGTAATGCCATGTGTCCTACTGTGCTGAAATTTGGGGAAATGCTTACAGCCCTTATGATAACACATAAAGCTGGTTATCGGGAATCACCTAATCAACAGTTTATAGCATCGTACACCATCAAATTTCCAGACATTGTGTATTTAAAAACATTAGAATTAATTTTTCAAGTTGTCAACAGAAACCTTCCTATCTGTATTCATTTCTTATTTTTTTTTTAGGTTAAGAGAACCAATGTAAAACACAAATGTGTTTCAGTTTTGGGAGTCAAACTATGGAATGAACTCAGTGCTGATTTCAAATTGTGTTGCTCTCTGTTGAGTATCTAAAAAAGCCTTAAAATGTAAAATGATTATGGATTACAATGTAAAATGATCAGAATGGAAAAGAATTGAGTTTATTTCCTTTCTTTGGTATTGTTGATATTCTGGGTTTTGCTTTGGTTAATATAGGATAGGCATAAATCAGCCTGAGGTTTCAGCCTATTCGTTTTTCGGCTACTGACTGTGAGCAAATTTGTGTGAAATAATTTTTGTTTTTCCAGATGTATGTAACCAAATAAAAAAATATTCATTCATTCATAGAAATTAGAATAATATATATACTTTTAATTTTATTATCATGTTGATGTTTTGCAGCAGTAGAGGCCATATTTCCCTTGGTTTGCCTAAAATGTACCCATAATGCTGATTTTAGCATCAAAATAATCATATTCTCTGCATGTTTTCAAAACGTACATTAAAATTTAAAGGTCCCATATTGCAAAAAGTCAGATTTCCATGTCTTTTTCTTTTATCAACAGGTATAGGTGCTATATAAATATTGTGAAAGTATCAAAATGCTCAATCCACAGACAAATGCACGCAGTCCATGTCCGTGTTCTGACAATATGTGACCATTGCCTTTAAACAAGCCGTCAGGACCGCTCTGAAGTTGTGATGTCACAACTATACTATATAAGAGGCCATACACAGGACGTGTTTTATGCACCGTCAAATTCATTGTGTTCAATGCAGATGCAAGGCAGATGTGACACCATCACGGGGCTCACCTTTTCCCAAGCGCCTTTTTTTTTCAGGGCGTGATGGCTGCACCCTGAGATAAACAAAGTTCAACTTTTGGTCCACACCGCATGTCATATGACGAGGAACAACCAATCACCTCATCTTCTGTTAATATCAGTCTGGTGTAAATATGAAGAAGAAGTTGATCCTTTTAGTGCAGTTCTACCCAGACTGTTACATCTATCCCACTGACAATATATTTCGCTTACAACACACTTACAGAACACCTGGAGGAAGATCAGCTGTGCACTCAGGATTCCTGAGCCAACGGGACTTTGTCCATTAGATTTCACCAAACAAAGTTGATGACACTTCTGTGGGTCTGCCAACAATGCATTGTTTTACAGCCCAGGAGCTGTGACAGTAGCAAGATGTGAATGTTAATACTAAACTGTGTTTGTGTGTGGTTACACTGAGACTAACATGCTGTGTTAAATTCTCAGGCAAAGTGCTAGTTGCCATTTACTTTACATTGTTCATTTTAAAGAGTTTCTCTGTCCTTTAGTAGATTGAACATATTCATTTATTTTATTGCTTTATCTTTTTTAGTGCTGCAGCTGGTGTTAGCCTCTGGTCATGGGAGCAGCTGGTGCAGTAGGAGTTCACCTGTTGAGGTGTGGTGGTATAATTTTAGGTTTGCTGTGGCACTGGTAGTAGTTTAAGTGTTTTTCTGTTGGGGGAAAAAGGGTTTGTCCACTGATTGTATACTTTCTGGTGCATAGGCCAGCCGATTGGTGCGCCACACCCCTGCAGCAAGATGCTTTAACTTGTAACTGCTTTTATAAAATTGCTGTTAGTGACCCTGAGTGTAATAAAAGCCACATTGACTGTGAGCTTCATTATTAAAGTTCACCTATAGTTACGTCAAAGTTATTTGGAGATATTCCTCAGCTGGTAAAAACAAGACTGGACAACATTCTTTACATGTTGCTCCACGGTGAAACCACTGTCCAGAATAACAATAACAAGAATAACAACAATAATACATTTTTAGAAGTTTTGGGACATCCAGCTTTATGGAAAGAGATGTTGTGATGACAAATTATCTGTCCCAGGGGTAGCATGTAAACACAACTTTAGGTGCCCAGCAATACACCTGCCATGTGTGAAGTAGATAAAGGTCAGACAGACAGACAGCTTTATAGTTAGCTTTATAGCTGTGCTATTTGCTTTGCAGTTAGATGTGCAAGCACACACCTATCAGTTTTGTCTCTTCAACTCTACTGGCCTGCTAAAAAAAAAGAGAGAGAGCATGTGTTTGTCATTGGGTTAGTTGTAACATTCCTTTAAAATGTGTAATAACCATCCCCATCCCTGACCGCCATTGTTTATTAGTTGTAACAACAGTGATTTAAAATGAGCAAAGATGAAATGCCTCACATTTTACCCTTGAGACTACTTACTAGTGTAATACAAGATACCAACTTAAAATATGCACAGTTCTTCACACAGCTATGAAATTTCACATGCAAGGTCACACAATAAACGGAGGCCTTTTACATGACTCAGAAGCCTTGTTTTCACTGAGCAGTACAGTACAGCTCACTTTGGTATGCTTTTGTTCCGTTTGCACTGTGAAAAGTTGTAGATGGTACCAACAGAAGTGTTCCTTACCGTCCCCATTTTAGGTCCCCCCTCTGTTGGGGTACCTAGCACACAGATCTGGTGCTAAAAGGTGGAGCTGTGAACACTGCAGTCTGTTGATTGGTCAATAGAGGACAGTCACTCTGCTCAGGGCTGAGTTGTGGCTGGTTTTGAGGCTCATGTAACCACTGTTCATACTGTGGAGTTTACATACATTAGTTACACTTTGGGTATGGTACCTCTGGAACCAAAATTAACGCTTCACACATCGTACCTAGACCCTGGCGTTTCCACAGCAAACAGTACTCTTAAATGTGGGCGGGGTTGTCGTCACTCACTGCTCCGTCCAGCACTCACTGTATTTCCTCATTACCAGTGACACAGATGGAAGTCTGTACCTCATTTATGGTCCACAGAACGAGGCTGCATGCCGACATTTTCAGAACAAAATAAAACAGGCTGCAGTGAGAGCATCTCTCCATGATTCCCATCATCATGTCATGCATTAAGAAACATTAAAAGATGACGTTCCACCTTAAAAGTCGCCGGCAGTCGGCCCAGTGAATTCTTTTTTCTCCGACTCCAGCTGCTGCAAGAACCAGCAAAACATCCTTTCATTTTATAGTTACAGTTTACTAATAAAACTCTCCACAGTATGAACAGTGGTTACATGAGCCTCAAAACCAGCCACAACTCAGACAACTATACTATACTGCTCAGTGGAAACAGGGACTTAAGCAGACTTAGGGTCTAGGTACCATGTCTGAAGGGGTTACTTTTGGTTCCAAAGGTACCATACCGGAGGTGTGTAATAGAAATGGGGCTATAGGTGTTGTTACAACCATACCCAGTCTCCCCTATACAAAACAAACAAAAAATACTCAGGTGGATGAATCACAACCTCTGACCCATTAGGTGATAGATAACCTGCCAAAATTGTTTTTTCAAAACTGGATTTGGAATTCTAACCCTTGCTCGAGAATGAATAATCCACTTGTTGACAAGAGGACTACAGAGAGGGTTTAAACCCTGTCAGAGTTTCACCTACGCCTTTATTTGTTTAGAGGGGTTTGCTGCGTAGCAGAAATGACTGTTAAATGAGGAAGCACGAGTACATAGAAAAGCCTATAGAGCTGTTCAGTTTGAGCGTGACTCATCTTTCATCTTCAAAATGTTCAGAAAATGGAAACCACAAGTTTATCATAACTTCTTCCAGCCTCAAAAAGTCAGCAAATTCCTGTCAATCCACAAATGTTAAACACACGACGCTGAGTTGCCACATCCAAACACAGTCACGCCCCGGACTAAACCACAGTCTCTGTAAAGAGGGAGAGCAGGGAGATGTATTAAACTATATTTCAAAAATATTCATTCCTGATACTTTAAACGGTTTACTTTATGAATGAAAAAGTGGTTTAAACAGTTGTTTACATCTCAAATACGTTTTTTGTTGTTGTAGTCGATGTGTGACATCGTTTCAAAAAACACTCCCCCCCTGCTGATGGTATAATCCAACATCCAGAGTCATATGATCCTCTGACTCAAATTGAACGCCTCGAGACGGAAGCAGTGTCAGTTTCATTTGTTTTCTCGCTATATTTCTCGACTAAAAACTATCACAATGCCTATGCTATGTGGAGGGACTGGCCCGGCAGCCGATGCCACCGAAGAAATCCAGAAGCTGTGTGATGAGGTAAGTAGAGAGAGAAGGAACATTATTATTACACTTGGACTTTCTTACCTCAAAACTATACACACCGTGAACAGAGCCTGTGTCTCATTGATGCTGTCTTGTTATTGTTACTCAGGTAAAGCCCAGTGCGGAGGCAAAAGCAGGGAAGGCTTATGAAATTTTCACAGCCAAGAGCTACACGAGTCAAGTTGTGGCTGGGACCAACTACTTCATCAAGGTAATTGTTAATTAAATAAATAAAAAAACACTTGGCCAACCTACGGAGGCCCCGAAGTCCTAATAAATTAACCGGAAATGACTATTACTCCACTATTACACACACACACTGTATTAACTGTATTGACAAGTGTATTGAAAAGGCTTAAAATACTTTTAAAACACTAAAATCTTACACTGTTTCACATCTAAAGGTAATGTGAGTTCTTAGTCACAGATTTTAAGATTTTGCAAAGACTGCAGGGTCACTGTTTGCAAGACTGCAAGTTTAAATCCCATCCTGTTCCTAGCTGAAAATATTTCGCCAAACATCTTTTAGGAATTTGACATTAACAAATCCTTATGTGTCTGCAAATTCATATGTCGCATAGCACCCAACTCTGGAAACACATGATAAAAGGCGTCATATGTCGACAGTATTCTTGTCAATTCAGCATCAATATGATCCATAAAGAAACTGTATTTGCATACAAACTTGAGCCATACTGGCTTCCATTGGCCAGCTGTGCTATGTTACTGGGAGAAGGCTATGGGAATGAAAGGCGAATTGTTTCCAAAATTAAGATTCTCACTAAAGTAAGTGCTGGTTGGTGGGTCAGATACACACTAAATTAAACACACAAGTCCAACAGTCTCTCCTCCTTTTCCACAGCACAAGAGAACTTGTACATGTTCTTGCGCCTCTCTGAGTTGCCCACGTTTACTGTCAACCCACTTTGCAGCATCATTTTTGGTGCTGGAGTGCAGCTATTGGTTGTTGACAATGTACACGTCATTGAACTTCTGTATTTGCATCAGTCAAGACCAAAAACGAAAGACAAATATCACCTAAAACTTCACTTTTGCTTCCTTGCAGGTTCATGTTGGAGGAGACGAACATGTTCACCTCCGTGTTTTCAAACCACTGCCATGTAATGAAGGAGGACCTGAGCTGAGTGATATGCAGCACAATAAGACCCACAAAGACCCTGTTGTGTACTTCTAATTGGATCCCCACCCAAAAGAAACGTTGGTGTCTACAGACTGCCATTTAATTCAAATCAGCTTTATCAGATTATCCTGGTTCATTTTGTAACATAACGCTAAATGCAGTTCCCATTCCTGTCATGTAATAACATACTGTACCATACTGTAGATCATGGTTTAAGGAGTCAAACTGGAACGTTTTTTGTTTAGGGTGACTTAATAAATGAATCTGGTTTGTTGTAAGAACGAGTGTTGCTTTTCTTTCTGTGGTATGTGATTTGTGAAATAGCTGCAGGCGAGGGGCGTGTACTGTAGCCTCAGCTCACACACAGTGTGAAGAACAAAAAGGGTTGGACAAAAGCAAAGAAGACAAACTGAAGTCTGTAAGATGTTTCAAATGCTACATGGCAGCTGTTGGCAGTGCTCCAGGTTCTTGATTGATTATGTGGATCCTACGATAACACTGTCCCTACTCAAGCTGCAGTGTGCTTTGTGTTATATGTGTGGAAAATCAGGAACCACACTCTGATAAAGTATTTTACATAGATTATAGGAAACCAACTCACGATTATTTTCTGAATTTGAACACACATCTGTTGAGGCACAGATGTGTGTAATGATGTTTTTTCACCAGGGATAAATTGCATACTTGAATACTTTTAACCACTTTGTGCAGTTAAACATAATTCAATCACACAGAACTTAACGTTAAATTCTAACGGAGAAACACAGGCTGGTTTTAGATGTTGCACCACAGTTCCAGAAATCCTTAATGGACCAGGATTAAAACCCAGAACTTATGGTGGAAAAGGGGGTTTAGTGTAAACATTACAGAACATATGTGTGGAATTAAATGTCTTCCAACCTAAAGGTCACTTTAAATATACATTTAATGTATATAATGGATTTAAAGAGGTTGAAATATGAATTCAAGCCCTGCTGCTCTTGAGCTGATCCCTTCTATATATCCATGAAATGTAAAGCTACATTATTCAGGGTGTGGGGCCACACCTTAAAATGGGAAGTGTGTAGTTGTGGCTTGGAAGTGAAGTTGAAGGGGTGTGATTTTATAGATGAGAGCGGCTGCTGTGGAGGAGGATTTTATTGCCATGTTTGGATTTTATACCACATAACCCATCAGTAAAGTACAAAAATAATCACAATGGCAAACATTTTACATATATGACAAGTGACATATAGTCAGCCTTTTGTAGCCAGATCACAATAAGATAACATGTATTCTTATTTGACATCAAAAACTGTATCACTCAAGAGCACATTTAAGTAGTTACATTATGAATTGTTTAAAGACCTCAGGCTTCATTCGGGCTGGTGAAAAATGACGACATGTTAAACTGTATCTTAAACAAATGTATTTTTTACACAGGCACTTTCCCATGAAGCACACCCAAACCTTAAGACATCTGCATGAGTCACATGTGTGTTTTAGATTGAACAAGAACACACTGGGTGAACTAAGCACATGTTTATGAATCACACCCACTGCACAGGAGGTGAACCCTGAACTCGATGATGAGGAACGTTACAGCAGTTAATCACTGAATGAACTCATGACAAATATGAAGTTTTAATCCACAATTAATTACAAGTTCACTTTTTCATATTCTAAATTGTATTGTTTTTATTATCTTTTTATACATTTCCTTTAAAGGTGTATCTCCCAACCTCTTTATGAACCCCTGCTCACTGGTCTATAATTATTCTGCTATAGGCTACATACTCAACACACATGTAAAAATACACAATTACATTTATATTCTGCACCCAAGTGCTCTTACACAATCTTAACTGTGGACCTTTCTGGCTAAATTGTCCCTGCAAATTTCTGCCTCTATTTTCTGATGATTCTTTCAGTGCTTATGCCACAATGATTAAATTAGAAGTCATTTAAATTAAATGATCTCAGCCCTGATAATGTGATCAAACAACCGCAAACAACATTTGGTGCTTTAGCTCAACCCGAATCAGGTTGTGTGTCAGCAGTATTTGTGTATCTCTGGACTTCACACGTCAGTCACATCTTTGTCAGTATCATCTTGTGACTACAGTTCCTCTTTGTTAATCACATGCTGCATGATTTTGGTTCCTATTAACAAATGAAATAAATGAATAAGATACTTGATGCTTGGCTCTGCAGTTCTTTGTAGCCTTTGTAGCTCTAATGTTACTTTGAAAGCTAATTTGATTAAGTCACTTTTGTTTTTAAAGGTGACACAATTTCTTGAGACTCCTGCTCCATTAAGTGTCTACATAATGTTTTTCCCCCTGTAGGATACTGACAAATTACATATGGGAGGAAATAATGATTGTGTAGCCTACTGAATATATAAAAGGAAGAAATATTCTGACACACAAAGTTGGGCCTCTCCTGCCAAGCAGCTGTGTCCATAACACTGTGACAATGGAAAATTCTGACATAGGCATCATTTCCCTTTATTGGCCAAACATATGATCTGACAGCTGTTAAGCTTTGTTGGAGACATACACCCATCAGCCAAAACATTAAAACCATTCGAAATATCCTGTGGAGCGTGACAAAAAGCTCAAGGTGTCGACCTGGCTTCTAAATTTCCCAGGTCCCAATCTGCTCAAGGATTCTTGTGTGGTACCCCAGATGTGCCCCTAATCCAAGGTGGGGCCTCCTTGGATGGGACTTGGCTCTGACCTGTCGAGGCATGGACACAGGATCTCTGCGAGTGTCCTGCAGTGTCTGGCACCAGTGTGTTGGCGGCAGATCCATTTAGTCTAGTGGGTTGTGTCACAGATGCTCATTCAGATTGGGATCTGGGGAGTTTGGAGGCCTTTGTCACATTCCTTGGGCCACTCCTGAGTGATGTTTGCAGTGTGGCATGCTGCTTTTCCTGCTGGGGGACCATTGCCATTAGGGAGTACTGTTTCCATGAGGGGAGTACCTGGTCTGCAATGGTGTTTGAGTGGGTGGAACATGTCAGGTGGTATCCACATGAATGCCAGAACCAAAGGTTTCCCAGCAGAGCAATGCACTGGAACAAAATAATCAAAGTTATTCACTTCACCTGTCAGTGGTTTTAATGTTTCGGCTGATTGGTGTATGTTTGATTTGTGTGAAATGTATTATCCCACCACGCCACTAGGTGGCTTACGTCATGGCTGAGACAAGCCATGATATTTAAGTTCATCCCAGTAAGCACAGGTGTTAGGATGCAAACAGTTTTCGACTGTGCTCAGACTAAAATGTATATGGCTGGATTTGTTGGAAGTTTGTGCATCCACTCCTCACATAGGCTCCTTCTGATTAATTGAAAGGGTCAGTTCGGATTCACCAAAGTCTCACAATAACACAAACAAACTAACTGACTGAAGCAGCAGCAGACCAGCAGCTCTTTCTTCACCAACAAGGTAAAATCATTGTTGATGTCTGATGGAAAAATAGTCTTGCTTATAGTTTATCTCAGTGGCCAATATGGTATGAATTAAAAAAAATGTTATGTACTGCAGCTCAACATACATGTTTTTTGTGACCTTCAACTCATTGCTTTGATGGCTGTAGTTAAACTGATGATGGAGGCCCATCTGACCAGACACAAAGCTGTCAAGTGCTGTATGACCCAAACATCTGAGGAACTGAAGAGAGAGCAAAAAAGGACCAAACTGTAAGTCCTGTTTGTGACACTGGAGGGCTCCAAACACCACCAAGCTGAGACATCTGCAGACAACGTAAACACCACCTCAAGCAATGTAATCTTATCCCAACTTGTCAAACATTGTAAGAAAATATATATATTTGTCAGTGGACTTTGACAGTTGAATATGATGAGTTTCACAAATCTGTTCATCTGAACATCAAAGAATAAAAGCAACAACTGCCAGAAATCTCATTTTCTGTTGCTTCATTTAAAATATTGATTCTCTAAAATAAAACACTCGACTTCCTCCCTCTCAACACTAAATATCCTCACCTGTTAACACACACACAGAACTTCATATAACTGCATCTTAAAGCAATATAATTTATAGTGTGTAATAACTCTGAGATAAAGGAGCTGAGTTTTTTATATCAGACTGCAGCAACTCAGTTAAGAGAGCTTGTTTATGTCAGAAAAGTTTGCAGAGAGGACTCAGTGTGAGTGTATTTCCTCGTTGGGTCAGATTCTATACGCTCCACTCTCATTTAGTAATCTCAGAAGTATGTATGAAATACATTTTCCTCCTCCAGGACACCTGGCAAGTAACTGACAGCAAGAAAATGTTTCCTGGTTTGTGTGATCAGATCATTCCCAACCTTGATGCACTTTGCATTTGATGCCTAAACCTTAGACATGAGTGTTGCTGACCTGAAAGATTTGCTGCCTTTGAACATGATCTAGGCAGCGATAATGTTGCCAAAAGAATTAAAGAATTAAGCAAACAGTTTAATAACATACCAACATTAATTCTAGGTGACAGAGTTGTCAGGACTCACAACATGAGAGAGTGCAAACTCTTTATGTCTGTGTTAACGTTTGTGTGAACTACAGGGATTATTTTTTGTTACCTTTTTAATTCATTTGTAACTATTTCTTCCAGCCAAGACATCTATTTTAGAAATCAGACTTAATAAAAAAAGCAAATGCTGCATATAAGAACCACAAGAAATATATACAGTTTTTAAAATGCTTTAATCTTTATTGATTCATGAGAAGGCAGTGCATTGAACTCTTTGTTCCCCAACATCTATTATCTTTCTCTCTGTGTGTCAATACATTCAAAACCAAAGTCAAATCATTTCAGAATAAAGAAGCAGAGCATTTTAACATGAGACTGCAGCCTGTAAGTGTTTAACTGTTGAAACAGGTTGTGTGATCAGATTTTAAAAGGCACGAGGGGGTCGTCTTTGGTCTTGTGCTGCTCGACACCGCTCAGTATGTCCACTTCCTGCGGCACACAGCGGAGAAGCCAAATGAACTGGATGACTCTCAGATGAATATAGTCTGCTCCTCCAACATGGACCTGCATGAGAGAGGATAACTGCAAGTCAAAAGAAATATATTCATCTGGATCTTGTGTTGCTGAACAGTGAAGATCTTCTGCCATCACAGATCTGGTGTTTACTGTCCTGCCATGAATTTGACATGACATTAGGTTCAACTGGATGTCACAATTAATTCAGCTTGTATATCACTGACAGAGACACACCTGAGTGCTTCACACTTTGTTTTTTCATATATCACAAAATTATTTACCTTGATGAGGAAGAGTTCCTTTCCCACATTCTCACGGTATTTAACTGCTTTGAATTCCCCATAGTTCTTGCCTGTCTGTTTCTCCACTTGGCCCTTCACCTGTGTGTGAATGGAATAAAACATGATATAAATCCAGACTGAAATACAGACCAGAGAGTTGTGTGCGGAGGTTGTGAACAATAAAGGTAGATTGAAGCTCACCTGATCACAAATCCTCTGAGTTTCCTCAGTGGCGTCCTTTGTCTCACTCCACTCAAGCTTGTCATGATGGTGAGCCATCGTCACAGAGTCCATTGAAGTTAACAGAGAAGTCAGCTGTCTGCTTTTATGCGTCTCAAGAGTTTGAACTGTACCCTGGGTGTGTTGGTTGTTGATGTTCTGGGACACTGTGTCACGTTCTGCCTGTTACATGCATCTTCTTTCAAAATACACTTCTGTTTACATACTGTCTCTTTCAAAATAAACACACTACATCGGCACAACACTGCATATTGATGTTTTTTTTTCCTCCAACAACTAATGCACGTGGTTGGGTTCAGGCAACAAAAACACATGGTTAGGTTTTGGAAAAAAGTTTTGGACGGGAATGCTGCTGTCCAAGGTGAAAGTTGGTGTTTGTTGGACCAATCCATTTTATAGCAATGTCAGTGTGATCATGTTAGCATGGTGATGTTACATTCAGCTCTAAGCACCACTGTGCCTCTGTATATCCTCACAAGGCTGTTAGCAGGCTGCAGACTCTTGAAATTGTTAGTGTAGTTTGGTTGGCTGTTTTTTATGCTGTGTCTCCAATCACATACTTCTGTTAGTACACTTCCAGGTAGCATACTATGTGCACTGTACTTATTGGCGTAGTGCGCAAATTTCGACAGGGTAGTGTTGTCTCAAACCAAACACAGCCGTTGTGCACTCACCGGAAATGACGACTGCAAATTAGCTAGTTAGCAAACTAGCATTAGGATTCGCGTTATTGTTCGCAATACCAAATCATTACAGACTGCTAAATTAATCCAACAATATACTGCTGGCTTATACCTGACAACAGTATAGTGGTGCTTAGTGCAATAAACACATGTATGGACAATGAACAATGGACAAAAATGACCCTGATGCACTATGTCACTTTACACATATCCACACCTTTTATCTTGTCTATTTTTACAGTTTTAATTTTATACTTGTTTTTAAGATCTATACACACTTGCTTTCAGAATCTGTGTTGTGCGATTGTGTCTGTATTGTCGTGTCTTGTATGTGGAGCCACGTCGAAGATTTTCTGTTACGACAGACAATAAAGTTTTCTGAATCTGAATCTGAATCTGAATGTATTTGTACAATGCAGCGACATTCACGGTTGCACAGTCCTCGGCCGCCATTTCCTGTTTGAAAAGTGGTCCCTCCCCTTCCGCTACATAGCCAAGATGGCGACCATTGAAGGCGAGAAGTGTCCATAGTTCCACACTCAACTTCTTGACCATTGTGAGTGCACCATCCGGGTACTCATAGTGCACTGCATTTTTCCATACTTGTCAGTGTGAATGCACTTATGCACTCAAAATATTAAGTGTAAGTACAGAAGTAGGCGATTTGAGACACAGCATTAGTTTTAAAAAGGGTATTTTCTCAAGGGTCTGGATCTCCCATCTGCCCAGTCTACTGTTCTTTTCTGTCTTTAGCTGGAACTGGATTGAAGGAGGGATGTTTGGGGCCTGGTCAAGCTGGGGCTTAGCTTTCTGAGCATCCACTCCTATTGAACGGTTGAGTGCTGATTGCTGTGTTAGCACCTTGCACTTTACCTTTAGTTTTGTCTGTCTGTGTGTGCATGCAACTTTTGTGTTGGACTGAATGGGTTTTCCCCTTAATTTCCCCAGCTTGTTAGGGAAGTGATCTTACTTCCTGACTAGCGGTTCTGATCATACACAGAGCCCCTCTTGTATGTTTGGCTGTAGCTGTGTTTCCTTGTTTGTCTAATCAGAACTCACACAAGGAAGTTAAACATGCTTAGAGCTCTCTCCTGCATAGAGCTCTGTCTCACCTGGAGAAGCCTGGAAGCTCTGTGAGAATCATATTCTATGACTTCTCCAGCGCTTTCAACACCATACAGTCAGCGCTTCTGAGGGACAAACTGGAGCACATAGGGGTGGCTAATCACCTCACATCCTGGATCCTGGACTACCTCACGGACCGGCCACAGTATGTCAGTACGGGGGCCCCGCAGGGGACGGTGCTGGCACCGTACCTCTTCACCCTCTACACTGCAGACTTTTCATACAACACCCCCACCTGTCATCTGCAGAAGTTCTCTGACGACTCTGCCATAGTCGGCCTCATTACAGATGGGGACGACAGGGAGTACAGAGAACTGAACCAGGACTTTGTGGACTGGTGCCTGAGGAACCACCTCCAGATCAACGCAGGGAAAACCAAAAAGCTGGTGGTGGATTTCCTCAGGCGCAGACTCCTCCCCCCAACGCTGGTGAACATCCAGTGAAAGGACATTGAGATGGTGACATCTTATGGGTGTTCATCTTAACAATAAACTGGACTGGACTGAGCACATAACAGCACTATACAGGAAAGGCCAAAGCAGACTACCTGCTGAGGCGGCTCAGGTCTTTTGGAGTGCAGGGGGCGCTCCTGAAGACCTTTGACACTGTGGTGGCATCAGCCATCTTTTACGGAGTGGTCTGCTGGGGCAGCAGCGTCTTGGCTGCAGATAGGAAGAGACTGGACAAGCTGATCAAGATGGCCAGCTCTGTCCTGAGATGCTCTCTGGACTCTGTGCAGGTGGTGGGAGAAAGGAGGATGACAGTCAAGCTGTCATCTCTGAGGACTAACGACTCCCACCCCCTGCAGGAGGAGATAAAAGCTCTGGAGAGCTCCACCCAAAATGTGTGAAGGAACGCTATCGCAGGTCCTTCCTGCCTGCTGCTGTCAGGCTACATAACCAGCACTGCTCGCAGTAAATTGCACCATGGACACTTTAGGGACACCATAATAAGCATAACTGTCCCCCTTGTTGTTGTTTATTTGCACATACAATTTTCACTTTGCACTAAATATGTTCACTTTAATCCATTGCTCATTTTTTATCCACTGCTCATTATTATAATAATTATTATTTATTGCTATCTCTTGTATTTTTTGTACTGTTTTTGCATGCCTAGTTTCTTAAGTTTTTATTTTGAAATCTTTAATCTGACTCTTTCCCCTTAACTGCTGTAACACTGGAATTTCTCAATTGTGGGATCAATAAAGGTGTATCTTATCTTATCTCTTATCTTGCAAATGCTTGTGTGAACTAATCTGATTTATTCTTCTTTGTTGCTGCTTTATTCGGGAATGTTTTCAGACTGAACTTAATGTGAGTGTATTTCCCTGTAGGTTACTTTCTGTATGCTCCACACTCATTTAGTAATCTCAGAAGTATGTATAAAAAAACCATTTTCCTCCTCCAGGACACCTGTCAAGTAACTGAGTGCAAGAAAATGTTTCCTGGTTTGTAAACTCACAACATGAGAAGGTAAAAAAATTCTATTAATGTTTATGCAGACAAAAGGGATTTATTTAACCTTTGAATTAATTTGTAACCAGTTCTTCCAGCCAAGACGTCATCTATTTTAGAAATCAGACTTCACAAAAGAAAAGCAAATGCTGCATATAAGAACCACAAGAAATGTATAGATGTCTTTAATGCTTTAATCTTTATTATTTCTTCATAAGGCAGTGCATTCAAATTGCTGCTTTCCATCAGCAAATATCTGTGTAAAATAATTTCATGAAGAAGCAGAGCATTTTAACATGAGACTGCAGCCTGTAAGTGTTTAACTGTTGAAACAGGTTGTGTGATCAGTTGGTGAAAGGTACGAGGGGGGAGTCTTTGGTTTGGTGCTGCTCGACACCGCTCAGCACAGTTTTTCCTCCGTTACATGGAAGTTCTTGGAAGACACTCAAATGAATGTAGTCCGCTCCTCCAACATGAACCTGCAAACAAAGAGAGGAAAATTGTGCGTCTAAACAAACACATTCATCTGGATCTTGTGTTGCTGAACAGTGAAGATCTTCCACCAACAGGTGTTTTCTGTCCTGTCATGACTTTAACATGACATTAGGTTCAACTGGATGTCACAATTAATTCAACATGAATATCACACAAAAACACACATCTGATGATATCACAGTTTTTATTTTTAAATATCACAACATCATTTACCTTGATGATCAAGTTTTCTCCAGCCACAATCTGCATCCTGTATTTCACTGCTGTGTATACCCTGTAGTTCTTGCCTGTCTGTTTCTCCACTGGGCCCTTCACCTGTGTGTGAATGGAATAAAACATGATGTAAATCCAGACTGAAATACAGACCAGAGAGTTGTGTGTGGAGGTTGTGAAGAATAAAGGTAGATTGAAGCTCACCTGATCACAAATCCTCTGAGTTTCCTCAGTGGCGTCCATTGTCTCACTCCATCCTCCGTCCATTGTCACAAGGTCTGTTGAAGTTAACAGAGGAGTCGACTGTCTGCTTCTACGTGTCTCAAGCGTTTATTTTCAGCTGGTTATCACATATATTTATACTGTGTAACCACCCCTGGACTCAGACTGGAAGGTGGCTCTGATACTTGAAGTTGTGGGTGGAGCTACAGTACAGGTGTAGGCACAGCCCACACATGATTGTGGTGAGGAAACCCAGTGTATTACTTTGTGCCATTTAAATGCATCACATGTAGAATTTTTATCAGCATAAGGATAAAAAAACAGCAAGCAAAAAGGTTCATTCTCAGTAAAAACTATTACAAAAAGCCACCTCCAGCTGCTGAAACTCTTTCTGTGTGATCGGGGCCTTTGTCTTCTTATCATGGATGGGCTACTGAACGGGCCTACCAGGGCCTGGGAAGAGCATCAAAATGACAACAAAGAGATCACAAAGAAATGCGAAGGAACTGCAAAGAGACACAAAACGACTACAAAGCGACACAGACTGACCAAAAATAACAACATGACACCCAAAAAACACACAAAATTACTTCAAAGATACACAAATCCACAAAAAGATATATAACGCCCACAAGGAGACGCAAAACCACCACAAAGTCTGAATGTTTGTCTCCCATGAAAGAGACCCAGCTCTTTGTTTTTGCTCTGTTCATAAAAGTTTGCAGGCAAAACTTAGCGTCAGTGTATTTCCTCGTTTGGTTACATTCTGTAGCGCTCCACACTCATTTTGTCATCTCAGAAGTATGTATGAATTTTTTTTTTTTTTTCATATCAAAGGCACCTGTTAAAGGAGCTATATGTAAGAAATCTAAAGCAAATAGTCGTAAAATCCTCCTAATATGTCACAGAGACTAAGGAATAATGTTCATATAACATACTGATGTCACCGGCAACAATAGTACAGCCAGAATATTCGCATTTAAAACACATTTTTACGGTCCGCAAATCATGTTTATGTTTTGAATTTGTGTTTTGGCCTGTTGCGCCACCCACCGCCGTCTACCAGTCACACAGTCAGTAGAGTCTCAGCATCAGTTACAGTTACGACTGAGCTACAGCAGCACGGCAAGCAGCATTAGCAGTGTCCCAGCATTAGCAGCCGGCTTCTCCTCAGCTGTATCCTGGCAGCAGCGTTAGCAGCAGAGAAGCCGGACTTGCTCGAACGGTCTGCTGGAAAGCCGAAGATCAAGGACGCGGCGACGCGGCCCTGCCACGGCAGCCGCCCGTGGGCAAACAAATCAGTCTCCAGCGTGCCGCTGTCCAGCAACCTCGAATCTGTAGGGGAGGGGGGGCGGACACGACTCGCGGCAGTATTTTGAATTTGAGTGCAGTAACCGTTTTGGCCACATTCTTACATACAGCGCCTTTAAGTAACTTGTGATAAGAAAATGTTTCCTGGTTTATGTAATCGCAACAAGAGGATGTTTTTTTGTCATTTGATTTTAGTTTAGTTAGAGTTATTTCCTGAACTTACCAGACTGATCTGACTGTTCTGCTTTTTTGCCTTTACCCACTTAGTCATTATATCCACATTACTGATGATTATTTATCATAAAAAAAATCTCTGTGTAATTATTTTGTGATGGCACCAAGTGACAACCCTAAAATATTGTTGTAATATTGATATCACGGTATTTGATCATAAATATTGTGATATTTGATTTTCCCTGTATCTCGTATGTCTGTGTTAAGTCTTGTGTGACGGGATTTCTTAACGATATTTGTAACCATTTCATTTCATGGTGTCGTCCAGATGCAAAATTCAAAGGTTAATATTGTTTTGATGCCAAATGATGCAGCATGTGGTGACCTGCTGAACTAACACATCCACAGTGGGGCTGATACTGAGTAGTATTCATCTCACACATTAACATTTCATTCAAATGAACAATAACAATATCTGTCTCAACAAAGTCTTTTCCTCATAGTCTCCACTTTCATCTGGACCAAATGATGTTGCATGTAATTAGAAACTCCACATGTAATGAGTTTCACAAATCTGTTCATCTGAACATCAAAAAATAAAAGCAACAACTGCCAGAAATCTCATTGTCTGTTGCTTTATTTAAAATATTGACTCTCTAAAATAAAACACTCAACTTCCTCCCTCTCAACACTGAATATCCTCACCTGTTAACACACACAGAACTTCATATAACTGCATTATCAAGGATTATTACATATAATGTGTAATGACTCTGAGATACGTTTCCTAAAGGATATGCTAGGGTCCTATTTGTAGACTTCAGCGCAACCTTTAATTCTATGAAGCTACATATTCTTTTGAAAAGGCTGTCTCATCTTAATGTCGATAAGGGCCTGATTCTTTGGATCAGAGATTTTCTGTCTTGCCGTCCAGTGTTCTATCACCTTTGCTCTTTTCTTTAAAAGAGCTTAATGCCAGAAAAGTTTGCAGAGAGGGAGAAATTGCAGAAACACTCAACTTCCTCCCTCTCAACACTAAATATCCTCACCTGTTAACACACACAGAACTTCATATAACTGCATTATCAAGGAATATAATTTATAGTGTGTAATAACTCTGAGATAAAGGAGCTGAGCATTTTATATCAGACTGCTGCAACTCAGTTAAGAGAGCTTGTTTATGTCAGAAAAGTTTGCAGAGAGGACTCAGTGTGAGTGTATTTCCTCGTTGGGTCAGATTCTGTACGCTCCACTCTCATTTAGTAATCTCAGAAGTATGTATGAAATTCATTTTGATGTCAAGTAACTGACAGTAAGAAAGTTTCCTGGTTTGTGTGATCAGATCTCATAATATGACATGGTTAAAAATCTTTATGTCTGTGTTTCGGTTTGTATGAACTAAAGGGATTTAGACTATTTACCCTCTGAATGTATTTGTAACCATTTCTTCCATCCAAGACAACATCTATTTTAGAAATCAGACTTTAGAATAAAAAAGCAAATGCTGCACATAAGAACCACAAGAAATAATTATCATTTCTTAATGCTTTAATCTTTTATTATTTCTTTAGAAGGAAATGCATTTAACCTGCTGTTTCCCAACATCAAATATCTTTATCTGTAAGTATTAATACATTTAAAATCAGTGTCAGGTCATTTCAGAATAAAGAAGCAGAACATTTTAACATGAGACTGCAGCCTGTAAGTGTTTAACTGTTGAAACAGGTTGTGTGATCAGTTGGTGAAAGGTACGAGGGGGTAGTCTTTGGTTCTGTGCTGCTCGACACCGCTCAGCACAATCCGATGTCCGTCACAAGAATATACGCGATGGACACTCAGATGATGGTAGTCCTCTCCAACATCAACCTGCAGGAAAAGAGAGGAAAATTGTGCGTCTAAACAAATATACTCATCTGGATCTTGTGTTGCTGAACAGTGAAGATCTTACATTCACAGATGTGTTTAACTGGTGTTTACTGTCCTGCCATGACTTTAATATGACATTAGGTTCAGCTGGATGTCACAATGAATTCAACTTGTATACTTGAATTAATTTTTTGTCAAATATCACAATATTTTTTACCTTGAGGAGGAAGTTCTCTCCAGCCACAACCTGACTCCTGTATTTAATTGCTGTGAATACCACATAGTTCTCCCCAGTGAAAGCCTCCACTTGGTCCTTCGCCTGTGTGTGAATGGAATAAAACATGATGTAAATCCAGACTGAAATACAGACCAGAGAGTTGTGTGTGGAGGTCGTGAAGAATAAAGGTAGATTGAAGCTCACCTGATCACAAATCCACTGAATTTCCTCAGTGGTGTCCATTGTCTCACTCCATCCTCCGGGCTGGTCAGCCATTGTCACAAGGTCTGTTGATGTTAACAGAGGAGTCAAACGTCTGCTGTACGAATCAGAGGAGTTGTATTTTCAGTTGGTTATCAGCGTATTTATATACAGACTGCAAAGTGGCCTTAATGGCCGATGTTCTGGGTGGAGCTACAGTATACAGTATGTGTGGTCAGTGTTGCTCACCCTTCTTGAATTACTCCCTAATTTCAGTTGTCTGTGGTACTTCCCAAAATTGGAGGTTTCAAATTAAACACTTCTGATTGTGTCATGCAGCTGGCAGAAGTTGTCAGCAAAAAAAAGAAGCTCTGCAGTATTATACACACTGGGCGGCAGCAGTTTGTAACGCTGCTGGCAACTACATGGCTTTTTCTTGATTAAACTTATGGAAAGAAACCTAAAAATGAAGTGTTTTACCGACCGTAATTTGGGACTGTATGCAGGTAATGAGCATACACTGTACAAAAAGTGTGTTTTAAAAAGGACGTGCAACAAACGTAAACTGACACACCATTCCTGAACATCCAAAACTGATGCACGGATGGGTACCTGTAGTATGTCATATTTAGACACTTATAGGTCCACTGTCAAAGCAATGGTATTTGATGAGTTAAGATGAGAATGTGTTGAATATAGATATTATAATGCAGGCAGACGCTGATTAGCTTAGCTTAGCCCAGCATAAACACTGGAAACAGTGAGAAACAGCCAGCCTGGTTCTGTCCTTGAGCTAAATCCACCTACACAGTGAAGTCTGTTCGTAAGGTTGCCAGGCAACTAGTAAGGCATCAGGCAGGTGTCAATATTCTCATTTAACTTTTGCAATTTTATGTTCTGTTGACTCTGCCTCTGCTTTGTCTTTCTTGGAGTCTCTGTTGGATTTTGGCCAGACTTCCTGTGTCCTGTACCTTGTTTCAAGTAAAGTCTGGTATTTTTTGGTTCTGTTGTCACACATTAAGATAATGATCCCGTAGATTTATACAGTGAAAACCCAAAACTTCCTTTGAATGAAGTTGAAATCAAACTGACCTCTGTGAACATTTGTGTCCACATAGTTCTGATTAGTCACCATTATTGCATGTTTCAATGGTGCAGTGTGCGTCTCTACTTCAGTCTGTTTACTATAAAACCTAATGAATTTCCATGTCAAAGATGCCCTGTTTAATTTGTCATCTTACCCAGGAAACAAATACACAATGAGGCCCTGCACTCAGCTGTGTTCACAAACCTGTACCACCACAACAATGGCTGACTCTTCACTGAATCCTTCAACTGAGCTTCACCCAAAATGGTTCTGATGTTGCAACTGTACTGACCAAAACTCTCTCCCTAACTGTTGAGTAATTCTAACGAGCGATGTGGAGGAGGATTTCTTGCCTAATCTACATATTTCTGTAGTAATGATGCAAAAAAAGGGAGAGTGAACACAACCTTACACAATATACATACTGAGTGAGGAAGTTGAGTGACCTGCAAGTGCCCCCTGACCTTCTTGTACTTCTGGGATTAAACAAGCTCTCAGACCCAAAATGCAATATTCATTATTTTTTGCTCTGTTTTGGTCTTCACCTACTCTTAATAACAATCCGGTTTGTTATCTGCTAAATGCTCCACTATGTTCATCAGCTACTCACTAACTTGTCTATCAGCTGTTTGGTGCTGACCCGATAGTGAACAATGGTGTAATCACAATCTAAATTACACAATTTGAAACATGCAATTTTTGGGAAGTGTTGCAAGTAATTCACAAAGGATGAGCAACATTGACCACACCTGTACTGTAGCTCCACCCAGATGGGCCAGCTGCTGCTTGCATGTGGGTTGTTAAAAAATAAATAAATTAAAATCACATACAAATGAGATAAATACAACTTTTTAATCTTGCAGTGATCTAACTTTCACCCAGCTGTTGTCTTTGCTCCTTTGACAATCGTTTGTTCACTGTCTTTCAATGAAAACACATTAGTTTCACCTGCGTTGTTCCTACTTGAATGAGACCGTTTCTGGCCAGCCAGCCGCCATTTTCTTTTTTTCAATCACACGTTTCATTACATCACCCACCAACGGGAGCGTTTATAGGTCTGGTGTGGCGCAGTGCTCTCTAGTAGTTGTAGGTTTTCTCCCTCTTGAGCAAAAGAGTTATTGTTCTCTGTTTTCTCTGGTTCTGTAGCACCAATTTCAAAAGTTTCTTTTTTATATGTTTTGCTTGTTTTTCCTTTTGGAAACCTTAATAAGAATATTTTGGAAAAAAAGGTCATCTTCCCCCCCTAAACTGAGAGCCAAACAGGGTGCACAAATGTACTTAAAAAAACAATATAAAGATTCTACCAAAACATTTCTCTCTTTATAAATATGTTTGTCTTCACTTTATTAGCATCTGTCTATGCATATGTAATGTTCAGATGTTGCTTTTCGGTTTACTAAAGGTTTTGTGCTGAAACTACATAATTTCAAACGGATATTCACTCTGAAAGTGTAACATTTAAAATCTATTATTTACTCCATTTTATTCTCTCATTTAATCTGACTCAGTGGCATCTATACTGATGCTTACACTGGTGCAGTAAATCTCCGAAGTGTTACCTTTAACTTTAGACAAGATTTTTCCATATAAGTCTTTAGTTGCAGAGAAATACTCTTAATTTTGGGCATGTCGTTTTCAAGTGGAGGCCTGAGCCAGAGGCCCAGTGAGCAAAGGTTTAAGACTTTTACTCGAGTAATATTTTAATAGGTGACTTTAACTTTTACTGAAGTAATTTTCTGGTGAGATACTGAGGTCTGATACTTCATCCACGACTGATGACAGGAATCAGCTTGTGGCTGGAGAAAACTTCCTCCCAAAGGTGCTCTATTGGATTGAGATCTGGTGACTGTGGAGGCCATTGGAGTACAGTGAACTCATTGTCATGTTCAAGAAACCAGTTTGAGATGATTTGAGCTTTGTGACATGGTGTGTTATCCTGCTGGAAGTAACCATCAGAAGATGGGTACGCTGTGGTCATAAAGGGATGGACACGGTCAGCAACAATAATCAGGTAGGCTGTGGTGTTTAAACCATGCTCAGTTGGCCCAAAGTGTGCCAAGAAAATATCCCCCACACCATTACACCTCCACCAGCAGCCTGAACCGTTGATACAAGGCAGGATGGATCCATGCTTTCATGTTGTTTACACCAAATTCTGACCCTACCATCTGAATGTCGCAGCAGAAATCCAGACTCATCAGACCAGGCAACGTTTTTCCAATCTTCTATTGTCCAGTTTTGGTGAGCCCGTGTCAACTGTAGCCTCAGTTTCCTGTTGTTAGCTGACAGGAGTGGCACCTGGTGTGGTCTTCTGATGCTGTAGCCCATCTGCTTCAAGGTTCCATGTGCTGTTGGTTCAGAGATGGTCTTCTGCAGACCTTGGTTGTAACCAGTGGTTATTTGAGTTACTGTTGCCTTTCTATCATCTTGAACCAGTCTGGCCATTCTCTTCTGACCTCTGGCATCAACAAGGCATTTTCACCCAGAGAACTGCCCCTCACTGGATATTTTCTGTTTTTGGGACCATCCTCTGTAAACCCTAGAGATGTATTTATTTTTCACATGTGCAATTTTTTCCTCTTTTTTCTGCAGGCTCATGTTGGAAGAGAGGACTTGGTGTAGAGCAGCACAAAACCAAAGACGACCCCCTCGTACTTTTCACAAACTGATCACACAACCTGTTTCAACAGTAAAACACTCACAGGCTGCAGTCTCATGTTAAAATGCTCTGCTTCTTTATTCTGAAATCACCTGACATTGATTTCAAATATATTAACACACAGAAATAAAGATATTTGGTGCTAGAAATTGAACGTTATACAGTCTAAAGAAAAAAATCAAGAATAAATCACTGCAACATTTTAATTTCTTACTGATTACAAATAATTTTAAAAAGGTGAATAAATCTTTTAGTTTACACAGGGCCAGATCTACTAAAGGTTTGCGTGTATAAAAACGTGTGCAAACTCATTGCACACGCAAAAAAATTTACAAACTGATTTACTAACAGTGCGCACAAAGGGTTGCGTCTTTCAAAGGCGCAAAATAGCGCGTCTGCATCCAGTTAGTACGTTTGCTGCAATGAATATGCAATATGGGGCGTTTACACGCAATTGTGCGTGTGCTGGGAGGAGAAAATGTAAATACCTTAATTTAGCACACGCAAAGTGATTTATCAAACCTGAAAGCAATTTTCCTCATAAAACTGCGTCTATATTTAACATGTGTCAAAGGGAGGTGCAAACGGTTTGTATGCGTAATTGCGCACACATGGCTGCAGTTATTGTTGCAAGAAGGAGACATCGAAACGATGAAAGAAGACGCAGAGAACGCATTTTTCACCCTCGTGTGAAGCAAGCAACACGGGCTGGAGCAGAATGCCATGCCGGAGGAGAACGAATGAATGAATGAGCTGGCTGGCGCGGTCACTGTTAAGATTACATTCGTTTTTTATTATTAACAAAATGTTTTTTTATTGACCGTATGAATGGTTTTGTTTTCAAATAAATATTTGGAAACGAAAATATATGCTTTGGTGTACTTTTACAGAGTTTTGCAATATGTATAGCCAACTGTATGTATCAAAATGTATAATTTTCAGCAGCGGTCGGAGGTATAAATGCTCAGAAGTCTAGTGTTTTTCATTTTTGTAACTTATACGCTTCAGAAAACATACAAGACACATTTTTAGGAAAAGTCATAGGAAGAGAAGCTTATAGGTTTTATCTAAACAGAGTTATTTGCATTATAAAGACCAAACAGACCGTCGTGGCTAGTGTGACCCAATAAACTGCAAAGTTAAGCAAATCAACATTTATTGAAAAAAAGATGATTGAAATCACGTTCTAGATTCCAAACATTATTATCAAACGATATACTCAGTCTCATTAACGTCTAATTATGTTAAGCCACGCAAAATCATATTAAAGACACATTGTTTCAGTGACAAAATATATTAGGCTATAGCTCTAACATTTATCGTGGCAAGCCAATATAAGAAAATTTAAACGTGACAGTTGAGTGTATTATTTGTGTTTCCTTTTACGCAGGTGAAACTTGCCCGCTGTGGGCACCTCTCCTCCCTCTCCGGTCCCTGGCTGTTGGTCACAGATCTCTTCCCATATAGCGTTCCTTTGTGAGACAGTCAGGTTTCTTTGCTGTAGCTCATTTAAGTGTTTATTGGCCTCATCTAGCAACACCTCTAATTCCATAGGGTCGAATTTCACTTTGCGCTTTCTCTCCAAACTCGCCATGCTGTAAACCATAAAACACGCAAAAACCCTAATTTAAATAGGGTGTCTCCAACACGTTTGCACCTCTTGTCATTTGCGCAAGCACTCTTAGTAAATCACCCGCAAACTGCGGTTCAGCCCAACACGCAAAATTCTAGATTGCGCAGGCAAATTAGTACAAGCAAATTGGGATCTTAGTAGATCCGGCCCACAGACCGTAAAATGGATAGCCTATAGATTTTTTATCTTGTTGTGTCATGAGTTCTGACAACCCTGTCTCCCAGAGCTTGCATTTGTATGTTACTAAAGTGCTTTCTTAATTAAGTTCTTGCAGTAACGTTATTGCTGCATAGATTATGTTTACAGACAACGTTTCTGTCAGGTAACAAAGCATTCATGTACTGCATAGGCTTTAGACAGGGGTGGTTAGGGAGCGTGGCAGGCACACAAAATGCACAACCTTTGCACCAGAACTTTGTGTTCGCAACCAGACCCCTGTTGAATTTAGGCAACAAAAGCACTTTGATTAAAGTTCGGGAAAGATCATGATTTGTGCATCAAGGTTGGGAAAGATCTGATCACACAAACCAGGAAACATTTTCCTCAAAAGACAAATGATTTCAATCACAGAGAACACGCCACATGAAAATGTTCTGTTAACTTTGACAAAAAAGAAATGCAAGCAAGTCGCTTACGATATAGCACTTACGATTACCATGACCTGGATGACTGAGAATCTTCACCGACACTGTGACAGCAGCCTGAGGACTGGTACCAGTCATGGTGGGCAGTGTTTAACCAGCATATTCAGGTGTGTTTTGTTATTGTGAGTTGACATATTGAGGTTGGAGAGATCTGAAGTAGAGTGAGGTGGTGTAGGAAAGGAGAGCGTCATGAAATATACATATAGACAAGGTTGCATGAGGGTGTATAGGTTTTATTTACGAGCAACATCATGAGAACCATGAATGAAGTAGGCTGCTTCATATCATAAGAGATGAAATGGTACCGAGAGTTTCTGGGACTGCGAGACAGTAAAATGTCAGTGGCGTGGGATGTAAACGATACTCTGTAATCTGAAGACAGAACATCTAGAAACATTGAGAACACTATCCAAAAAATCACTGGCATCCAAGACTGAAATTACCTGTAGGTATCACTGAGCTGTTAGCCTGTGTGACATTAGTGTAGAGTATTTTTTCTTCTTTTGTTGGATGATGATGAAACTACTCTGAATATGTCTCATAAAACACTTTAAAGTAACACCAGACTGTTTCTGCTGCTGAGGTAAAGGGTGGACAAGTAGTTAATGACTGATGAGGTCTGTGTGCGGATGCTCTGGAGCAGGTTAGCCGTTCAGCATAAGTTACCATGGTGATTTTTCCTGGTAAAAAGAGAACCAGCCTTGTAAAGATCAGAGTTAACCCTGAAGTTAATTCCTTAACTGCACATCCTGCATCAGAAAGCAGGTTTAGTGTAAACTCTGATTTAGTTAACCCTGAGATGAGGGAAACTACGTTTTCCGTTTCAGAAAGAGAGGTAAACTCTGAGTCAGTTACTATGGTAACTAACAGTGACTGACTTCGTGAACCTAGCCTGCTCAGAGTCAAGTTTCCTGCACAAACCCTGAGTTTCTCTCTGTCCTCTCCTTCTTACAGAAGATGACAGCTAAGGTAACAAATGCGTGGACTAATTCATCTCATCATATCATGACTACTTTCAGTGGATCATAACATATCGTGTCTATGGAATTAATCTGCAGATGCTCTGATTCAAAATAAGACAGCATTTTTCGATGTTTGTCATTTTTGGAGCTATGACAAAGGCCAAAATGTGACCTGCAAGAAACAGGACGGCTTGTTGTTTTTAGCCAAGATGATTTCTGGAAAACTTGCAGCAACTACCGGCCGGTTAAGAGAAGTGATCGGAGTCTGCTGCAGTCCCTCGTTATTTCACTCTTGCTGTCATTTCCTGCTTTATCAGTTCATGTTAGCTGGATGTCACAGCAAAGAGCATGGATACTAAGAGGCGAAGCTCAATAGAACGCCCCATAGCAACAGACTCGCCCATGGTTTCGTCCTGCCGCCGCCATTTTGGACTGTCAGCAGACCGCAGCAGACCCGCTTGCACACAAAAACACACACACACAAACTGAAGTATATCGCTATTAATTATGCTTACAATGCTACTCACCTCGTGATAGCTTGGTCACAGCTGCTTTTTCACGTTTTTGTAAAGCAAAATATAGACTTAAAAAAAAAAAAAAACGAGGAAAAACGGTCGAGATGGCATCTCTACATATTACATCCATATGTAGCAGTAACCAGTTCTGATATAAATGGTCCAAGAGGCCATATATATATATATATATATATATGTATATATATTGATAGATAGATAGATAGATATTTATTTATATTTATATATATGTGTTACCTTCCCTCCAAAACTGGCATATTAAATTGATATTAAAACACTTTAAAACTTACACCTCAGGAGTTTTTAGCTGTCGGGATCCTTCGGGAAACGGTGGAAGGCCAGGTGTGGAGTGTTCCACTGATAGTTGTTGCAGTTAATTGCACTACACTGTTTTTATTTACTTTTCTCTCCTCTCTCCTTGACATCTTGCATGTTGTCTGGGCGCAACAGTCCAAAATGGCGGCAGCGCCCCCTAGTGGCTGTTGGCAAAAATTCAACGGAGCTTCGCCTCTTGGTATCCATGCTCTTTGGTCACAGTTCCCTTGACTTGATTGAAGGGTAGTTCAGATCACCTGTTGCGCAGGGTGTGGGCACTGACTCCTAATTAAGAAATGAGAGCAGCTTGGTGCATTTCCCCTCTGGGCCAATCAGGGCGTGACAACGCCCTCTGATCTTTAATGAAAGCTGTTGCCTTGTATTTTTTTCCTCTGAAAATATTAACCTTATGTTCAGACACAATTAATTTAGCCTGTGTAGTTGAGGGGACAGGTCTGTTGTGCAGCAGCAAACTGATCTCAAATCTCAAATGAGCCTATTGTCAGACAGAAACTCAGGTCTCTAGGCCCTTTGAGAATTCAGTGCCGTCTTTTTCTGTGTGGTTTGAGTGTGATTTTAAAACCTAAGGAAATATATAAAACAATCTCTGAACACTAGGTCCCCTGCATCTGGGCTGTTCTTAGTGTTTTTGTGCAAGAGTTTATCTTGCCAAATGATCACCTAACAGCTGTCCTTACTGTAATAACAGACAGCGCTCACACTCCCTCTAGTGTTCAGAGGCCGGCCTATAAATCTGTACAGGTTAAGTAAGAAATGAAATAGCCCTGCAGATTTTTTTGTGTCTTAGAGTGGTCAGAGTAAGATTTGGAAACACTGTAAACCTTTGTGTCGATAAATGTGTTGAACTTTGTGTCTTGTACGTTCCAGAAACAGAAACTTCATCACTTCTGAGATTCAAAGCAACGTTTTCAGGTTGTGTGGTCATGCTTTGAAATGAATACGTGACATAGTTATGATTTACAGTTTGAAGGTTTTAACAGCCACACAAGCTTTCGCCAAGAATCAATCAGATTTGACTTATTCCACTTTGTCTGGTTTTGAAACTGAATTCAATACTTTCCATAAGCAGGCCACTTTAATCCACTGCAGCGATCTGAATCATGACTTCTTGAAAGTTCTGAAAAAATCTATATCTCCATGTTAACGTTTTTTTGTAAACCAAAGAAATTTATTTACCTTTTCTAATTTATTTGTAACCATTTCTTCCAGCCAAGCCAACATCTATTTTAGAAATGAGACTTCACAAAGAAAAGAAAATGCTGCACATAAGAACCACAAGAAATATATAAAGGTTTTTTAATGCTTTAATCTATATTAATCCATAAGAAGGCAGTGTATTAAACCCGCTGTTTCCCAACACCAAATATCTTTATCTCTGTGTGTTAATACATTTAAAATCAGTGTCAAGTCATTTCAGAATAAAGAAGCAGAGCATTTTAACATGAGACTGCAGCCTGTAAGTGTTTAACTGTTGAAACAGGTTGTGTGATCAGTTGGTGAAAGGTACGAGGGGGACGTCTTTGGTCTTGTGCTGCTCTACACCACTCAGTATGTCCACTTCCTGTGGCACACAGCGGAGAAGCCAAATGAACTGGAAGACACTCAGATGAATATAGTCTGCTCCTCCAACATGAACCTGCATGAGAGAGGATAACTGCAAGTCAAAAGAAATATATTCATCTGGATCTTGTAGCTTTCAACTTGTAGCTTTCCAACATCAAATATCTGTGTCAAGGTGGTGTTTTCAGTTTGTAAAAGGTACGAGAGGGTTGTCTTTGGTCTTGTGCTGCTCGACACTGCACAATATTTCCTTTGGCAGAGGTATTCGGAAGACACTCAGATGAATGTAGTCCTCTCCTCCAACATGAACCTGCAAGACAAGAGAGGATAATTTTAAGTCGAGAAAATGATAAAAAATTCAATTTTTTAAACAACCACCATCTCCACTGGGGTCAATATTAATCAATGCCACTGTAGAGAAGGATAATACAAAAATAGTCTCACAGATGTATAAAAGTCTGCAATCTCTCATAGCAGGGAATACATTGAAATGGGAGTTGGAGCTAAATGTGATTATTGAAGATGAGGACTAGGAGGAGGTATGCGAAAGAGCACATAAAATCACCAATAGTCCAGCCTGGAAAGAATTTAGATGGAAAATGATAATAAGACTTTTTAGAACCCCTGCTATCATCTCTAAATATGATCAAAGAACAACGAATCTGTGCTGGAGGGATTGCAAACAAGTTGGAGATCATGCACATATTTTTTGGAAATGTCCAAAATTGAAATCATATTGGGAAAGCATTCATACAGAAATATTATCTATCTTAGGTATTGACTTGCCCCTGGACCCTAGGTTTTATATTATAGGTTTGACTCCGGCGGGGCTGGTGGATAATAAAAAATAAAAAATGTTGTATACACTTCTACTGATGGCAAGGAAGATGATCACCTTGTCTTGGAGTAACCCCCTCCCACCCACAATACAACAATGGCATAAAAATATTGTGACTATATACTCCTCTTACCCCCCGTGTGTGAGGTTGTTTTGTACTCTCCGTTTACTTATGTATGCAACTGATGTCGGATGTACGATACCCTAGTAATGTACTATTATGAAATTCAGAATTATTCTGATCTGATATTTATGATAAGGGAAAATGTTTCTTTTTTTTATGTTGTGTTGAAGGAAAGAAAGTTCATGAATTTTTTTGTATTGTGGTCATTTATTTATTTAAAGTTTTTTTTTATGTATTTATTATTATTATTTTGGTAAACTAATTGCTCTAGCTGTAGGGTCAAAGTGAAAAAGGAAGAAAGGAGAAAAACGAGGAAAGAAAAGAGAAGGGGGGAAAGAGGAGAAGAAAAAGAGGAAAAAAAGGGGGGGAAGGGAAAAATAAGGTTGAATATAAAAAATGCCCTCCTTATTTATTTATTTTTTTTTAAATGTATTTATTTATATAATGATTTATGTGCTTCATGAACTAATATGGTTTTGTGGTTTGAATGATCTGTTGTGAAACTTCCTTTCTTTTTTTCTTTTTTCTTTTTTTAAATTAGGTTGACTATCTGATGCCCAATATTGAACTTGTATTTGTAGAGAGAAGGAACAAGGATAAAGGAAAGGGAAGAGAGAAGGGGGGAAGGGGAAAAAAGGGGAAAGAAAAGAAAGGGAGAAGGGGAAAGAAAGGAAAAGAAAAAACCTTGGATCGATTAAGGTTAATTTTGGTTTACCATTTTGGTTTAACATTGCCTGCCTCACTGTATATAACTACACTTTTGGTGTTGTTTTATTTAATTTTATTTTTTATTTAAATAAGAAAAAAAAATAATGAAAAAAATTTTTTTTTTCCGCATTAATCATTACCTTGAAAAGGAAGCTTTGTTCATCAACAGTCTCACGGTATTTCACTGCTTTGTAAACCCCATAGTTCTCGCCTGTTTCTCCACTTGGTCCTTCACCTGTGTGTGAATGGAATAAAACATGATGTAAATCCAGACTGAAATACAGACCAGAGAGTTGTGTGTGGAGGTTGTGAGGAGTAAAGGTAGATTGAAACTCACTTGATCACAAATCGTCTGAGTTTCCTCAGTGGTGTCCATTGTCTCACTCCATTCTCCCATACCCGTAGCCATTGTCACAAGGTCTGTTGAAGTTAACAGAGGAGTCGACTGTCTGCTTCTACGTGTCTCTCTAAGTGTTTAATTTCAGCTGGTTATCACATATAATAAACTGTGTCACTGCCTCTGGAGCTGGTAGTGGGTTCTGATGACATTTTGGGTGGAGCTGGAGGTGTGGTTAGTGTTGCTCATCCTTTGTGAATTATTCCCCAATTCAAGTTCGCTACCTGTTCAGCACCAAACAGCATGTAGACAAAGTTACTGACTATCTGATGAACATTGTGGAACATTGAGCAGCTAATGACAGAGAGACTGTATTTCCTTCAGGAGTAGGTGAGGACAAAAACAGAGTTAAAAAGAGAGTGAATATTGAACTTCTAACCATCAGGTGGCCAGAAACACAACATATTGTTTATGTCTGCTGGATGTATAAGTAGGCAACTGTTTGCTAATAATTCAGCCATATTAACTCTATAAGTAAATGATATGTGCAGGTGAAATGTGCATTTTGGGTCTGAGAGCTTGTTCAATCCCAGAAGAACAAGAAGGTCAGGCTGGTCACTCAACTTCTTCACTCAGTATGTGTAAGGTTGTGTTCACTCCCATATTTTTTTTAACGTCATTACTTCAGAAATATGAAGATTAATCAAGAAATCCTCCTCCACATCGCTCGTTAGAATTACTCAACAGTTAGGGAGAGACTGTGGTGCACACTGCACCATTTAAACATGCAATCATGGCGACTAATCAGAGCTATGTGGACACAAATGTTCACAGAGGTTAGTTTGATTTCAACTTGATTCAAAGGAAAATTTTCTTTGTTTTCACTGTATAAATCTACAGGATCATTATCTTAATGAGCCAATAATTGCTTTGTGTTTAAATAAATGTACCACTTGTATAATTTCTTGTGTGAAAATATCATCTTGAAAATCTGTTTACTATAAAACCAAATGAATTTCCATGTCAAAGATGCCCTGTTTAATTTGTCATCTTACCCAGGAAACAAATACACAATGAGGCCCTGCACTCAGCTGTCTTCACAAACCTGTACCACCACAACAATGGCTGACTCTTCACTGAATCCTTCAACTGAGCTTCACCCAAAATGGTTCTGATGTTGCAACTGTACTGACCAAAACTCTCTCCCTAACTGTTGAGTAATTCTAACGAGCGATGTGGAGGAGGATTTCTTGCCTAATCTACATATTTCTGTAGTAATGACGCAAAAAAAGGGAGTGAACACAACCTTACACAATATACATACTGAGTGAAGAAGTTGAGTGACCAGCCTGACATTCTTGTTCTTCTGGGATTGAACAAGCTCTCAGACCCAAAATGCACATTTCACCTGCACATATCATTTACTTATAGAGTTAATATGGCTGAATTATTAACAGTTGCCTACTTATACATCCAGCAGACATAAACGATATGTTGTGTTTCTGGCCACCTGATGGTTAGAAGTTCATATGTTGTGTTTCTGGCCACCTGATGGTTAGAAGTTCAATATTCACTCTCTTTTTAGCTCTGTTTTTGTCCTCACCTACTCCTGAAGGAAATACAGTCTCTCTGTCATTAGCTGCTCAATGTTCCACAGTGTTCATCAGATAGTCAGTAACTTTGTCTACATGCTGTTTGGTGCTGAACAGGTAGTGGACAGTGGGGTGGGTCTGCTGCAGCAGCAGAATCACAATGAATCACTGACAGAGTCACATTCAGAGTCTGAGTTACACAATTTGAAACATACAATTTTAGAGAGTGAACTTGAATTGGGGAATAATTCATAAAGGATGAGCAATACTAACCACACCTCCAGCTCCACCCAAAATGTCATCAGAGCCCACTACCAGCTCCAGAGGCAGTGACACAGTATACATATATGTGATAACCAGCTGAAAATAAACACTTAGAGAGACACGCAGAAGCAGACAGTCGACTCCTCTGTTAACCTCAACAGACCTTGTGACAATGGCTACGGGTATGGGAGAATGGAGTGAGACAATGGACACCACTGAGGAAACTCAGAAGATTTGTGATCAGGTGAGCTTCAGTCTACCTTTATTCTTCACAACCTCCACACACAACTCTCTGGTCTGTATTTCAGTCTGGATTTACATCATGTTTTATTCCATTCACTCACAGGTGAAGGACCAAGTGGAGAAACAGACAGGTGAGAACTATGGGGTATACACAGCAGTGAAATACAGGAATCTGCATCTGATTGGAGGAAAACACTACCTCATCAAGGTAAATATTTGATATGTTTAAAATAAAATGTTTGAAAGTCTCAGATCAACACAAGATCCAGATGAATAAAAGTGTTTCACATGTCCAATGTTTCTCTCTTTTTCGTGCAGGTTCATGTTGGAGGAGAGGACTATGCTCATCTGATGGTCGTCCAAGTAACTGGGACGCAGTTCCCAACTCCTCCATCACTGCGTGGTGTAGAGCAGCACAGAACCAAAGACGACCCCCTCGTACCTTTCACCAACTGATCACACAACCTGTTTCAGCAGTTAAACACTTACAGGCTGCAGTCTCATGTTAAAATGCTCTGCTTCTTTATTCTGGAATGACCTGACACTGATTTTAAATGTATTAACACACAGAGATAAAGATATTAGATGTTGGGACGCAGCAGGTAAATGCACTGCCTTCTAAAGAAATAATAACGATTAAACATAAAAAAAACTCTTTATATTTCTTGTGGTTCTTATGTGCAGCATTTGCTTTTCTTTGTGAAGTCTGATTTCTAAAATAGATGTTGGCTTGGCTGGAAGAAATGGTTACAAATAAATTAGAAAAGGTAAATAAATTTCTTTGGTTTACAAAAAAACGTTAACATAGAGATATAGATTTTTTCAGAACTTTCAAGAAGTCATGATTCAGATCGCTGCAGTGGATTAAAGTGGCCTGCTTATGGAAAGTATTGAATTCAGTTTCAAAGCCAGACAAAGTGGAATAAGTCAAATCTGATTGATTCTTGGTGAAAGCTTGTGTGGCTGTTAAAACCTTCAAACTGTAAATCATAACTATGTCACGTATTCATTTCAAAGCATGACCACACAGCCTGAAAACGTTGCTTTGAATCTCAGAAGTGATGAAGTTTCTGTTTCTGGAACGTACAAGACACAAAGTTCAACACATTTATCGACACAAAGGTTCTCAGTGTTTCCAAATCTTACTCTGACCACTCTAAGACACAAAAAAATCTGCAGGGCTATTTCATTTCTTACTTAACCTGTATAGATTTATAGGCCGGCCTCTGAACACTAGAGGGAGTGTGAGCGCTGTCTGTTATTACAGTAAGGACTGCTGTTAGGTGATCATTTGGCAAGATAAACTCTTGCACAGAAACACTAAGAACAGCTCAGATGCAGGGGACCTAGTGTTCAGAGATTGTTTTATATATTTCTTTAGGTTTTAAAATCACACTCAAACCACACAGAAAAAGACGGCACTGAATTCTCAAAGGGCCTAGAGACCTGAGTTTCTGTCTGACAATAGGCTCATTCGAGATGAACTGCGCCTCACCTGGAAAGTGGATGAGAGCAGGCGGCCGCAGCAGGAGGTGGTGACGATTTATTAAGATGTTTCAGTCTCTAATAGTTTTAATTATGATAGAGTGACCTATTAAAATGCTTTACAGGCGATCTGTAATTTATGTTCATGGTTCAACCCCCATTTTAAATGAATTCTCATGCACATCAGCATCCATGGTTCAACCCCCATTTTAAATGAATTCTCATGCACATCAGCATCATATCAGTTTGCTGCTGCACAACAGACCTGTCCCCTCAACTACACAGGCTAAATTAATTGTGTCTGAACATAAGGTTAATATTTTCAGAGGAAAAAAATACAAGGCAACAGCTTTCATTAAAGATCAGTCAGGGCTTCACCTCTGTACACATGTTATTTTAACAATCCTCAAATCTCACTGACCACAAGTCTCTGTGTTGGTAAAGACTTCAGTAATTAAAACGGTTAAGTTACCTCTCTTTCTGAAACGGAAAACAGAGTTTCCCTCATCTCAGGGTTAACTAAATCAGAGTTTACACTAAACCTGCTTTGTGATGCAGGATGTGCAGTTAAGGAATTAACTTCAGGGTTAACTCTGGTCTTTACAAAGCTGGTTCTCTTTTTACCAGGAAAAATCACCGTGGTAACTTATGCTGAACAGCTAACCTGCTCTGTTATGTTCATGGTCGTCGGATCACAGCCTGTCAACACCGCGACCTCTGACCAATCACATCACTGAAGAAAAAAGTATCCTGACATGAACATGAGTCCAGAGTCTCCATATAATGTTATATGTCAGTGGTAATAGCAGGTCATTTCATTGTTTCAGGGCTCTGTTTCCACTGGCTACACATCAGAGCTGTTAACAAATGGAGAAATCATAGCAACACTAAACACATGATGTCAGCAGGATTTTAACTGATACAAAGTTTATTTTAGTCCGCAGTGATAGTGCTGCTTTTTTACACCCTGATTCCATCACTGCAGCTCAAAATAGTCAGGACTGAGTGGGCCTTCCTCAGCGTTATGATCATGTACAAGCAGTGATTTAATAGGTTTTCAGTCTCCAGGAGCCTCAGCAGGTCATTTGAGTGGGTCCCAGGGAAATTCAGTGGGTCCCCAATAAATAATCTTGTATTTGATGTTATATGGATCTAATTATGGTTATATTCATGTATGATGAAAAACGTATCTGAAATTTAAATATGAAATCCCAAACCTTAAAACTTAACATAATTCAATCTACAGAACCACAGACTGTATATGTACCTTTACATACGATCTATTAAAACATATAAATGTCACATCTGGAGTTAAGTATGGAGAGGGCCAAAGTCATCTACATGTACAGGTAGGCCTAAATCAAATGTTAGGCGCTATGATTTTGATTTGATGTGAAACCCATAAAAAAATAAAAATAAAAATAAACTACTGGATAAATTTAATAGTTTAAGATTTTGAGAGACAAATTGTCTTTCTTTATGCAAAGTGTTTTTATGTTTTCCTTAAAGCTTGTTGAGACTTTTCTTTCTTTCTTTTTTCCAATCTTTTAATTTATTTAATTTTTTTTTTTTTTTTGATAACGCATCTCCTGTTTGAAACACATTAAACGCTGCTGTGTAGCATTCATTATTAAACCATGTGACCATGTACAAGGTGAGATACATTAGAATTATTGCTAAATAGCTTCAGTCCACTGTAATCGTCTACACCATCCAGACCTTGTTCAGACATTTGCTGGATTTAAATCTTTTAGTTTTTCTGAGCTCATCATCATGTTTGACTGTGATTGGCACCGCTGTTTCATATGGGTTAGGGTTTCATATTAGGTGCTACATCTAAATGTTAAATGTTAAATCTAAATCTAAATGTTAAATGTTAAATCTAAATCTAAATGTTAAATGTTAAATCTAAATGTGCTTGGTGAAACAAAATATTTAGCTAATATATGCAGACTGCCGGTCGCCGGAAGTGCCAAAATAAAAGCCTGGGTGGTCAGACTGTGTTTATAGCATCAAATAATGAATTAAAACCAAAGTAATCTGAGAAAATGACCACTTGAACATACATCAGCGTGATACAGATTTGACATTTAACATTTAGATTAAACATTTAGATTTAGATTTAACATTTAATATTTAGATTAAACTGTCACATTATGTTTAACATATTTCAAATAATGCTGTAAAAGTGACTTTAAAAACTTCACACCACTTTTTCAAATGTTGCTTGAGGCTAAATGTGGCAAAAATGTTGCTGTTAATTTCAGTGCGAGACACTTTACAAATGGCACCCCATAGTTTCGGAGCCATGAGACCAGTGATGTGATTTACTGACTGAGGGAGTATTTCATAATTACCACACCTGCTGATGTAGGATATATTCACCTTTCACCACATCCTTTTGCACATTGCGCTGCTGAACATACACGAACCAAAATAGTGCCTCTATATTTCAAATTTCAACTGAGGGTGAAAAAGAGTGCATGCTTTCATTTATCATTTTCATTCTATTTTTTTTTGTAACAATTTCTCCCATCCAAAACAACATCTGTTTAGAACCAGACTGTACAAAATAGCAAATGCTGCATATAAGAACCACAAGAAATATATTTTAATGATTTAATCTACAGCTACAGTACAGGTGTAGCCGCAGCCCACACATGATTGTGGTGAAGAAATGTGATGTATTGCTTTGTCATCTAAAACGAAGATCGGCCTGTCACGCTTGCAAGGACGCAAGATGAGGAGTAGTTTGGTCCACAGAAGATACTGCACATCTCCAGATGTGGAAGGTAGAATACATCAAACAGATACAGTCTACAGCACAGAAACACTAAGGTGTTCCTTTTTTAAGTTCATCTGAAAGCGAGAGGCTTCATAACCGCACTGTAGTGCCATGTCAAAGTAAAAACAAAACTATGTCAATGTATATCATATATGGGCTATAGTGTGAACAGAAAGAGGACTGAGTCCCCATCAGAGCTGCAGTTGACCAGAAACAGAGCCAAGTACCTTTTCTGTTGGTCCACTTTTTGGTGCACTTTAAGAAGACTGAGTTCGGTTCATTTAAAAGGACTATGTGTGAAAACACCTTGATAGTCCTACATACAGATAAGAATCTGTCACATCAGGTTTTGATTCAGTTTTTTCAGTCTTACAAACCAACATGTTGCTCAAAGATCTAATTTTGTGTCAACAGACCAGCTGTGAGAATGTTGTGTGTTTTCTGTCATTTACTGACAAAGTGTGAATTCTATATTGTTTATTCTGAAACTCTCTTAAAGGTCACTGAAAGATTCCCACATCAACAGGTACAGGCCTGTCCTTGAGACTGACACAAGATTCTAAATCACAGTTCGTTAATTACTGTTCGTTCAGGAAACATTGTCAGTTCAAATGTCAACTTTTTTTTTTTTGTAGAGTCTCACAAACTTCCTCTCCTCTGAGATTTAAAGCAACGTTTTTAGACTGTTTTCCAATGTTCTTTCAATAAGAATAGTACAAGTGTGAAGTACTTTTACAAGAGTAAAATATTCCATGATTTCAAGCTCCTAAAACTAAGAGAAATGGGCTTCGATCTCCTTACCAACAGGATGAATCTGAGCACCCTGCCCATCCCTTATTTCCACCACCGAGAGGCCCTTGAGAAAGGCCCCTAATGCTCAGGAGATCAGATCACACTGTGGTTGATAGGTGACTTTCATGTGAGGGTAGAGTGAGTGGCAGGAGTGATGGCTTTGGTGGAGATGTGGAGCTGAATGTCATCGGCGAAGCAGTGAAACTGAAGTCCATAACAGCAGATTATTTGACCAAGGGAGGGCAATGACAACCAGCCAGGTAAAACACTGCTTCTTCTCCCTGCAGAGTTGAGGTCCTCTGGGTAAACTGAGGGAATTAACACTCACTTAAAATTCATCGTCATCTTTAAAGTGAATGTTTACATCTACAGAAGAAATGATACAGCTGTTTTCAAAGGCTGAGTAGTATTTCCCATGACGAGTAAACTGAACTTGATTTAACTTAATGTGTAAAATTGTGTGTCTTTAAAGCAATGATGTCCTAGTTCTTCTGGATAATCCACAGACCTCGCGGTGGCTGTGATCAGTTTTCACTTTCTGCTGAAGAAATAGTCCCTATGAAATCTGTCCACAGTGAGTTTGGCAGATTATCCAGAGTAACTGGGACACCGTTTCTGTGAAGTAAAGTGAAATAAATGTAAAATAAAAGTGAAAAAATGTTTTGTTTTTGTGCTTTCGAGGTTTGAGGTTGCTTTATTTGTCATTCATCATGTACATGCTGAATGAAATACAGTACTCAGTTCTCAGTGGAATAATAAATAAATAAATAAATAAATGCAGTATATACCTAGAGAATCTAGCAGCCAGCATGAGCTTTTGCTTTTTAGCTTTTTAGTGTACTTTTTTTTTAAGTGTTACTTGTTTAACATTACCAGGCTCCTGCCTCAGTACTTTTTTTAAACATTTTTTAGGCTTTTTGTAGTATAATATACATATTTATAGTACTACTTAAATTATAAGATTGGATTTTAGGGTGCATGGCCTCAGACTTAGATGTGCTGACTCTCATCCTGACCACTCCACACTCAACTGCAAACCACCCCATTGCCTGTTGGAGGTCACATCATCTGCAAAGAGCAGATGCAATCCTGACGTCCCCAAACCAAACCCCTCTGCACCATGAGATCCTGTCCATGAATATCACAATACCACACTGTTTTCGGTAAACATATTATGGAGGCCCACCAAGCAACATCTGGCGATCAAGTTCTGTTCCAGACATCTAAGGTGGTGGGACAGCTGTATGAAGAGAGAAAGAAAAAGACAGTTAAAACCCGACACTCATCAAACAGCTCAGAGAGGATCAGACCAAAGTAAATCCTGTTTGTAACACGGGAGGGCTCCAAACACCACTAAGCTGAGAGATGTGAGACATCTGCAGCTGAAACACACTCTTCATTTGGAGAGGAATTGGCTCAGGTCACCCGTGGTTGCGTACGTGGTTGCGGGTGACTTTAATCACGGCACTTTGCAAGACACACTCCCAACATTCCATCAACACCTCACCATTGCCACTCGGGGCAACAATACACTTGACAAAGTGCATACAAACAGACGTAAGACATACAGAGCTTTTCCACGCCCCCACCTTGGCTCATCGGATCACATCTCCATTATGCTGGCCCCTGCATACTGCCCTGTGTTACAGAGCAAGAAAGCCACCCAGAAGACCATCACAGTGTGGCCAAACGAGGCTGTCCCTATGCTCCAGGACTGTTTCGAAACCACAGACTGGCAGATGTTCAAAGATGCAGTAACAGTGGATGGTGATGTGAACCTGGAAGCAGGGCCGGCCCAAGCCTCCATGGGGCCCTAAGGAAAATTTGATTTTGGGGCCCTCTATTACTGCCAATAATACTGATTATTGATCATTCACACACCTACTGTAAGTCATTTCATGTTCTACTCTGTCATCACTTGTAAAACTAGATGTGAGAACTTTTTGTTGTAGTTAGATTGTAATCCACAGTGATTAAGGCCATGGAAGCAGACAACAGATTTGCAAACTTGCTGAAAAATCTTTCAATTGATATTTGGCAAAGTCAGCAACTCCCCCTGCTGAAAAATCTTTCAATTGATATTTGGCAAAGTCAGCAACTCCCCCTAATGGCCACACAGAGAATACATAAAACCTCAAAGAGCAGCCCAGCATGTTTTACCCATTTATGGTTTTTAATCTGAAATGGTAGCAAATTCAGCCACAAGAGCAGCCTGGGGTTGATTTACACTTAGTATTCAAAGTGATATAGTACTGAGTGGGATACCGAATGTCATCTAGGTCAACTAAAAGTAACAAAATAAACCAGTCATTTACTGTAAACACAATCTGCTTTATTATTTCTTCTTTTAAATATACTGCAACACAGAGGGGACAGTGGGCACAGTGGATGGAGAAAAGGATGGAGATGGACCTAAGATGAAAAACAACAACAAAAGCTAGTCATGTTAGATGTTATATTACACTTGAAAATTATGCTGCTTATTACTAAGTGAAATAGTACAGCTATAGCTTGTAATACGAAAACAATCTGCCAGTGGAACAACTGAAAATTGCTTGAGAAGTTTTGAAATAATATGCATTTGTCTAAAAACATGTCCCTTTTCATATGATTATATCTTATATTAAAAATGATTCATCTCAGAATGTCCTGCAGAACACTGAGCAATTACAAAGGCTGTTTTTTTGTTAACTTACCAGGTAGAGCTGAGGTTGCAGCAGACACAGAGGGGACAGTGGATGGAGCAGAGGATGGAGATGGACCTAAGATGAAAAACATGTCCCTTGTCATATGATTATGTCTTGTTATATTAGTATATCTTAATGAGATAATTTGACTAGAAATTAAATATATAAGGTGACAGTTTTTCCCTCACCTGTTTCATTAGCCTTGGCTGAGCCTGAGGAGGTGGACTGCCCTTGGGCTGAGTCAGTGCTTCCTCCAAAATACTTTAACAGTGCTCCTGGGGAAGTTTCATTTAACTTATGAGCATAACAGGGAGTTGATGTAAAAGGAATATGTTTATTTACTCACATAAATTACTATGCTCTGCAGCATACAACATATCTCAAACTGTAAGTTAACTAAGTTAATTCATTAATGCAAAAACATATCGCTAGCAAATGTCACCACATCTGGAATTAATGTTAGTTGTTATTGAACATTTGATATAAAACGTTATCAAAAACGTTGTTTTGATTCCCAAAAGCGACCCAGAATATATATATAGCCTATATATACACCGAGAATCAACTTATTCAAAGTAGGCTATTACACAAAAACGTTAGCTTAAATAGTAAGCTATCTAACCTTCCAGTTAAAAGAGAAGTTTCTGTAGTTTTGAACTAACATTAGCTAGCTAATTTGCTATTATAGGCTAACGTAGTTGGAACAAAATATCAACAATAATTAAGGACTTTCCTAATTTGAGGAAACTTTTCAAAATCTCCTTGACACCAAACGTTACATTACCAAGACATGCAAACATACCTTTATCTTAACGGGTTTTTTTTCCTCTTCCTCTTTCTTCCGTTTCGTTTTTCTGCCCCTGAAGGGTAGCCTATGTCCTTTGTTGCAACATTATTAGGCCTTCCACCTGCTCCTAGCTCCTTGGATGCGCAGTGCAAACTGCACGGCCGGATGTACACCTTACTAGTGGAGCTCTGACATGTAGAGCAGAGAGACAGTAGGAAACTACACTCTGTTGACATAATATTGTCTTTTTGTACAACAACGTACATTTGATAATATATTCATCATCATCACTCACACGTGGAAAAAAATAATGAATTTTTTTCTTTTTTTTTAAGTTAATTGCTCTTGGGGGCCCCCTAGTGGTCACGGGGCCCTGAGCAGGTGCCTTGGGCCGGCTCTGCCTGGAAGAATATACAGCATCAGTCCTGTCATATATCAGGAAGTGTGCGGACGATGTGACTATCACTAAAACCACCATAATCCCTCCAAACCAGAAACCATGGCTGAATGCAGATGTGCATTCTCTTTTGAAGGCGCGGGATGCGGCATTCAGGGAAGGGGATGGGGAAGCACTCAGGGCAGCACAGCAGAGCCTGAAGGCAGGAATAAAGAGGGCAAAATCAGATTATGCTGTTAAGATCTAGGGGCACTTCACCTCAAATGACCCTCGGAGCATGTGAAGAGGCATCAAATGTATTACAGATTACAGCAAGAAAAATGCACAATGCACCACAGACCCTTCTTTGCCTAATGCCCTGAACTCCTTCTATGCCCGCTTCGAGGCCTCCAACAACACCACTACCACCAGGCTGACATCCTTGCCAGAGGAACCCCTACTCAGTGTGACAGAAAGGGAGGTGACACTCACACTGCAGAGGATAAACCCTCGCAAAGCAGCCGGCCTTGACGGAATTCCAGGCCGCGTCCTCAAGGACTGTGCAGGCCGACTTTCAGGGGTCTTGAGTGACCTCTTCAATATCTCCCTGTCATAGGCCATTGTCCCAACAAGCCTCAAAACCTCTACCATCATCCCTCAGACAGTATCCTGCCTCAGTGACTATTGGCCTGTTGCCCTAACCCCGATAGTAATGAAATCATTTGAGAGGCTGGTAATGACACACATCAAGAAGGCCATAAACATAACATCTGACTCTCACCAGTATGCTTACAGGCAGAACCGTTCCACTGCAGATGCTATCTCTGCTGTGATCCACCATGCCCTCACATGCCTGGAAACCAGGAACTCATATGTGAGGTTGCTCTTTTTGGACTTTAGTTCTGCCTTTAATACTATTATTCCACAGGTGCATGGTAAACAAATTGTCAGCGCTCGGATTGGCCCCATCACTCTGCAACTGGATTTTGGATTTCCTCACCAACAGACCCCAATCAGTCAGGATTAACAACACCACGTCCTCGCCCATAACCCTCAACACCGGTTCTCCTCAGGGCTGTGTACTCAGCCCACTGCTCTACACACTGCTCACCCACAACTGCAGGGAACACTATGACAGCAATGTCATAGTAAAGTTTGTGGACGACACAGCAGTGCTAGGACTTGTCAGCAACAGGGACGAGACTGCGTACAGGCAGGAGGTGAGTGGACTGAGGCTGTGGTGTGAGGAAAATAACCTCATCCTGAAAACAAAGAAGACCAACGAGTTGATAGTGGACTTTCTCAAGAAAGGCCCTCCTCCCCGCCCTCTTTTAATTGATAACACAGCTGTGTCCATACTTTCAAATATCTGGGAGTGCACCTCTCCAACAGCCTCACCTGGCAGGATAACACCACCAACATTATTAAGAAGGCCCATCAACGCCTATATTTCCTGAGGAAATTGAAAAGGGCAGGCTTGAAGACAGACATCCTCAAGTCCTTCTACAGGTGTGTGGTGGAGAGCATCCTCACTTCCTGCATCACCGTGTGGTACTGCAGCTGCACAGTGGCGGAGAAGCAGGCACTACAGCGGGTGGTCACCTCTGCACAGAGGATCATTGGCTGCAGCTTGCCACCTCTGTCATCCATCTACACCATCAGATGCAAGGACAGAGCGAGTGCCATCATGAGGGACTCTACCCACCCCGCACATGGACTGTTTGACCCTCTCCCCTCAGGCAGGCGGCTGCGTAGCATCCAGGCAAGGACAACCAGACTGAAGAACAGCTTTTTCCCAGATGCAGTAAGGCTGCTGAATGGTGGACACTGTTAGACCTTTTGCACTTTTTGCACTTTTAGACCATATATCTGCTGCTCCCCCCAGAGACATACCTGTTCTCTGTGGTGGATTGCCCCCTCTGGGTTGGGAGAGAGTTACTGAATGCCCCAAGAACTTTGGGTAGTGACCAAGAGAATGAGATCATGGATACAGTCGGCTGAAATGAGTTTCCCCCGTAGGATGGCTGGAATCAGCCTTCCAGATAAAGTAAGGAGTTCAGAGTAGAGCCGCTGCTCCTTTGTGTCAAAAGGCACCAGTTAATGTGGTTCTAACATGTCATCTCATCTCATATATCTCATCTGGCCTGAGAATGCCTCAGGATCTCCCAGGAGGAGCTGGAAAACATTGCCGGGGGGAGAGGCATCTGAAGCTCACCACTTTGCTCACCCTGCTGCTCCCATGACCCTGCCCAGGATAAACAGATGAAAATGAATGAATAAATGGATGGAGCTGTGTGAGAGTTCATAAACAGGTGTTTTGATATAGTTTTCTATTGTTAAACATGGTCCTTGATTAAAAACAATAGCATGAGGGTACAACTCATTATTAATAACCTCTCACTGACCAAAGTAGGTGAAATATTCATAACACATCCACACCAGGATCACCACATCCAACCTGATGTTACTGATTTTATTTCCAGTGAACCACCATGAAACCAGGGGCCCTGCATGACAGCAATCCACACAGTAACCTGTCAAACAGCAATAAAATCTCACAGCCTCTAATGCCTCATAGGAAACAGTGGTGAGTGTTTTAAATTGGTAGAAAAAAAAATCATGGTTTAAAAAAAAATAGGACAAACTTGCTATTGGGCTCAGCCATGAAGACTTCTGTTTGATTCACTAAGTGTAAACATCCACAGTACAGGTGGGCCTCTCAGTGGTGGTAATCACGGAGGGTCAGGGCAGTCAAAATCATTGTGTTTGTTTGGGTTCGTTTGATTGAAGACAGTCGAAGCCCATTTCTCTTAGTTTTAGGAGCTTAAACTCAGGAGAGAAGTAAGTACTGGAATACTTTACTCTTGTAAAAGTACTTCTCTCTTCACACTTGTACTATTCTTATTGAAAGAACATTGGAAAAGAGCCTAAAAACGTTGCTTTAAATCTCAGAAGCGAGGAAGTTTTTGTGAGACTCTATAACAAAATGAAAACTAAACAAAACAAAATTGAGATTTGAACTGATAATGTTTCCCACGATCTGTGGTGTGGGTGGTTGTTTGTCAAGCATTGTGACAGTGCCAGCTACTTCCAAAGAATTACAGTTCAAGTACTTAACTGACAGTAATTAACGAACAGTGATTTGGAAACGTTCTGCTCAGTCATCTCATATCAATCTCAAGGACAGGCCTGTACCTGAAACTATTTTGTTGTGTTGCTGTGGGAGTCTTTCAGTGACCTTGAAAGGAGTGGTGAGGAGTTTGAGTAAATAATACAGAAGTTACACTGGGTCAGTAAATGCCAGTAAACAAACAACACTCTTAACAGCATCTGGACTTAAATTCATTACCAGGTGACAAATTACAGAGTTGGTTAATTGAAACTGAATTAACTCTTTGGGCCACATGTTGGTTTGTAAGAGAGAATAAACTGTACTGCATATAGTTTCAAGCAGCAATGACGGGGTCCAAGCAGAGTGCAATCTCTGACTTGACATGACCTCAATGAGCACTTGAAAACATACCACATGCATAAATGACTTGGCCTGCTGGGGATTCAAAGCCAGTACCTTTTTATCTGCAGACAGAATGACTTACTGACTTTTTGAATGGGCAGACATGGTTGTTCATACACCTTCTCACAAGTTGAGGCAATGACCTCACGTGTAAAGCTCTGGTATTTTTGTCGAATTAAACTTAAAACGCTTACAACAGTGAAAATGTTGGTGATAACATTCTGACAAAAATCACACACCACGGTTGGTTTCAGGTGTATTTTCACATATTTTGGTGATGTTTGATCAAAAATTTGGTGAAACAGATCTAGTGTTGACACTGAATGTCACTGCAGAGTCACCATTTGACTTATCTGATCATCCTCTGAAACAATTGATGTCTAATATCCAAAGAATGTCTGTCAGTGTTGGTAGCAATTGGATGAAGACTTGTGGAGATATAGATGCTAATTGATATTGCATATTCTGAAAATTACAGAGTGGTGGACTTCTGAATTGACCACAGGTTGCAATGGGGGAAACATTTGTCACAATTCAGTGCATGTAATGAAAACAGTGTCAGCTCTGTAGGACATAAAGGGGATTTAGATTTGTTGTCAGATACGGCCACTTCAATAAATCATTATCAGATTTTATGCAGCAACTGAGTTGTGACCCTAAAGTGTGCAAACAGAATTTAGTAATTGTCCCCATTAAGACCTAATGGGCAAATATGGCCATTAAATGCTGCTGCAAGATGCAATTTAAGAAAACTTATGTCACTCAACATTTCTGCAACAAGTCTAAAAGTTTCAAATGTTGCAGCTGTCGACTATTAAAACCATTAAACCTATTCAAATCATCTATTGCTCTTACTATGGCCAGTCTGTCCTGTACCTGCATTTATTTGATTGTTGCCTTGTTTTTACTGAACGTGAATTAGTAATAAGTGACAAATACTAAAAGATGAGCACATTTAATACATTTATTTATGACAAAGCAATACATCACATTTCCTCACCACAATCATGTGTGGGCTGTGGCTACACCTGTACTGTAGCTCCACCCACAACATCAGGTATTAGATCCACCTTCCAGTCTGAGTCCAGGGGTGGTTACACAGTATAAATATATGTGATAACCAGCTGAAAATAAACACTTGAGACACGTAGAAGCAGACAGTCGACTCCTCTGTTAGCTTCAACAGACCTTGTGACAATGGCTACGGATATGGGAGGATGGAGTGAGACAAAGGACGCCACTGAGGAAACTCAGAAGATTTGTGATCAGGTGAGCTTCAATCTACCTTTATTCTTCACAGCCTCCACACACAACTCTCTGGTCTGTATTTCAGTCTGGATTTACATCAAGTTTTATTCCATTCACACACAGGTGAAGGTCGAAGTGGAGAAACAGACAGGCAACTACAGGGTATACAAAGCAGTTAAATACAGAGATCTGGTTCTGTGTGGAGGAACCCACTACCTTATCAAGGTACATAATATTGTGATATTTGAAGAAAAAAACTTTGAAAGCCTCAGATGTGTCTTTGTATAATATTCATGTTGAATTAATTGTGACATCCAGTTGAACCTAATGTCATGTTAAAGTCATGACAGGACAGTAAACACCAGTTAAACATCCCTGATGGTAGAAGATCTTCACTGTTCAGCAACACAAGATCCAGATGAATGTGTTTGTTTAGATGCACAATTTTCCTCTCTTTTCCTGCAGGTTAATGTTGGAGAGGACTATGATCATCTGAGTGTCAACCAAGCAGCTGGGTTGGGGTACCAAGTACCTCCATCACTGCGTGGTGTAGAGCAGCACCAAACCAAAGACGCCCCCCTCGTACCTTTCACCAACTGATCACATATCCTGCGTCTTTATTCTGAAATGATTTGACATTGATTTCAGAATTATTTACACACAGAGAAAAACACTTGGTGTTGGAAACTGAATGCACAACTGTGTAAAGAAATGATAAGCATTAAAGCATAAAAAAAAGAAATCGATGTGTATATTTCTTGTGGTTGTTATGTGCAGCATTTTCTTTTCTTTGTGAACTCTGATTTGTGAAATAGACGTTTGTCTTGGTTGGAAGAAATGGTTACAAATAAAGTAAATTAGGTAAATAAATCCCTGCAGTTCACACAAACCTTAACATGATCATACAGATTTTAAACATTCTCATGTTTGTGAGAACTGATCACACAAACCAGGAAACATTTTCTTGCTGTCAGTTACTTGCCAGGTGTCCTGGAGGAGGAAAATGTATTTCATACTACTTCTGAGATTACTAAATGAGTGTGGAGCATACAGAATCTGACCCAACGAGGAATTACACTCACACTGAGTCCTCTCTGCAAACTTTTCTGAACAAAGCAATAAATAAATAATAAAAAATAAGTACATTTAAAAAAATAAACAAAACAATACACTAACAAGAGTAAGAGTATGGAACTCAAAGAATCATTTTATTCTATTTACATTTCATTTTATGTCTGTGAAATAATCTTCTATCAGCTCTGTGAGGCTGGACTGAGGCACAGTGTTGTTTTTTTAACTATATGCTAACACACTCACACTGTCATTAGGATTCATCTGGGTTGAGATTTTTGCCAGTCCACTGTTGAGGTTTTGTTTTAAACAATAATCAAAGTTCAAAGTGGGTATCTGATCATTTTATCTATATATAGATATATATATATATATATATATATATATATATATGTATTTATATGTACAGTAGCGGCTCGTGGTGAAATTTTGTGGGAGAGCTAACGCATTAGGCCTATGGCCTATACTGATCAATAGTTCAGTTGCAGTAACAGTAACATCACACCGAAATACAGTACCAGGTTACAGCAACAATGCACTACAACAAAACTAGAGAATGAGGCTAACTACAAAAATGTTCTGATGCCAAAAGCTCTCTCTCTCTCTCTCTCTCTCTCTCTCTCTCTCTCTCTCTCTGTGTGCTCGCACGCGCACGCGCACGCGCACGCACGCACACACACACACACACACACACACACACACACACACACACACACACACACACACTGACTATTTTGCGCTGTACACTAGGGCTAGGTGGTATGGCCTAAAATCAATATCATGGTATTATTTTGGGGGGATGCAGTGACGGTATATCGTGGTATTGTCTTCTCTCTTTTTTTTTTACACCATAAGTAAAACAATTTAAAAAGCCATACAAGTCTAGGATGGAAACTATTAATCGTCAGAAGTAAAACGGTTGCTAATCCATCTATTATTGTGTATAAAACCTTATACAGTATGTATAACGTTAGAGGGAAGAGGGAGGACTGGCAGCTCCCGGGCCCTCTTCTCCCGCCGGCCTGGGTTTGGTGCGGTCGGCCAGGCCTGGAGGTGCGTGAGGCAGGCAGGCAGGCAGGCAGGCAGGTCAGCCGGGCCCCGTTCTGCCGCCGTATGAAGGTAACCACAAAAGCAGTACCGCGGCGCATGTTTACTGCGCTAAATTACTGTCACTGCGAATACTGCCCAGCCCTACTTGGGCCTACCTTATTTGAAGAGAAGCTCACATCGACGGCCTTTCTGGGATGCAAACAGGTTAATCATTTAAGTCCGATGATTTTTGGATGAGGTCCCCCTCGATAGACAGCATTTAAAATAATTCACCTCGTTCAGCATGATGCTAACCCAATTCGCAAGACTCAACGCTCACTCTCCCACTACAGTAACAGTGGGCAGGCCCTCACTGTAGCCACGCACTGTCATTGGCCAAAAGTTAGTGGCCTGGGCTGAATTAATTTAGCCCAACTGGACAGTAAATCAAGGGGGCTTGTCTCGACACCTGTCACTCACAATGTGACAATATTGATTGGAAGCTGATTCTAGTATGGGCTGTAAAAAATCTGCCCATTTAGATAAATCCTGCGTTTTTGTGACTATTTTAGTGCTGTTGCTGCTATAGGTTCCACCAAATACAATCAGTTCTAAGGTTCAATAACTAATATTTTAATATTTTCAGGCAGTGTCAGAATAGGGTTGGACAAAGACATTTTACCACAGAACAAGGAAGTCAAACAAATCAAATCATTGCTGTAAGATTTTGTACCAGCTAAACGGATGCTGTTGACATTGCTTCATGACCTTGATTATTTTATGATCTTAAGATAACACCATCCTGTCTGAAGCTGTTTCTGTCTGCTTTATATTATATCATATTATATCTATATTACATTCTGCTTTATAGTTCCACAGAAGAAGGAAGTCAAATAAATCTACACTCACTAAACTGGGTCATCTGGCCACACAGACACGACCTCTAGTAAGAAACCTCTGTGTCATTTTTGATCGTGATCTCAGTTGTAAAAGCCCATTTTTTATCATAGCTCCAAAAGTGACATATATTGAAAAGATTTGTCTCATTTTGAATCAGACGATCTGCTGATTAATTCTATATACACGATGTGTTATGATCCACTGAAATTAATTTAATTCAATTTTATTTATAAAGCCCAATATTACATATCACAATTTCCCTCAAAGGGCTTTACAGCATAATACATCCCTCGGCCCTTTGGACCCTCACAGGATAAGGAAAAACTCCTTTAATGGGAAAAAATGGTAGAAACCTCAAGAAGAACAAGTGAGGAGGAATCCCTCTTCCAGGACGGACAGACATGCAATAGATGTCATACAGACCAGTCCAACATAATAAATTTGCAGTAATCCATATGACAAAATGATACAAAAAGAAAGACAGAGACAGAGAGATATGCAGGGCAGACAGTATTTACAGTAGCTTACAACAACATTCATTTTAGTAATAATATAATAACAATTATAGTACTTTGGTAGCATATATGTTATAAGCATATATGATAGTTATGTAGGCGACAATAATAATCATGTGTGAATAACAGTAGAAGTATGATAATAATAAAAGCAGTAGTCGTAGGCATCAGGCAGGACAACGGCAGCAGCACAACCACGACACACCATCCAGGCACTGCTGCAATTCGAGGGAACCTGTCAGACAGCGGAGCACAAAGGCTCTGGGGAAGAAGCCGAGTTAGTGACATGCAGTAAAGCAGAGTTAGCCATATGCAGTAACAGGGCATGAATGTTAGCAAATAAAGAATATCCAACTTTTCAGAATCTGAGAGTGAGGAGAGAGAAGGTGCTCACAGTGTATTATAGGAGGTCCCCCAGCAGAATAGGCCTATGTCAGCCTAATTAGGGGCTGGTCCAGGGCAAGCCTGAGCCAGCCCTGACTGTAAGCTTTATCAAAAAGAAAAGTCTTCAGTCGATTCTTAAATGTGGAGACGAGCCTGATAGCTGAAGGCTCTAGCTCTCGTTCTACTTTTGGAGACTTTAAGAACCACAAGTAACCCTGCATTCTCTGAACGCAGTGATCTGTTGGGATAATACGGTACCATGAGCTCTCTGAGATATGATGGAGCCTGACCATTTAGAGCTTTGTAAGTGAGACAGATTTTAAATTCAATCCTGAATATGACAGGGAGCCAGTGTAAAATTAGTCATGATATGAGCTGAATTAGTCCCCAGTTTGTTACCTTAGCTGTCATCTTCCATGTAAGGAACCTGGGCGACAATACCACCGGCCGCAGCTCTCCACAGGCCGGCTGCAACCTGGTTGTGCTCGGTCCTCCACACAGTGATTGGTTGTGGTGGGCTTCTCTCGACCAATATGCCGGGGCCGATTTTTTGTCCAAGTCCAGCCCTGGATGTTAGATTAATTGATCAGTAAGGAGAGATGTCTGACCAGTTTTGAAAAAGTGAACTCAGAGTTATTAAATGTAAACAAGTGTTGCTTTTCTTTATATTGAAGCTGATTTGTGAAATAGCTGCAGGTGTTTCAGCTGGCAGGAGGTGTCAAAATAGGGTTGGACACAGACATTTTACCACAGAACAAGGAAGTCAAGCAAATCAAATCATTGCTGTAAGATGTGTACCAGCTAAACGGCTGCTGTTGACCTTGATTATTTTATGATCTTAAGATAACACCATCCTGTCTGAAGCTGTTTAAGTCTGCTTTATATTATATCATATTATATTTATATTACATTCTGCTTTATATTTCCACAGAAGAAGGAAGTCAAATAAATCTAATCTCACTGTTTTGACTGACTCATGCTGAACAGTTAAATATTATTCAGACACACAGAACTTAATCTAAGTTTTTTATTGCAAATACAGTATGTCATCTCTTAAATCTATTTTATTATATTTTCTGGGCTGAGTCATGAAGACTTGGGTTTGAACATCTACAATATAGGTGTGATGATCAAACAACATGAAATGGAATGACTTGTTTAACCTGAAGGTCACTTTAATAATAAAGTTGATTTAAAAAATGAACTTCAAAATGGGTTGAAAAATAAATTTACCTGAAAGCCAACTATCAACCACAGTTTAATCTGATCTTCTGATCTCCAGTGCATAACGGGCCTTTCTCAAGGATGTGTCAAGTTTCATTTTAAATGCTGCTGCAAGATGCAACTTGATGAAGCTTCACTAATAATTTCTTGTAACTCAAAAAGTTTCTTATGTTTCAGCTGTTGACAAACCTACTGAAATCGTCTATTGCTCTTACAATGGCCACTTTGTCCTTATGTTCCTACATTTATTTTGTACACCTGTACTGTAGCTCCACCCACAGCATCAGGTATCAGAGCCACCCTCCAGTCTGAGTCCAGGGGTGGTTACACAGTATAAATATATGTGATAACCAGCTGAAAATAAACACTTGAGACACGTAGAAGCAGACAGTCGACTCCTCTGTTAACTTCAACAGACCTTGTGACAATGGCTACGGATATGGGAGAATGGAGTGAGACAAAGAATGCCACTGAGGAAACTCAGAAGATTTGTGATCAGGTGAGCTTCAATCTACCTTTATTCTTCACAGCCTCCACACACAACTCTCTGGTCTGTATTTCAGTCTGGATTTACATCATGTTTTATTCCATTCACACACAGGTGAAGGTCGAAGTGGAGAAAATTACAGGCAAGAAATACAGCGTATACACAGCAGTTAAATACAGAGATCTGGTTCTGTGTGGAGGAACCCACTACCTTATCAAGGTACATAATATTGTGATATCTAAAGAATAAGTTTGAAAGCCTCAGATGTGTCTTTGTATAATATTCATGTTGAATTAATTGTGACATCCAGTTGAACCTAATGTCATGTTAAAGTCATGGCAGGACAGTAAACACCTGTTGGTGGAAGATCTTCACTGTTCAGCAACACAAGATCCAGATGAATGTATTTGTTTAGACGCACAATGTTTCTCTCTTTTTTGTGCAGGTTCATGTTGGAGGAGAGGACTACATTCATCTGATGGTCGTCCAAGTAACTGGGACGCAGGTCCCACCTCCTCCATCACTGAGCAGTGTAGAGCAGCACAAAACCAGACACGACCCCCTCGTACTTATCACCAACTGATCACAAAACAGTGAAATACTTACAGGCTGCAGTCTCGTGTTAAAATGCTTTTCTGCTATTCTGAAATGATTTGACTTTGATTTTAATTGTATTAACACACACAGAGGTAAAGATATTTGGTGTTGGGACGCAGCAGGTAAATGCACTGCCTTCTAAAGAAATAATAAAGATTAAAACATTAAAAAATCTCTACGTGTTTCTTGTGGTTCTTAAATGCAGCATTTGCTTTTTTATACAGTCTGATTCTAAATAGATGTCGTCTTGGATGGAAGAAGTTGTTACTAAAAAAATAGAATAGAAAGAAAATGATAAATCAAAGCATGCACTGCACCTGCAGTTTACTGTTTTTCACCCTCAGTTGAAATTTGAAAAAATAAATATAAATATAAAAAAATATAAATATAAAAATAAAAATTAAATAAATAAGCTAAAAATTGGGGGGGGGGGGAAAGAAAGAAAGAAAAGTCTCAATAAGTGAAAGGAAAACATAAAAACACTTTTTTTGGTTGTATTATGTTAAGTTTTAAGGTTTGGGATTTCTGATTTAAATTTCAGATACATTTTCATTATACATGAATATAACCATAATTAGAACTCAGTTGACCTGAGGCCTGTACTACAAAGCAGGATTTGGAGTTAGCGAGGTAACCTCAGGGTTAACTCTGGGTTTTCAATACTACAAAGCTGGTTCTCTTTTTACTGAGATAAACCACCATGGCAACTTATGCTGAACAGCTAACCTCCTCACATTTTAAGTGAGTGTTAATTCCCTCAGTTTAGGACCTCAACTCTGCAGGGAGAAGAAGCAGTATTTTACCTGCTTGGGGGGACTTACACACATCCAGGACTAGGGGCCACGTGTCAAAATCCACCTATGCTCTGACCTCTTCTCCAACACACTTATATTCCATTGCTATTATTGCGATGCATTTCTGCAGCTGTGAAACAGTCATCTGTGTGCTTCTACAATGAGAAACATTGCACAAAAGGAGTTTTTAAATGTTTGTGTAAACAGCTAAGAATAGTTTGGGAGAAACAAATTATCCCAAGAGCATGGCGTAGGGCAGGCTGTGTCCTCATTCCTAAGGAGAAGGAGTCTGTGGACCTTATATTAGCCAATTCCAGATGATTTCTGTCTTGAATGTAGAGGGGAAGATTTTCTTTAGTGTAGTAGTGCAGAGATTAGCTAGCTACCTGGAAAGGAATAGCTTAATAGATACTATGGTGCACAGGGCAGGAATACCAGGGTGTTAAGAGCATACTAGCATGATCTGGCACCAGATTCAGGCAGCGAAGATTAAATAAAGGGACCTGCATGTAATATTTTTAGATCTTGCAAATGCGTTTGGTTCAGTACCACATAGCCTCATTTGGACTGCGTTTGACTACTTCAAAGTGCCACAGGTAGTTGTTAACTTAGTGAAAGCATATTTTCAGGATATTAGGTTGTGTCTAAGTACGGTAGGTTTCACAACAGGTTGGCAGAGGCTAGAAATAGGTATTATGGTAGGGTGTGCAATTTCTCCATTAGCATTTACTATGGCGATGGAAGTAATCATCAGGGCTTCCAAGTGAGTAGTAGGTGGGAAGAGACGGCAGAACGGGGTGCATCTTCCACCAGTTAGGGCTTACATGGATGACATGACACTGGTGACCACAACAATGCCATGTACAAAGAGGCTACTAGAGTGGGACTGTGGGAGGAAGTGGGAGAACCCGGAAAAGGCCCACGCTGACACAGGGAGAACATGCAGGCTCTGCACATAAGGACTCCCCCACCCTGGTGTTCAAACTCCCCACCCTGGGTTTCGAACCAGGTGGGGAGTAGAGAGAAGTCCACTAGCCACTAGGCTAATTTGGTAAACTACTACAACGACACACTCTCCTCCTGCTTGGATCAGCTCGCCCCCACGAAAACAAAAACCGTCTCATTCACTCACTCTGCCCCCTGGTACACCCCCGCACTTCGCCAAATGAAGACCCGGAAATGACAACCGGTTTATCAGTTCACCTCCTGGCCTACACCGACCACCTACAGCAATACAAAGATGCACTCAACGCTGCCCGATCCACCCACTACTCTCACCTCATCCACTCTGGCTCCAACAACCCCAAGGTCCTGTTCTCCACCATAAACTCCCTCCTCAAACCACATGACAACACCTCCTCATCATTCACCACTGAAAAGTGCCAATCCTTCTTAACATACTTCCAAACAAAAATTAACACCATCTGCAGTAACCTCAACACCTCCAGGATCCCTCCCATCTCCCCACATGCCTCACCACCCATCACCATTCAGCCCCTGTCCCACTTCTCTCCAGTATCCCCAGCACAGTTAACAACCATCATGACCGGAATAAAAACCTCCATCTGCACTCTGGATCCCAGACCATCCAAACTCATTAAGGACTGCCTCCCTGTTATCTCCCCACTCATTACTGGTATTATTAACACCTCCCTCAGCTCTGGTTCTGTCCCCCAAACCCTCAAACTGGCTGCCAAACCCTGACAATCCAAGTAACTTCCGCCCCATCTCCAATCTCCCCTTCCTGTCAAAAATCCTGGAACGTGCTTTCGCCTCACAACTCAAAACCCACCTCACCTCCAATAACCTGTTTGAATCTTTCTAATCTGGTGTCCGTTCAAAACACTGTAACAGCCCTCCTGAAAGTCAACAATGACCTCCTCCTCTCCTTAGACTCCAGACACCTCAACATTCTCATCCCCCTTGACCTCACAGCAGCCTTTGACACCATCAATCACTCCATCCTGCTCTCCCGACTGAAATCATCTCTCCACATCACCGGCACAGCACTCTCCTGGATTCACTCCTACCTCACCAACCGATACCAGTTCATCAGTATAAACAACTGCACCTCCCCCACTGCTCCCCTGTCCCAAGGTGTCCCCCAGGGGTCGGTACTTGGTCCCCTCCTCTTCATCCTCTACATGCTCCCCCTTGGCAAGATCATCCGTCATCACAGCCTCCAGTTCCACTGCTAAGCCGACGACATCCAACTGTACATCTCCAACAAAGCCATCACCAACACCACCCACTCCACACTCACCAACTGTCTCACTGAAATAAAATCATGAATGCAAACAAACTATCTCCAACTGAACAGTGACATCCTCATTGACCCCACATCCCGCACCAAAACCACCCACAACCTCTGCCTCACCTTCGATAACTGCACTCCGTCTCCCTCACCACATACCTGCAACCTAGGAATCATCTTCGACAGCCAGCTAAGGTTTGACCACCACATCAATCACATCACCAGGACTGCCTTCTTCCACCTCAAGAACATCGCCCGTCTCTGCCCCTCACTCACCTCTGTATCACATCCAGACTGGACTATTGCAATAGCATCCTCTATGGCTCATCATTCAAACTCCTCAATAAACTTCAATACATCCAGAACTCCGCTGCCTGCCTGTTCACCCACACCCGCTCCTGAGACCACATCACCCCCGTCCTCCAAAACCTACACTGGCTCCCCATCACACATCGCATACAGTTCAAAATCCTCCTCCTCACACACAAAGCACTCAACAACCAGGCCCCCTCCTACCTCACACACTTACTCCACCGCCTCACCCCCTCCCGCGACCTCCGCTTATCCGAAGGAAATCTCCTCTCACTACCTGCACAGACCAAGAACTGAACCAAACCTGTGGGGACAGGGCCTTCTCCATCGCTGCCCCATCCCTCTGGAACTCACTCCCCAAACCCATCCTTATCTGCACACACCTCCCAACATTCAAGACCATGCTCAAAACTCACCTTTTTAAATCAGCTTTTAATGTATAAGTTTGTGTGTTTTATACTTTTTTATTGCTGTTTTTTCTGACTTAGCTCTATTTTATGATTTTTTAAAAACTGTAAAGTGTCTTTGAGCATTTGTTAAAAGCGCTTACAAATAAAGTTTACTTATTTATTTATTTTTAATTTATACAACGTAAAATGCTATAGGCTTGTGCTAAAAACATTAGCATTTTGTATTTGTGGGGAAAATATGTCCAGCAAAAGACAAGTTCTTTGTCTGTGAATGCTGCGAGTAATAATGAGGCTGATTGGAAAGTGAACTAAATATTTTATTCTTGTAAAAGCACGACTCTCTCTCACCCTCTGCTTCACACTTGTACTATTCTTACTGAAAGAACATTGGAAAACAGCCTAAAAATGTTGCTTTAATTCTCAGAATAGAGAAAGTTTTTATTGGACCCGACAAAGAACAAAGTTCAGATTTGAATGTTTCCTGCTATCTGTGGTGGGGCTAGTTGTTTGCCAAGCATTGTGAGAGGGCTAGCTGCTTCCAAAGAATTACACTGAAATCAATGAATGACAGAAATTAAAGCCACCTTCCAGTCTGAGTCCAAGGGTGGTCACACAGTAAATACATTTGATAACCAACTGAAATGAAATAGAGAGACACGTAGAAGCAGGCAGTCGACTCCTCTGTTAACTTCAACAGACCTTGTGACAATGGCTACGGATATGGGAGGATGGAGTGAGACAATGGACGCCACTGAGGAAACTCAGAAGATCTGTTATCAGGTGAGCCTCAGTCTACCTTTATTCTTCACAACTTCCACACACAATTCTCTGGTCTGTATTTCAGTCTGGATTTACATCATGTTTTATTCCATTCACACACAGGTGAAGGGTCAAGTGGAGAAACAGACAGGCGAGAGCTATAGGGAATTCAAAGCAGTTAAATACAGGAATCTGCATCTGATGGGAGGAACCCACTACCTCATCAAGGTAAATGATATTCTGATATTTGAAGAAAAAAAAAACTTTGAAAGCCTCAGATGTGTCTTTGTATAATATTCATGTTGAATTCATTGTGACATCCAGTTGAACCTAATGTCATGTTAAAGTCATGGCAGGACAGTAAACACCAGTTAAACACCCCTGATGGTAGAAGATCGTCACTGTTCAGCAACACAAGATCCAGATGAATGTATTTGTTTAGATACACAATTTTCCTCTCTTTTTGTGCAGGTTCATGTTGGAGCAGACTACGATCATCTGACGGTTGTCCAAGGAGCTGGGACGCAGTTCCCAACTCCTCCATCACTGCGTGGTGTCAAGCAGCACAAAACTAAAGACGATCCCCTCGAACCTTTTACCAACTGATCACACAACCTGTTTCAACAGTTAAACACTTACAGGCTGCAGTCTCATGTTAAAATGTTCTGCTTCTTTATTCTGAAATGATTTGACTTTGATTTTAAATGTATTAACACACAGAGATAAAGATATGTGATGTTGGGACGCAGCAGATAAATGCACTGCATTCTAAAGAAATAACAACGATTAAACATAAAAAAAACTCTTTATATTTCTTGTGGTTCTTATGTGCAGCATTTGCGATTCTATCGTTAAGTCTGATTTCTACAATAGATGTCGTCTTGGCTAAACCTTAACACAGACGTATAGATTTTTAACATCCTTATGTTGTGAGATCTGATGATACAAACCAGGAAACATTTTCTTGCTGTCAGTTACTTGACAGGTGTCCTGGAGGAGGAAAATGAATTTCATACATACTTCTGAGATTACTAAATGAGTGTGTAGTATGTGTGTTGTAGTATTTTTTATTTTTTTTTGTATGTTTTTAGTTTGTCAAGCGCTTTGGGGTTGCATTTTTGATGTATGAAAGGCGCTAGATAAATAAAGTTTGATTGATTCATTGATTGATTGATTGATTGATTGATTGATTGATTGGTGCATCAAAACGAGGAAATACAACAAAACTAATTCCTGTCTGCAGCCTTTCCTGAACAAAGCAAAGACAGAGAAGGTTTATAGTCTGCAGGCTGCCATCAGCTCTGTGAGGCTGCACTGAGGCACAGTCGTTCCTTGAGCTAAATGCTAACATGCTCACATTGTCATGAGGATTCATCTGGGTTGAGTTTTTTGCCAGTTCACCCGACTGTTGTTGAGATATTTCAGTCAGCTTCACTCCATGTAGAAAACACTGGGTTCCTTTTTGTACAATGTTTCTCATTTCAAAAAAGCACACGGTGTTTCCACAGAAGAAGGAAGTCAAACAAATCAAATCATTACCGTCAGATTCAGTGCCAGCTAAATAGCTACTGTCGACATTGCTCCACGAAATTCATTATTTTATGATCGTACAATAACACCATCCACCATCTGCTTTATATTATAGGTGTGGAAAATCAGAGGATCCACTCTGACATCATATCTTACACAGATTTGTGTAATAGGGATACAACTCAGTGTTATTAACCTCTTCTACGGTCATGGAGTCTTTATAAACTCATGCTGTGCAGTTAAACATGATTCAAACCAACAGAACTTTATTTAAACTTCCAGTGGAGATCCCAAAGTTTCTAAATATGTCAGGCTGAATTTGGGAAAATGTGTATAAAATCATGCACAGGACATTTAAAACTTGTTCAATTGTTTGAATGTTGCAGCCAGAGGCCTCTTCCCCAGTCACTGAATAATATAATCAATAATATTGTTCATAAACACAATATAGAAATGTCAAATATGTGCCTACTGATTCATAAACAATCTGAACACTAGTTTATCATTTTAAGCCGTGAATAATATTATTCCTGTGATATCTCTGTCAGGACTTACAACATCTGTGGTACAGTTTAGTAACTTACAATGAACTGAAAATACTGCACTGATTAAAACACCACATTGTAGCATCTAGTTTATATTAACACTTTAAAATATTCATATAGTAACGTGATTTTGCTCTGCTGTATTTACACCTCATTACATAATAACATGCGTTCTTTTGTGTCAGCTATCAACCACAGTGTGAGCTGATCTTCAGAGCATTAGGGGCCTTTCTCAAGGGCCTCTCGGTGGTGGAAATAAAGAGGGGCAGGGCACTCAGAATCAGTCTGCTGGTACAGTATCGAAGACAATTGAAGCCCACTAATTTTAGTTTGAGGTGCTTAAACAGACAATTGGAAAGCATACTAGAATATTTAGCTCTTGTAAAAGCACGACTCTCTCACCCTCTGCTTCACACTTGTACTGTTCTTACTGAAACAACATTGGAAAACAGCCAAAAAAAACCCTTTTAAATCTCAGAACAAATCTTTTAATGTTTCCCACAATCTGGGGTGTGGCTGGTTGTTTGCCAAAGCATTGTCAGAGTGCCAGCTGCTTCAAATGTAATTAATGAACGATAGAGATTCAGCATCAGAAAGGCCTGCACCTGAAACCATCTTGTCCTGATATTGTGGCAGTCTTTCAGTGAAAGTTGAGTGTTGAATTTAGAAGCTACACTGTGACAGTAAATGACAGTAAACATACGACATTCTCACAGCTGGTCTGTTGACACAAAATTAAATCTTAAAGCAACATGTTGGTTTGTAAGACTGAAAAAATGGAATTAAAACCTGGTGTGACAGATTCTTGTCTTTATATAAGACTTTAAGACTTGATGGGCAAATATGGCTGATAAATGCTGCTGCAAGATGCAACTTATTGAAACTTCACTAATAATTTCTTGCAATTCAAAAAGTTTCAAAAGTTTCAGCTGTTAACAAACCTGCTGCAATCATCTATTGCTCTTACAATGCCCACTTTGTCCTTATGGTCTTGCATTTATTCTACTATTACTGAATAAGAAATAAGAAATAAGTGATACTGGCACAGAGCAATACATCACATTTCTTCACCACAATCATGTGTGGGCTGTGCCTACACCTGTACTGTAGCTCCAAAGTTGCCTGCTTGTAGAAAGTGTTGAATTCATCCAACCAGTTTCAAAACAAGAGAAAGTGGAATCAGTAAAATCTGATTGATTCCTAGTAAAAGCTTGTGTGGCTGTCAAAACTCTCAAAATCATAACTATGTTACGTATTTATATTAAAGCATGACCACACAGCCTGAAAACGTTGCTCAGAGGTGATCCATTTATGGACACAAAGTCAATGGTTCAGTTTATAACGAACAGTGTTTCCAAATCTGACCACTTTGGGACACAAAAAAAATCTGGAGGGGTATTTCATTTCCTAGTTTATCTGTATGGATTTATAGGCTGACCTCTGAACACTAGAGGGAGTGTGAGCGCTGTCTGTTATTACAGTAAGGACTGCTGAGAAATTATCACAGTTTTGGTCCAGGCTCATACTTGAGGTGGATATTTTAATTCCATGCAACATTATTTTTGTCTTTTTATGGAGGCCAGGTAGCAAATGGTCATAATGGGGAAAAATGTTTTCAAGTTTATCAAACAAGTGTTTTATTTGGAGAGTAATAATCCTAATCTGAGATTTTTGGTATTTCTATGTATTATTTATAACTGTGGTTCACGGTAAATACATAAAAGATATTTCAAAGACTTTTGTCTTTGTGATACATACTGTAATGCTACCTGTTGTTAGTGTTTTTGTGGTTGCTGTATAATGAGTGACAGTGTTACTGTTGGGAGACAAATGTTGTCAGTGTTCTGTTACCAGAGTCGTACCAAGTGTTCTGGTTGCTTCAGTACATTTTGGATGTCAGATTAGACTGTTGTGCTGAGCTGAAGGTTGGTACAGAGAAATGTCTGGTAGGGTTTTCAAAGTGAACTCAGTATAGAGAAATGTGAGTTATCAAACATGTTGCTTTTGTTTCTGTGTAATCTGATGGGTGAAATAGCTGCAGGTTAGGGCGTTTGGTTTCAGCTGGCAGGCAGTGTGAAGACATGGTTGGATAAAGACATTTTTCAACAGAAGTAATAACGACAAACACTACTCTAATGATGCTACTGTTAGATTTTGTGACAGCTAAACGGCTGCTGTTGACAGAGCTCCAGGTTCTTGACTGATTTATGATTTTATGTTTACACCGTCCCCTCTGAACATGCTTTAGTCTGCTTTATTTTACATCTGTGGAAAATCCACTCTGACATGTCATCTTGGCTAGACATGAGTCTGCAGAGATCATGCATTTGGTCGTGTTTGCCCATGTGTGAGTTTCTATATCTATCTGTCTACCAGTTACCAGACCACAGGACCAACCATCCTCATATTTTGAGTGCATATTTGTGACTCTGTGCTCAAGGACCTCTTTTGGCTGCAGTGATTCATAAATGTAGAAACCCAGCCAAGGTTCTTTTTCAGTTGACATTTATGTCTGTGAAAACATGGACGCTTCACACACATCTTCCCCCCAGGAGCACAGACAATCGATAAGTCAGTACAATTTCAAGGTGGGTATCCAAGATGAGTGTCACCACTTAAGTATCTGACCAAATGTCTCCCCTTCTGTTTCTGAGATAAGACGTTGAAAAATGGCCAGACAAGTGTTTTATGCAGAACATTATGATGTTGCAGTGAAGGTGACCTTTGACCTTTTGGATGTAAAATCTCATTACTTGATTATTTTTATCCTACTAGACATTTGTGTGAAGTTTTACCATAATTAGCCTATACATTCTTGAAGTATGGCCAAAAACATATTTTTTGAGGTCACACTGACCTTGGCCTTAAACCACAAAATCCGAATCAGTTTATTCTTCAGTTCAACTGGACGTTTGTGTCAAATTTAAAGAAATTCTCTTCAGGTGTTCTTAAGATATTGGAGAATTCACGAGAATGAGATTGATGCAAGATCACACTGACCTTGACCTTTGACCATTGACCACCATAATCCAATCAGGCCATCCATGAGTCCATGGATATTTGTGCCAAATTTAAAGTAATTCCCTTGAGGTATTCTTGAGATATTGTGTTCACAAGGATGAGACTGACAACCTGAATACATTTCGCCTCCGGCCGCGGCTATCGCCAACGCAGAGGTTTGAAAATATATGTGGAAGCAAGTTTCACAAGAGCCTTCACAATGTAAAAGTCTCCATAACAATAACATTAAACAGATGTCTCTTCAACCTTTGATAAAACAAATGTGTTTATAAACGGTGTTTGGATTATAATTGGTCTCAGTGACATAAACCAGTAAATAACTATATATAGCCTGCAGGCATTAGGTGATCATTTGGCAAGCTAATCTCTTGCACAAAAACACTAAGAACAGCCCAGATGCAGGGGACCTAGTGTTCAGAGGTTCTTTAAAATTTCCTCCACTTAGGTTTTAAAATGCAAAAAATCCCCTCAAACCACACAGAAGAAGACAGCACTGAATTCTCAAAGGACCTAGAGACCTGAGGTTCTGGCTGGCAATGTTCGCTAACACGAGGTTTGCCTGACGTTGAGGAAGGACCAGAATGTCCTGAGTGTGCCTTTTCTCACCCCTCTTAAGTCCTCAGAGAGGGTGTAGTCACGCCCTGATTGGTCCAGAGGGACAATGCACCAAGCTGTACTCAATTCTTAATTAGGAGTCAGTGCCCACACCCTGCGCAACAGGTGATCTGAATTACTCTCCAATCCACTCAGGGGAACTGTGACACCCAGTTAAAATAAATTGAAAAAAGAGGAAATGACAGCAAGAATGAAATAACTAGAGACTGTTGCAGACTGCAGACTCCGAGGCCGTTTACATGTACACGGTGATTTTGATAAACGGAGACATCTTCCTTCGTTTGTGCTCTTCGTTTACACGCAAACGGAGATTTCTCCTCTGAAAACGAGTCTTTCTAAAAACTCCGGCCAGAGTGGAGATTTTGGAAAACTCCGGTTGCGCGTTTGCATGTAAACTGAGATAAACGGAGATAAACGGAGTTATAGGCAGCCGACGTCACAGTATGCGCCGGAACTTGCGCCTGTGTCAAAAGTGCGACCTATGTTGCTATGGTGACAATGGATACATGGAAGGCTTGAGCTTCTCGTTACACTGCCACCTACAGGTTTGGCATGCTCTTGTGTATATACACGGGTAAGTGTAAACGAAGATCTTTTTGAAAACGGAGATGGTGAAATGTCCGTTTATGAAAATAGCCGGCAACGTGTAAACGGCCTCTCCGATCACTTGTCTTAATTGGCCGGTGGTTGCTGCAAGTTTTCCAGAAACAACAAGCCGTCCTGTTTCTTGCAGGTCACATTTTGGCCTTTGTCATGGCACCAAAAGTTACATATATCCAAAAGTTCTGTCTCATTTTGAATTAGAGCATCTGCAGATTAATTCCATATACACAATATGTTATGATCCACTGAAATTAATTAAATTCAATTTTATTTATAAAGACCAATATCACAAATCACAATTTGCCTCAGAGGGCTTTACAGCATACGACATCCCTCTGTCCTTGGACCCTGACAGCAGATAAGGAAAAACTCTCCAAAAAACTCCTTTAACAGGAGAAAAATGGTAAAAACCTCAGGAGGAACAACTGATATCATGTAGATCAAAATAATAAATGTACAGTGATCCATATGATAATTTAGGAGATGCAGAGACCAAGAGAGACAGAAGCCCCTTTTACACGGCCAGATTTTCCGCGAATGTTGGGCCAACAAGCTGCGAGTGTTTAGACACACACAGCCAGATTGGCGAGTTGATCCGAGGTGCCCAATTTTCCGCCTCATAGGGTAGTCATATTGGCGGAAACCTTTTAGTTTAAACAGACCGAGCCACTGGTGGTGGATAAACAGGAAACAGCTGATAGCAGGAATTAGCGAGCAGCTAGTAGCAAGAGGGAAACACAAACCTGACAGACACTGTAAAGATGACCAACTGGGGAGACAAGGAATTGCGCGCCCTCCTTGTCCTCGCAAACGAAGAGGCCATTAACCGTCAGATGACAGGGACGGTGAAGAACAGGCCAACTAACGAGAGAATTGCCGCCTGACTAGCCATGGCTTCCCTCCCACGTCACTGTTTACATCGCATGCTGAGCTACATGTTTTGTTACTTGCTCACGCCCCCCATTGCCCCGAAAAAGGCGCATTCTGTATAAACAAAAGTAGGTAGGCAGCGTTTTGCTGCACTCCCCGATTTTGTTTTTATACTGCCAATGCTGAAAAAAGACTGATTGGGCTTTCCTGCAAATTTGCACAATTCCTATCTAAAAAGGGCTAGAGACAGAGAGAGATGCAGGGCAAACAGCAATGACAATAGCTACAACAGCATTAATCTTAGTAATAATATAATAACAATAAAAGTATTTTTATAGTATATATGTCATAAGTATATATTAATATATGATAGTATATGTATGTGATTATAATAATCATATGTTTATAATAATAGCAGAAGTATGACTAATAATAACAGCAGTAGTAGGCATCAGGCAGGACCACAGCAGCAGCGTAAGTACGACCCACAACCCAGGCATAGCCACAATTCGAGGGAACCTGCAAGACAGTGGAGCACAAAGGCTCAGAAGAAGAAGCTGAGACAGTGACATGCAGTAACAGGACATGAATGTTAGCAAATGAAGAAGAAACCAACTGTAAAGAATCTGAGAGTGAGAAGGAGAGAAGGGGCTCAGTGTATTATAGGAGGTCCCCCAGCAGACTAGGCCTAAGTCAGCCTGACTAGGGGTTGGTCCAGGGCAAGCCTGAGCCAGCCCTGACTATAAGCTTTATCAAAGAGGAAAGTCTTAAGTCTAGTCTTAAATGTGGAGATGGTGTCTGCCTTCTGGACCAAAACCGGAAGATGGTTCCACAGAAGAGGAGCCTGATAGCTGAAGGCTCTGGCTCCTGATCTACTTTTGGAGACTTCAGGAACCACAAGTAACCCTGCATTCTCTGAACGCAGTGATCTGGTGGGGTAATATGGTACTAGGAGACGGATTTCAAATTCAATTCTGGATTTTACTGGGAACCAGTGTAAAGTTAGTCATGATATGAGCTGAATTAGTCCCCAATTTGTTACCTTAGCTGTCATCTTCCCTGTAAGGGACCTGGGCGACAATACCACCGGCCGCAGCTTTCCACAGGCCGGCTGCAACCTGGTTGTGCTCGGTCCTCCACACAGTGATTGGTTGTGGTGGGCTTCTCTCGACCAATATGCCAGGGCCGATTTTTTGTCCAAGTCCAGCCCTGAGTGTTAGATTAGTTGATCAGTAAGGAGAGATGTCTGACCAGTTTTGAAAAAGTGAACTCAGAGTTATCAAATGTAAACAAGTGTTGCTTTTCTTTTTATTGAATCTGATTTGTGAAATAGCTGCAGGTGTTTCAGCTGGCAGGAGGTGTCAAAATAGGGTTGGACACAGACATTTTACCACAGAACAAGGAAGTCAAGCAAATCAAATCATTGCTGTAAGATGTGTACCAGCTAAACGGCTGCTGTTGACCTTGATTATTTTATGATCTTAAGATAACACCATCCTGTCTGAAGCTGTTTAAGTCTGCTTTATATTATATCATATTATATTTATATTACATTCTGCTTTATATTTCCACAGAAGAAGGAAGTCAAATAAATCTAATCTCACTGTTTTGACTGACTCATGCTGAACAGTTAANCTGTGGTTGATAGTTGGCTTTCAGGTAAATTTATTTTTCAACCCATTTTGAAGTTCATTTTTTAAATCAACTTTATTATTAAAGTGACCTTCAGGTTAAACAAGTCATTCCATTTCATGTTGTTTGATCATCACACCTATATTGTAGATGTTCAAACCCAAGTCTTCATGACTCAGCCCAGAAAATATAATAAAATAGATTTAAGAGATGACATACTGTATTTGCAATAAAAAACTAAAATAATATTTAAAGAGGCAACAGATAGGATTCGGGGTTTTGTTAGCTTGGCGCTACCTAGCGTCAGCAGTGTTGCTGGCACTGTCGCAAAGACCAAATTGACTGTGGGGATCAGAGATAATCAATAAAATGTAGGCTGTAAAGCCACCAGTATACCTCTATGTATATGTAGAATGAGAAGGTGTGTGGACACTATACTAAATAAATGAGTAAAGAGACCGAGCAACAATTATCAGATTTATCTGAAGACAAAAGCAAATAGTAATGCAAATAATTATACCAGACTGCACAGTACCAGTACAAACAGCTCACAGTAAATGATACCAATATGTAACGTTACAGTATTAGTACAAACAACAGTAGACATGTAAGGGATAATGTGTAGTGAGCCAGTGACTGTTGAAAAATAACTCCCGACAGGGGAATGGAACCCCGACGCGCAGCGGAGTTATTTTTCAACAGTCACCGGCTCACTTTACATTATCCCGCTTAGAACATGGCTTACTACTAAAACATTATTATTAAACTGCTGGCAGAGTGTACAGAGCAGGGATATATCACTGTCCGAGGGCTGCCGTAGAATGGCAACGAGGATGTCAGCCGACCAACACTCGCTACCTGGTCCCTGGTTGCGGCGATTTGCGATGCTGGCCAGCTAGGAATGAACTAGCAGCCAGTACAGTACAGTCCTCTCTCGGCTAGCTAACATTTAGCCGTGTTACTTACTGAGCCATTAGAAAGAAAGCTAACTGGACACCGATGTTGAGCCTCTTTGGTCACGGAGCTCCCTCCATCTCTTGAACGCCTGACTGAGGTTTACTCTTGTTTTTCCTCTTCTTTTATCACTCTCCTTTTTGTGCATCCTCGCCTCCTCAGACAATTTTCTTTTGGGAGGCCGTTTTTCACTTATCTCCAAATTTTGTCCGTCTGCCATTGTGCCCCTGACTCAACTATCTCATGCCCCGGCCAGTTCCTCATAAGGACCAGCTCCAGTCCCTGATTGGCTGACCGACCAGTTTGGCAATACATGACGCATTTCCTGCCGTAAAGCAGATTTTTTCCGCGAAAATTCGTCCCCGGTGGCAGAAGCTTATTGCCAAGATTGCAAAGCCATTAAGTAACCTATGTAAACGCTGATAGTCTGATTTTACTGTGTATACTGCCCTGTGCAACCCACATTATTTCAATAATGATATATATAGGCAAAAATGCTGTCTGTTGCTTCTTTAATGAAACTTCATTAGTCATTTCTTGCAACTCAAAATTTTCAAATGTTTCAACTGTCAATACATCGCATTTCCTCACCACAATCATGTGTGGGCTGAAGCTCCACCCAGAACCACATAAAAGAGAGCCACCTTCCAGTCTGAGTCCAGGGGTGGTTACACAGTATAAATATATGTGAAATCCAGCTTGAAATTTACCACTTGAGACACGTAGAAGCAGACAGTTATCTTCTCCATTAACCTCAGCAGACCTTGTGACAATGCCTGGAGCCTGGAGTGAGACAAAGAATGCCACTGATGAAATTCAGAAGATTTGTGATCAGGTGAGCTTCAATCTACCTTTATTCTTCACAGCCTCCACACACAACTCTCTGGTCTGTATTTCAGTCTGGATTTACATCATGTTTTATTCTGTTCACTCACAGGTGAAGGACCAAGTGGAGGCTTTCACTGGGGAGAACTATGTGGTATTCACAGCAATTAAATACAGGAGTCAGGTTGTGACTGGAGAGAACTTCCTCATCAAGGTAAAAAAAATATTGCTATATTTGACAAAAAGGTTTGAAAGCCTCAGGTGTGTCTTTGTATAATATTCATGTTGAATTAATTGTGACATCCAGTTGAACCTAATGTCATGTTAGATTCATGGCAGGACAGTAAACACCAGTTAAACATCCCTGATGGTAGAAGATCTTCACTGTTCAGCAACACAAGATCCAGATTAATATATTTGCTAAGATGTATAATTTACTTTCATTTTCCTGCAGGTTGATGTTGGAGAGGACTATGATCATCTTAGCGTCTATCGCAAACTTCCATGTGATGGAGGAGAGGTGGTGCTGCGCGGTGTCGAGCAGCACAGAACCAAAGACGCCCCGCTTGTACCTTTCACCAACTGATCACACAACCTGTTTCAACAGTTAAACACTTACAAGCTGCAGTCTCATGTTAAAATGCTCTGCTTCTTTATTCTGAAATGATTTGACTTTGATTTGGTGATGGAAAGCACCAAGTTGAATACACTACCTTCTAAAGAAAACATAAAGATTAAAGCATTAAAAAAATTATAATTATTTTTGTGGTTCTTATCTGCAGCATTTGCTTTTCTTTTGTGAAGTCTGATTTTTTAAATAGATGTTGTCTCGGCTGGAAGAAATGGTTACAAGTACATTTAAAAAAGTAAACACACAAACCAGGAAACATTTTTTGCTGTCAGTTAATTGTCAGGTCAGGTGTCCTGGAGGAGGAAAATTAATTGTATACATACTTCTGAGATTACTAAATGAGTGTGGAGCGTACAGAATCTGACCAAATGAGGAAACACACTCACACTGAGTCCTCTCTGCAAACTTTCCTGAACAAAGGTAACACAAAGACCAATGATATTAACAGGCTGCTATCAGCTCTGTGAGGCTGCACTGAGGAACAGTGGTGCTTTGAGCTGAATGCTAACATGCCCACATTGTCATGAGGATTCATTGTCTGGTCACCCTGTTGATCCAACCTGTTGTTGAGATATTTCAGATATTTTACTTGACTTTTACCATTCCTGTAAAACGCCCATCCAAGGCATACCCAAGGTTAACAAAAAGCTGTTCTTGTTCCATTTTTAGTACATGTTCATGCATGGTCTCATTAGAAAGGTAACACTGAAGTGTCTCCACCATAAGTCAGAATCACTGTAAGTGCTGATCTCACTGATCTCACATTGTATAAGTTTCAACACACTGCTGTTAATTTTTTTTTTATCTTTGCCTTAATATTTTTTTGTAAAATGATGCTGCAGATAAAACTGGGATTTATTAGCTGGGAAACACAATGGCACCATAGCGTCAAGCCTCCCCTAGTCCAAATTAAATATAGATAGCAATGTTTTTCTAAGGTTTTGTCCAGGTGCTTTTGAGAGAAAGGGTAAAACAAATCAACACAGACAGAAATGTCTATTTAGGAGCTTACTGTATACAACAACACTTTTAGAAAACCTAAAAACCAAAAGACTGTTTTCATCTGATCATTCATGTAGCCTACATTTGTAATAGTCTATAATGACAGTAAACAAGATAAAAACAAGATAAAAAAAAAGCTCCCTCAGGGTTGGCAGCATCATTGACTACAAGACCCATCAGTCTCTGGACCAACCTCTGGCTACTGATTGGCTCTGAAACCCAGGAAGTAAGGCAGGCCCATGTCCAGCCACCATTTGGGTATCATGCTGTCAGCATACTTAGATGTAAACTACATTTATAATGGACAGTACATGGAGAAATTTGAACCGTTGAAATAATGCAACAACAGTTTGTGGATATCTGTGGATGTAAAAATGTGTGTGGACTAAATATATCACTGGATTGAGCTCGGATCGTTTGAACACCATGCAGTAACCAGTGTAGTCTACAGTCCCCATGTGTCCAGTTATGGAAACACAACCTCCACACTCATACAGCACATAAGGTTATGGAGTGTATGAGGACCATTTCTGTTGGAATTTTATTGATCTGTGGATCATGACAAGGCGTAATAGGAGACGAATTACTGTTTGTTGTTTGTCCGACAGAAGCATTTATTAAACCAGCAGTGGTGGATGTATCTTGAAATAGTCTGCATTAATCAAACCGCAAGGAGTGTAGCTTTCTAATGATAGGTCGTATGAGTAAACCACTTAAACACAGCAGCTGTTTAAGTTGCCCATAAGTCGGCCACAGATGAAGAAGATGATTTACACCGATGACAGGTGAAGTGAACAACATTGATCATCTTGGTACAGTGCAACATTTTGCTGGGAAACCGTAGGTTCTGACATTCATGTGGATGCCAACTGACACGCTCCACCCACCTCAACACAAGTGCAGAGGCTCCCCCCCTCATGGCAACAGCACCCCCCAGTAGCAGTGGCCCCCAACAGGACAGTGCACCACGCCACACCACAAACACTGCTCAAGAATGGCCGTGCCAAAGAGCTCAAGTTGTCAACCTGACCTCCAGATTCCCCAGATCCAAATAAATAAATAATTAGCTGCAGGTGTTTGATTTCAGCTGGCAGGCAGTGTCAAAAAAAGGGGTTGGGCAAAGATATTTTTCGACAGAAGAAAGAAGTCAAACAAATGTAATCATTGTTGTTAGATTCTGTGCCCGCTAGACGGCTGTTGTAGACATTACTTCATGCTCTTGATTATTTTATGATCTTAAGATAACACCATCCTGGTTGAAGCTGTTTCAGTCTGCTTTATGTTAGAACATGCAGGCTCTGCACAGACGGGCACCCCGAGTTTGAATTAGGGACTCTTGCTGTGAAGCAAAAACCGCTGCAGCACTGTGCCGCCCTTGACTTTGTTGAGACAGATATGATATACACTTGTTTAAAGAAGACTTGGACATTGTTCATTTGAATGAAATGTTAATGTGTGAGATGAATACTACTCAGTATCAGCCCCACTGTGGATGTGTTAGTTCAGCAGGTCACCACACTTGAGCAGGATGGAGTCCTGCCTTAATGCTGCATCATTTGGCATCAAAACAATATTAACCTTTGAATTTTGCATCTGGACGACACCATGAAAGTCTGAACTCTTTGAAACATTGATTTGTTTTTTAAATATTCAACTAGAATTTAGAGAGGAATTCATCATTATCATGTGAGGGTTGTGGCTACACGTGCAGCTCCACCCAACATGTAGTGGAGCCACCTGTCAGGTGTACTCAGGAGTGGTCACTGTGTATAAATACTGTACTGTATAAACAGTTCAAACTCTTGAGACGCATAAAAGCAAACAGTTGACTTCTCTGTTAACTTCAACAGACCCTGTTGCAATGGACGGATGGAGTGAGACAGAGGACGCCACCGAGGCAACTAAAATGATATGTAATCTGGTGAGCTTTAATCTACCTTTATTCTTCACAACCTCCACACACAACTCTCTGGTCTGCATTTCAGTCTGGATTAACATCATATTTTATTCCATTCACACACAGGTGAAGGGCCAAGTGGAGAAAAAGACAGGCAAGAACTACAGGGAATTCAAAGCAGTTAAATACAGGGTTAAGGATGTGGAGGGAGGACAACTCTTCGTCATCAAGGTAAATAATTTTGTGACATTTAAAAAAAACCTTTTGAAAGTCTCAGATGTGTCTTTGTATAATATACAAACTGAATTAATTGTGTGTGTTAAACCTAATGTCATGTCAAATTCATGGCAGGACAGTAAACACCAGATCTGTGATGGCAGAAGATCTTCACTGTTCAGCAACACAAGATCCAGATGAATATATTTCTTTTGACTTGCAGTTATCCTCTCTCATGCAGGTTCATGTTGGAGGAGCAGACTATATTCATCTGAGTGTCTTCCAAATACCTCTGCTTGTACACGGTGCGCCGGACCCAAAGGAAATACTGCGTGGTGTCGAGCAGCACAAAACCAAAGACGACCCCCTCGTACCTTTCACCAACTGATCACACAACCTGTTTCAACAGTTAAACACTTACAGGCTGCAGTCTCATGTTAAAATGCTCTGCTTCTTTATTCTGAAATAATTTTACACAGATATTTGATGTTGGGAAGAAGCAAGTTAAATGCACTGCCTTCTAAAGATATAAAGATTAAAGCATAAAAAAACCTTGATACATTTCTTGTGGTTCTTATGTGCAGCATTTGCTTTTCTTTCCTGGAGTCTGATTTCTAACCAGCAGTAGTGGATGTATCTTGAAATAGTCCACATCAATCAAACTGCAAGGAGTGTAGCTTTCTAACGATAGGATGTGTGAGTTTTTTTGGTTAAGAAGTATAGGCTACCTCTTTACGGCATGTAGAAAACACAAGTTCCTCTAAAGACTCACAGATGATTTCAATCACAGGCAACATAACAAAGCACAGGGATGACTGGGTTAGGGATGGAATATGAGTATGTTGAAGAAGAGGTCAGAGTGGTCTGGATGGTCTGCAGCCAGGACTTAGCAGCAGCATGTTAGCATGCTAGCATTTGCTAAGTAGCATAGCACATAAGTACAGCTGAGGCTGATGGAAATATTATGAGTTTTAGGTATTCATAAAGCAAAGTACTGGACATATTTGTACCTGAAAGTTGGCAAAAATGTTCAATCAATAATTTTAAATAATCAAAATAGTTCAAATAATTGAAAGAAAAATCAGCAGGCCCTCATAAGCTGGAGCACTAAAATATTTTGCATAAAAATAATTTCAACATTTATGTAAAAAATAGTTGCCGACTAACTTTTGAATCTTTCGAATAATTGTCTCAGCTGCACGTGTATATTTTCATATGAATCATTAAAATACTCAAGTGAGGTAAAATTACTTCAAATTCTTACTTTAGTGCAGTACTTGAGTAAATGTACTTAGTTACATTCTATCACTGGTCAGCAGAGGGACGCACAGTAACTGAAATTACACTAATGAACTAAGTACAGTCATATTTATCAGCCCACAAAAATAATAATTCAAATACTCTAAAACATAATAAAATAAAATTGATTAGATGATATTCATGCATTTTATTACTTTCCTCTTAAAACTTATTTTTCCTCGCATTGGCAAAACAATCATGATTCTGGAGAACTATGTCTCGATTTATCTGTATGGATTTACAGGCCGACCTCTGAACACTAGAGGGAGTATGAGCGCTGTCTGTTATTACAGTAAGGACTGCTGAGACATGAATACAGTTTTGCTTCAGGCCCATTCTTCAGGTGGGATTTTTTGATTCTGTCATCTGTATCAAGTGTTTTTGTTGCGTCAGGATATTTCAGATGTTAGATTAATTTTCGTGCTGAGCTGAATATTAGTACAGAGAAATATCTGAATGGTTTTTTAACAAAAAATGAAATCAGTTTAGAGAAATATGAGTTATCAAAAACTGTGTGTTGCTTTTCTTTCTGTTGAATCTGATCCATGAAACAGCTGCAGGTGTTTGATTTCAGCTGGCAGGCAGTGTGAGAAAAGGGTTGGACAGATATTTTTCCACAGAAGGAGGACGAACAGTCCTAATAATTACTGTTAGATTCTGTGCCAGCTAAACAGCAGCTGTTGACATTGCTCCATGTTCTTGATTGCGACATGATCATAAGATAACACCGTCCTGTCTGAAGCTGTTTCCGTCTGCTTTATATTATAGGTGTGGAAAAGCAGACGATCCACCCTGACATCATATACACAGATTTGTACATTGTTCGCATAACGTGTTCTTTTGTGGCAGCTCAACAGTGAGTTTATGATAATTTTCTGATATAATGTCTGTATAATATTATAATCCAGAATCTCTCCAGATGTCAGAGAACAGGTGCTGCTGCTGCAGACAAAGTTGAACTGAGGCGGTGACATATTTAATAAAAGCCACACTGCGATCACGACACCTGACCTGATGTTTTTGGTTTTCACTTGTGAACCACAGAGAAACAAGAGGACCCGCAAGGCAGCAATCCACACAGTAATCTGTCAAATAGCAACAGACAAGAGTCACGTAAAATGTCTTTCCCTTCTGTGCCAAAAAAACAACAACCTGTTGATAGGAACACCACAATGTCACCAGAATAGAGAGGTGCAGGTGCACTGCATGATACTAAATCTATTTCATTATATTTTCTGCCTTACAGAATACAGTGAGTGTTTAATCATATTTCAACATGTTAAGACCTTATTTGTAAGGGCAGAGGTGGTCACATGTTTGTCCTGCATCTAAAAATGCCCTCTAATAAATGATTAGAGAAAAGTAAAGTCAAATATAAATTGAAGAAATAACTATGGTATTAAATTATAATATCAAATCATGAGTGAGCTCTTTTTTTCTTCATTTATTAATTTAATCTGGAGGGCCATTGCCTCTCTGCACCTCACGTCTTTACATTAGCGGCACTCGTGAGTTCTTTTTTTTTTTGCAAGGACGAGGAGTCTGTTCCACGGAAGATACTGCTTCTACAATATGATACTGTTCTACAAAAAGAACTGAGTCCCTTTTCAGTTGGTGCACTTTTTGGTCCACTTTAAGAGGACTGAGTTCGGTTAATTTAAAAAGGACTAAATGTGAAAACACCGTTGAAGCAGAGGGGTCTGAGTTCTGTTCACTTATATAGTCACTGCTCTGAGTTTGCTTAGAGGGCTGAAAAGGACCAAGTGTGAAAACACCCGCAATGGAATTGAGCCACCATTACTGTTATCAGTTTCACCAGTGCTTCTCCTACTGTGACACGTCAAAATGTCTGCTGTGAAAAAAGTCCATGGCAAGGGAGATTTGATGTCAAGGGTTGTTGTTTTTTTACCATTTTGGTGGAGAAGCACCAAAAAAGGAAAAAGAGAAAAGAAGCAGCCACTTTGTCAACCTTCCTCAACAAAATACTGAGACATTTTCAAATGTAGTCACTTCTTAAAGGAAATGGCCATTTTAGAATGAAAATACATAGAGTACTTACTGACCCTCATGCTGACAAGAAGTCCAGTGTAGTTTTTAATCCACAAAACTCATTCGGGGTATCGGAGGATAAAAGCTAGCCGGAATAATAGTGACACTTGAAGTGCATGGAACCCACATTTTGAAAATGTAATAAAACTCAGATGTGTCTTTGTATATTATACAAACTGAATTAATTGTGTGTGTTAAACCTAATGTCATGTCAAATTCATGGCAGGACAGTAAACACCAGATCTGTGATGGCAGAAGATCTTCACTGTTCAGCAACACAACCAGATCTGTGATGGCAGAAGATCTTCACTGTTCAGCAACACAAGATCCAGATGAATATATTTCTTGTGACTTGCAGTTATCCTCTCTCATGCAGGTTCATGTTGGAGGAGCAGACTATATTCATCTGAGTGTCTTCCAAATACCTCTGCTTGTACACGGTGCGCCGGACCCAAAGGAATTACTGCGCGGTGTAGAGCAGCACAAAACCAAAGACGACCCCCTTGAACCTTTCACCATCTGATCACACAACCTGTTTCAACAGTTAAACACTTACAGGCTGCAGTCTCATGTTAAAATGCTCTGCTTCTTTATTCTGAAATGATTTGACGCTGATATTTGATGTTGGAAAGCTACAAGTTGAATGCACTGCCTTCTAAATATATAATAAAGATTAAAACTTTTTTTTTTTAATTAATATTTATTTCTTGTGGTTCTTATGTGTAGCATTTGGTTTTCTTTTATAAAGTCTGATTTCTAAAATAGATGCTGGCTCGGCTGGAAAAAGGTTTGACAAATAAATTTAAAAAAAGGTAAATAAATCCCTACAGTTCACACAAACCTTATTATGAACATACAGATTTTTAATTTCTTAAGTTGTGAGATCTGATCACACAAACCAGGAGACATTTTCTTGCTGTCAGTTACTTGACAGGTGTCCTGGAGGAGGAAAATGTATTTCATACTACTTCTGAGATTACTAAATGAGTGTGGAGCATACAGAATCTGACCAAATCAGGATAAACAGTGAAACTAAGTCCTGTCTGCAAAACTTTCCTGAACAAATTACAAACAAAAAAGACTAACACTATTAAGAGTGTGCAGCCTGCCATCAGCACTGTGAGGCTGCACTGAGGCACAGTGGTGCTATGAGCTAAATGCTAACATGTTCACATTGTCATTAGGATTTATTACCTGGTAACCCTGAATGTGTGTACAAGATTTTACACCAAACCACTCAACAGTTAACGAGATGTTTCAGATATATCAATCTGTACATGAATTTAAGACGGAGTGGATTAAACTGTACCACCTCCCTGCATACAGAAAACACTGAGTTCCTCGGTGGTCCAGGTGATTTAAAACACACACAAGACATGTCACTTGAAAATGTTTCATTGTCTTTTTAAAAAACTCCTTTTGTACAATGTTTGTCATTAAAGAAGCACACGGATGACTCTCTTACAGCTGTGGTAATGCATTACAACGATCACAATGGAATACAAGTGTATTGGAGGAGAGGTCAGAGTGGTCTGGATGGTCTGCAGCCTGCAGTCAGGACTCAGCAGCAGGTCACAGTTTCAGCCCCAGTCCGGATTCAAACCTCGAGTGAAGCGGCTCCGCTCGTCAGACCTCCGTCGTCACTTCACCTTCGGAGGTGTGTAGTGGATTCTGCACCTTTCTTTGAAAACCTGAACACAGTAAAAAAACAGGAACAATTAAGGCAGAAGATAATGACAGAGCATTTGTGTGTGATAATAGGACATTAGTGATAACGGTGAGCATACCTTCAGACTTCTATCATTGACAACCTCCTCAACATTCAGCTCTGATTGCATAAGCTTTAACTGGAGACAAGGAAGAAAAAATGGCAGCATAATTACATACATATATAAAACACCAATTTAACTGTTTATATAATTCCACTGAAAAAGGGTCAGTTCACCTAAATTGTAGATAATCGTGCAGATCAGAGGAGGAGAAAATAATGTTGTCTGTGTGTGGAACTTACCATGTAGAAAAAAAAACCATTTATAAAGGGGGGAACTATTGATTTTTAAGGACAAAAAGAAGCAACAGAATCCAAAATATCCTGACTTTTACTCCAGACTATGGGTCGAACTCCAAAAACACTCCATCCTACATTTCCCATAAGGCACCTTGGTGGCATCTGTCATCAGATTCCCCTTCTGCCTCCTAGATCCCCACTTCTTTACAACTCCACACAAACTGTCTGTAATGCAGGCTCTCTATTAAAATGTTTCCTTTTCTGTGCCTGATCCGAGACAATAATGACATCACTATGACATCATCAGGGTCATTTTTTTTTTTCATACTTTGTAAAACTCCTCCTCGAGCCACAGAAGACATTACACACACCTCACAGCTTGGTGGTGTTTGAAGCCCTCTAGTGTTACAAACAGGACTTACTTTGGTCTGCTCCTTTCTGAGCTGTTTGATGAGCGCCAGGTTTTCGCTGTCTTTTGCCCTCTCTTCACGCAGTTGTCCCACCACCTCCGATGTCTGGGCTATACAGGATTTGATAGCTTTGTCTCTGGTCAGATGGGCCTCCATCATCTGTGGAATACATGAGATTATTACAGGAAAAGCTGTGAAAGACTTAGCCCCCACAACACACAGACACATTATTTTAGTCACGACCGTCACTCACAGATTCATAGAGCTGTTTGCATGTTTGCGTGGCATCCACTTTCCCTGAGAAGGAGACTGTGGGCACGGTGGTGTTCAGAGCATGGACGATGCGATCATCTATGGTGCGCATCACCTTCAGCACCTCCTGAGAAACACACAGGGAGACAGTCAGCAGCCTCACTTCAACTAAAACCATCAAGCAACCATCTGACAGTCACAAAAACATGCACAGTTCTTTAATGGGATTCAAATTAAACTATAAGGCATCACAGAGTGGCACGATCATTGAACAAAACATGGCATTAAAAAAGGCTGACATGGTCCCTGTTCAGAGGTTTGCATACCCTTTGTTCTTAGAACTGTGTACTGCCCCCTTTGGGATCAATGATGGCTTGCAGTCTTATGCAACAGTTGTGGACAAGGCCTTTTATTTTCTCAGGTTGTAAAGCTGCACACTCTTTTTACCGTAAAGCCACCAGGTCCTATAAATTCTTGGGAATTCTTGCATTAACTACATGTTTGAGAGCTTTCCATAATGGCTTAGTGGCACTGAGGTCAGGAGCCTCAGATGGTCGCTCCAGAACCTTCACTTTTTGCTGCTGCCGCCACTGAAGGGACGACTTGACCTTGGGTTTTGGAACACTGTCATATTGGAAGATCCAAGTGTAGATTGTCTCGGGACTGTATTTCATACGGAATACATGATCAGTCACATTATCAAAAAAAAAGACCAGTTTTCACAAATTCTGCCAGGGGTATGTCAATTTATGAGTACAACTACATTTGAATTCATCCCCGGTTATCAGAGCATGGCCTGACGTCTCAGAAACAACACACGTGATTTTGCAGACGACATGCTCCTGGATCAACACTGCAATTAACCAATCACAACCCTCTGACATGATCAGTGTGCTGCACCTGTGCTTCTTTCAAAATTGCTTTGCGCTTCTTCAGAGCTACGCTAGTTTTCCTAAATGAAGTTAGTAAAATAGATCAAAATCCTCAATAACATAAAACAAAAACTTTATCTGCTACTGCGGTGTTAGCGAGTTAGCTACGTTTTGCAAACGAGTAAGCTTGGGTGTAGAATGTTAGCCAGTTAGCTTGCTATGTAGGTTGGCTTTGCTAACGAGTAAGCTTGGGTCTAGAATGTTAGCACGTTAGCTTGCTAAGTAGGTCGGCTTTGCTAACGAGTAAGCTTGGGTCTGGAATGTTAGCACGATAGCTTGCTGAGTAGGTTGGCTTTGCTAATGAGTAAGCTTGAGTCTAGAATGTTAGCAAGTTAGCTTGCTGAGTAGGTTGGCTTTGCTAACGAATAAGACGGGGTCTAGAATGTTAGCATATTAGCTTGCTAAGTAGGTTGGCTTTGCTAACAAGTAAGCTGGGGTCTAGAATGTTAGCATGTTAGCTTGCTAAGTAGGTTGGCTTTGCTAACGACTAAGCTTGGGTCTAGAATGTTAGCACGTTAGCTTGCTAAGTAGGTTGGCTTTGCTAACGAGTAAGCTTGGGTGTAGAATGTTAACACGTTAGCTTACTAAGTAGGTTGGCTTTGCTAACAAGTAAGCTTGGGTCTACAATGTTAGCAAGTTAGCTTGCTAAGTAGGTTGGCTTTGCTAACGAGTAAGCTGGGGTCTAGAATGTTAGCATGTTAGCTTGCTAAGTAGGTTGGCTTTGCTAACGAGTAAGCTTGCCAATAGACTAAAATATTGTTCACAAACATTAAGAGTAAGAGTATTTTTTGTTATATTACCCACACTCTTCATTAGTGAACAATATTCTAGCCTATTGGCAAGCTAACTTGGTAGCCTAGCCAACCTAGTTAGCAAGCTAACTCGCTAACCCTGCACTAGCGTATATGTCTTTTGTTCTGTGTCACTGAGGATTTTGTTCTATTTTATTAACTTCATTTTGGAAAACCATCTTGGCTCTGAAAAAGCACAAAGGAATTTTGAAAGAAGCACAGGAGCAGCACACACTGTCAGAGGGCTGAGATTGGTTGATTGCAGTGTTGGTTCAGGATCGGAGGTGGGATTTTGATCCAGGAGCATGTCCTACTTGGCAAAATCACATTGTGCCGGTAAGGACACACTAAATCCAGTCAACAGCCTAAATAAACAGGTCTCCACATATTGGTGTACAGTACACTTTAAACTGACCTTTTCTCAATCAGCTGATAGTTTTAACAACAGAGGGACTGTTTTTCTGTCAACACCTCTTACAAGAGGTGTGACCTGTGCAGAAATGTTATAAAATATCTTAAATGTGCCAAAATTGCACATAAATGTAGGCTCTTCAATATAAATATTTTCTCTATTACCTTTTTGTGTGTGTGCACTAATTTCATCATTACATCGCCATAAGGACAGTCTAAACATTGTACAGTATTTTACTGTAACATATACAGTAAAATACTGTGAACGGTATACAGTATGTTACTGGAATTAGCAAAGCATTGACTACTGTAATTGTTCTCTACTGTATTTACAGTAGTATGCCTGCCAACCAGGAACTGACCAAGAGACCTTTTTCACAGCAGACATTTTGACATGTCACAGTTGGGAAGGCACATGTGTATTCAATAACATAATTGATAGCTGCACTGAGGCCCTGGTATCATCCATACTGGCTCACTGGAATAGCTTACTGAGACACTTAATGGAACTGAGCCATCATTAGTATTATCAATTTCACCTCCTACTATGACAAGTCAAAATGTCTGCTGTGAAAAAGGTCCATTTAACTCCAACAGGTTCAGATATGTTCGCCTGAAGGCCCCTGACAGTCACTTATAAACCATATGCTGCCTGTATCCAGTGCTGTCTGGCTCCCTGAACTCCTCCAGAGCAAACAGAGTGAACACATTAGTGATCAGGAGGGTCACTCATTCACTCGCTCACACGGGAAATTAACAACACGACATGTGAACTCTCCAGAGGTTATGATTCAGACCGCAGCCATTGCCTGACAAGTCAGCACAGACCGATTAATCCTTCGTTTAAATTACCTGAAACATTGAAAAGTCCTCACAATTTAAAGTTCCACCGGGCGCCGCCATGGTGGACTGCAGGGTCCTCTGTGAACACAGCGCGCGGTGGCTGTCCAAGACGGTGCCTGAATGAAACTCACCCCGGTCCAGCTAAATATATATTAACACGGCAATATATTAACATTCATTCTTAATGTGAAAGGCTTTTATCTCGGGATAACTTCAAGCTAAAAAAAACTTTATTCAAATAAGCATGCTTTTTAAATATGAACAGACAGTAACGTACTTAACTTTGTGAATCACACCACCGATTTGTGTCGCCCCCCCTTGCACTTTAACCTATATTTCACCTCAATCAGTCATCTCTGTGACTGAGACAATAACCAAAATTAAGCTTTAACTCCAGACACTGAGGGCACACACCATTTGAGGGGGGAAACAGACTTTTTAACGAAATACCTTCACGAAATATCCGTGTAATTCAACGTGAATATAGCACAGTATGTGATGCAGTACCGACATGCTTTGTGAGATTGTTGCAGAAAAGCAATATTGTTATGAATATGAACAGTCAAAGTTTAAGGCAGGTGTTTTATTAAATGACATCAACATAAAGCATAACAAATGTAAAAAAAAATTTTTTTGATTTATTATTATTATTATTATTATTATTATTATTATTATTATATATTAAGCCGCTAAAAATGTAATGTCAGTGAGACTTTTACCTGGTTAAATAAAGGAAATAAATATAACTACTATTGGAATAGTTAATTTAAGAACATTAATTGGAAATTAATCTGGATTTACTGTAACAAATATGCAATATGTGCTTTGAACAGCCAAAGTTTAAGACAGGTGTTTTGTTGAGTGGCATCAGCATGAAGGATAACAAATGTAACAAAAAAACCCAACAAACAAACAAAAAAAAGTTAATATTTTGCATCTCCTCATGCAAAATATCAACTTTATATTTTTTTATAGTTTTACTTTAAAATATATATGTTTTATTTTATTTTGCTTTATTTTATTTTATCACTATTATTATTATTATTATTATTATTTTGCGTGTGTTGCATTTTAACAGGATGTTGTGCTTGCTCTTTGAGGTGTGTGACTGTTTAACTCGTCTGCTTGTATTTATTGTTGTAACAATATTCATGCTGCCCTCTTAGCTCGTCACTAAAAATAAAAAATCACAATGAGACTTTTAGCTGGTTAGATAAATTATATATATATATATATACAGTGGTGTGAAAAAGTGTTTGCCCCCTTCCTGATTTCTTACTTTTTTGCATGTTTTCCACACTTAAATGTTTCAGATCATCAAACAAATTTAAACATTAGTCAAAGATAACACAAGTAAACACAAAATGCAGTTTTTAAATGAAGGGTTTTATTAATGAGGAAGAAAAAAATCCAAAGCTACATGGCCCTGTGTGAAAAAGTGTTTGCCCCC